>NW_027361870.1:13835000-14357500 GCF_039654945.1 Dendrobates tinctorius
TTCCCTTCTGAGCTTTGTACTGTGCCTAAAAAGTTGTTCTCAACCACATGTGGGGTATCATTGTACTCTGAAGAAATTGCACAACACATTTTTGAGTTCATTTTCTACTGCTATTCTTGTGGAGATAAAATTAGGGCTAAAACATTCAAAACATTCTTGTGGGAATTTTTCTTCCCTCATTTTCACAGATCAACGTTGTAAAATTCTGTGAAGCACCTGTGGATTCAAGGTGCTGACCACACATCTAGATAAATCACTTGAGGGGTGCAGTTTCCAAAATGGGATCACTTGTGGGAGTTTTCCTCTGTTTAGGCTCATCATGGGCTCTCTAAACGTGACTTGACACAGGCAGACTATTACATCAAAAGTCTGCGTTCCAAAACGTCACTCCTTCCTTTGAGCCCTGCACGCTCAAGCAGTAGTTTTCCCTGACATGTGGTATATTGGCATGCTCAGGAGAAACTGCACAACAAATTTTGATGTCCATTTTCACCTGTTGCCCTTGAGAAAATAAGAGAATGTGGATCTAAATTTAAATTTTTGTGAAAAAAAAAAAAGTTCAATGTTCATTTTTTTCCTTCCACACTGCTTCAATTCCAGTGAAGCACCTGAAGAGTTAATAAACATTTTAAATGTGGTTTTGAGCACCTTGAGGGGTGCAGCTTTTAGAAGAGTGTCACTTTTGGTGATTTTCTGTCATATAGACCCCTCAAAGTCACTTCAAATGTGAGGTGGTCAGTAAAAAAATATTTGATATCTGCGATCTGATATCTTATTCAAGAGAAATCCATGCTTTCTACGTAAATGAACAGTTCCAGGCTATGGGCCAGACACTAATCTGCATGAGAATCTGTCTACAGAGATTGTTTTACATGAAGGGGGCGTTAGCACTGTGATATGTAACCGCAGCTCTCTGCTCTCCTGACCTCACTGCAGAGCTGTGTGTGGCTATACCTGACGCATCTGCAGGTTCCTCTTAGTTTCCATCTCACAGGCAGATGTAATTATTACAATACAGCAGAGCTGTGAGGGCTGCAGCAAATGTGTTTCTAAGGAGATATAGTTCAGATTTAGTGTTCTACGTTAGTCACTTGTCTCACACTGATAACATCTCCTTTTTTAAAAAATAATCTTTGGAGGCAGATCAGATAGAGTTCAGCCCATAGCCTGCTATAGCTCATTTACATATATGAAAATCGTGAATTTCTATGGAATTAGAGAGACATCGATTGAAGATAGCAATTTATAATTTTATTCAGCTTCCCAAGACCTACAAGCCCATGTCGGCAGCTGTTGATTCTACTGACAGATTCCCTTTAATAGTACTGGTCTTCTTACATTGGCCATTGATATATATTGAGCTCTTTGAGGCTCTAGGGTCTGAGTGTGACTGCAATCACTATAGTTACACCTCTCCTACCAGATGAAAGGAACCCCCAAATGCAATATGAAACCTCTAAAAATAATCATGAAGTATCTATCAATAGGGCCGCTGTGCAGCCACTTACAGTCTACAACTGCTTATAACAAACAGTATTTTAGATCCATTCAAGTTGTGGCAATAAAGACTTACAGGCAAGAAAAAGCTAGAATAATCTCCGCTGTTCACGATAGTGTCCACTTCCACCAATAACATAGAAATGTGAATTTTGCACTGTCTTTGTTTCATCTCTAGCCCATCCTAAAGGAAGCATGCTGCAGCGGTTCAATCTATGTCAGAGTAAACAGTCGCTCCTTACTGGAATTGTTTGCACAAAACCGACAGGGAGTGACCTCATGTTACTTGGAGTTACAACAGCACTGGGTCAAAGGATAACACTTTGAGAAAAGAAAAATGACTATATAGACATCTTGTACAACAACCATCTTATGTAAAGGCGCTTTCTGGAGGGGAGGGGTATCTTTACAATTGGAGCATTTTCTGAGTCTGAAAAATTAAAGTGTTTCATGTGGGAAGCAGAACATGTACCAAACATGGTCCAGCAAAAATATGGAGGTTCCTTAGGACAAAATGTGGCTACCTTTTGCACCACCTGCCCTCTAGATAATGATGCATAAAATGTATTAGGAAGGTTTCCTTGGAATCCATGTTCAACCAAAATCTGAGTCCTATTGGATCCACGCATGGTAATTTATGACTAGTCACAACCCTCATCTCCTGACTTGTATAATAGGAGATCATGCATGAGTAAAGTATTTTTCCCTGGATAATCATAGGATGACTAGCAAGAAAGAAAAATGAATGTAGGTCCACCTGAGAAGTCACCTGATGCTTTATTTAACCGCTTCTGGACAAGTGACATATCTATAGTGGCTTGCCTTTGCTTTTTACCTATTTTGTTACATTACCACTTGTATTTAATAAATATTTTTGAAATCCGATTTGTGTGTGATGTATTGGCACTAAATAGTCTACGCTGGTGAAGTGAACTAGAAAAATGATATGTGCATATTCATATGCGTATTCACCCTTTTACTATGAAGCCCTTAAAAATCTGTGGTGCAAGCATTTCCCCTCATAAGCCACATGCTTAGTGAAAGGAAGTCCACCTGTGTACAATCTAAGTGTCACATGTCTGTCAGTATACACACACACACACTTGCAGAAAGGCCACCACAAAAGCTGCATCACCATCAGCAGATATACAAACAAGTAAGGGACAAAGTCGCTGAGAAATACAAGTCAGGGTTGGGTTCTAAATATATATATATATATATATATATATATATATATATATATATATATATATATATATATATATATATTTTTTTTTTTTTTTCCTCCTCATCCCCCACTGGGGGTTGTCTTTGTTGTCCTTTCTCATTCTCGAGTCCTCAACCAGAGGCCTGGGAGTTTGAGGGTTCTGCGCAGGATCTTAGCTGTTCCCAGCATTGTACTGTCTTGGACAGAGAGAGAGCTCAGATGTTGCTCCTGGGATCTGTTGTAGCCATTCTTCCAACTTAAGGGGTCACTGCTCCAAGTGCTCCTATCACCACTTAAATCACTATTGCCTTCAACTTCCACATCTTCTCCAGCTCTCCTTTGAGGCTCTGGTATTTCTCCAGCTTCTCATATTCCTTCTTTCTGATGTTGCTGTCACTTTGCACTGCCACGTCCAGAGCTGCCATCAGGGCATTACTGCCCTGACTGTCGTATGGGGCTCGGTCAGCAGAGGGGGCCCGCATCGGACGCAGGGTTCAGTTACACTCTATTGCCGTGCGGGCCCGGAGGCTGGCAGCTGACGTCAGCACGCACATCGCCAGTGACAGTCACTGGCGAGTGCGCACTTTCAGCCTGGTGGGAAGATCGCTCACCGCAGAAGCGTGGCAAGGTAAGGAGAAAGGTTTTTTTTTTTTTTTTTTTTTATTGAAAGCGGCAAGCCGGCAGAATGGAGACAGAGGGGGCAGGATGAAAGATATGGGGGCATGACTGGAGACAGGGGGCAGGATTGGAGACGGTGTGGGATGGAGACACATGGGGCAAGATGGAGACACATGGGGCAGGATCATGGGATAGATGGGGCAGGATGGGGAGATCATATGGGGAAGAATGGATACTCATGAGGGCAGGATGGGAGAACATATGACTGGAGCCAGGAATGAGACACACGGGGGCCAGGATGGGGGATATTATTACCATAGGGGCTAATTAAGGGATATTACTACTGCAGTGAGGTATTTTATTTATTGAGTATACTGTTTTAAATGGGGGGCGGTCCTGTTACTGTGCAGAGTGATACTATGTTGCCTTTTTTTCTTCATTTGGTGTAGTGTAGAAGTTGGGAAAAAAATAAGTAATGTGCTCTGCAAGCAGTGCCCTAGATAACTTATTTCCTGCATAGACAAGCCCTGGCTGGAAAAAGTGACGTCGATCTGTGCTGGATGAAGATGAAAGACTTCAACTAGAGGAGTCACTGGTGAGTCAGTGTGTTACCTATACACTGATACTATACACTGTATACTATGTACAGCGGTACTGTATACAATGTCACCAGTGATCACTGTATTATCTTTACACTGACACTGCATACTAAGTACAGATCTCCTGTGTATAATGCCACATATGGTGATATTAGTATTGTGGGTTGCTTTTATTACTGATCAGTATTGTAGTATTCAGTCACAAAATGGTGGTAATATGTTGTCCGGCCATGGTGTGGTGGTATTTGTTCCTTGTATGTGGTATTATTGATCACCATGTGGTTGTAATATGTGGTCTGGACATGGTGTGGCGGTATTTGTTCTTTGTATGTGGGATTATAGGTCACTATGTGGTGGTAATATGGTTATCTGGTCAAGGTACGGTGGTATTTGTCCCTTGTGTGTGATATTATTGGTCATTATAAAAATATACCTAAATTGTATTCCATATTTTAACAAATTAGGGGTGATCTTATTACAATGTATAAATATATGCGGGGACAGTAAAAAGACCTTTCTAATGATCTTTTTACTTTTAGGCCTGTGACGGGGACAAAGGGGCATCCTCTACGTCTGGAGGAAAGAAGGTTTAAGCATAATCACAGATGCGGATTCTTTACTGTAAGAGCAGTGAGACTATGGAACTCTCTGCCATATGATGTTGTAATGAGTGATTCCCTACTAAAATTTAAGAAGGGCCTGGATGCCTTTCTCGAAAAGTATAATATTACAGGGTATATACACTAGTTTACTTAATATTGCGTTGATCCAGGGAGCTAGTCAGATTGCCGTATATGTGGAGTCGGGAAGGAATTTTTTTTCCCCAATGTGAAGCTCACTGTTTGCCACATGGCTTTTTTTTTGCCTTCCTCTGGATCAACATGTTAGGGCAAGTTAGGATAGGATATGGGTTGAACTAGATGGACTTAAAGTCTTCCTTCAACTTTAATAACTATGTTACTATGTTAAATGTTTAATAGGTTAGAATAGAGTAGGGCCTGGCCAAAAGAGTCTACCGTGTCATGGTGGTGGCTTAAAAAAATCTTTTGGCCAAAACAAAAGCTGCTGGTTATATGTGTGATTTGGTAATGGGAACTGTTAATGTGTGATTGGTGAGAAGTGGAATTTTTCCCAAGAGAGAGCGGTGGGGCTGTAGACAGTTTAAGGGGTGGAAGCGGGGCTGGGGTGGAGCCTGGGTGGAGTCTCAAGGGGGCCCCAACATTTTTGCTAGTATGGGGCCCCGAAATTCCTAGAGGCAGCCCTGGCCACATCTATTATCATTGCTGTCTTCTGATCCTTGTCTACCATCACAATGTCTGGTTGGTTAGCCAACACCTGCTTATCCATCTGGATCTTGAAGTCCCACAGGATTTTAGCCCTTTCATTCACCACTTTCTCTAGGGTCTTCCACCTGGACTTAGGGTGACTTAGCCCATATGCTGTGCAGATGTTCCTGTATACAATTCCCACTACTTTGACTGTGGTGTTCAGTATACGCTGTTTCCACTTGCATTTTGCATCCTGCCACTATGCGTTGGACTGTTTCTGAGGTTTCTTTGCATAGTCTGCACCTTGGGACTTGTCTTATGTGGTAGATTCCTGTTTCTATGGATCTGGTACTAAGTGCTTGCTCTTGTGTCGCTATGAATAGTGCCTCTGTGCTGTCTCGGAGTCCAGCTTTCTCCAGCCATTGGTAGGATTTCTCCACGTCAGCCACCTCCATTATCTGTTGATGGTCCATCTCATGCAGCAGCTTGTCTTGCCATCGTGCTTCATGTTCTTCCATCCAATTTGTTGTTGTTGCTGCTGCTTTAGGCATTCCCTCAGCATCTCATCTTTTGGTGCCATTTTTCTGATGTATTCCTGAATACTCCTTGTTTCATCCATGATGCATGATGGCGGCTTGGATGCTTATCAAGCCTCGACCACCCTCCTTCCTGCTGGTATACAATCTTTGTGTGTTAGACTTAAGGGGGTTTTACACACAGCGATATCGCTATAACGTCACAGATTTTGTGACGTTATAGCAATATCGCTAGCGATATCGCTACGTGTGATACTTACCTCCGACCGGCTCCATCGCTGATCGCGCGAGAATGTCCGGCTCCATTTCTCATCGTCAGCTTCCTGCTGTGACGACGAGCGACGGCGTGGAGGCGGGCGGGAGGACACCAGGATCGCTGTGTGTGAAAGGTGAGTATCGTGCGCTGCATCGCTGCTGCATCGCTGTGAGATCTTTCTGTCTGAAATCTCACTAGCGATCATTTAGCGATGCACCAGCGATCCTGACCGGGTCGGATCGCTGGTGCATCGCTAAATGTAAAGCGGCCTTTAGGGTGGAGACCTCCATGCATTGTGAGGAGCTTTTGTGTCTTCACATCTGCAGCTTCAATCTCTTCTTTTGGCCAGCACACTATGCCAGCAGGGTATCTGATAACTGGCAGGGCATATGTATTGATGGCACAGATTTTTTTCTTCCCATTGAGCTGGCTCTTCAGGACCTGTCTTACCCTTTGATGGTATTTGGATGTTGCGGCTTTCCTTGCCTCCTCTTCATGATTACCGTATCCCTGTGGGATGCCGAGATACTTGTAACATGTTTGTACATCTGCTATGTGCTTTGCTAGTAATTCCACTCCATCAGTCTTGACTACCTTGCCTCTCTATTACCAACTGGCCGCACTTCTCCAGTCCGAAGGACATCCCGATGTCTTCACTGTAGATCCTTGTCAGGTGGATCAGTGAATTGATGTGGTGTATGTTTTTCACATACAGCTTGATGTCATCCATGTAGAGGAGGTGGCTGATGGTGCTTCCACTCTTGAACTTGTAGCCAAAGCCAGACTCTAATTATCTGACTGAGGGGGTTCAAGTCTATACAAAACAGCAATGGGGACCAGTGCATCACCTTGGTATATGCTACATGTGATGGTCACTTGTGCTAGTTGTCTTGAGTTCACTTCCAAGGCTGTTCTCCATAGCCCTATTGAGTTTTTGAGAACGGTTCTTAATTTCCTGTTGACATTGTAAAGAGCCAAGCATTCACAGATCCATGTGTGTGGCATTGAGTCATAGGCTTTCCTGTAGCCAGTCCAGGCTGTGCTGAGATTGGTCTGTCTGGATCTTAAGCGACTGCTCCATCTTCTAGGAGCTGGTGCTTAGAGCCTCTGGTGTTGGTCCCAAATGCCTTTTGAAGCTGGATTCATGTACTTGTTCATATGGTTCTGTAGCTTTGTGGCTATGATGCCTGACAGGAATTTCCATGTTGTTGTGAGGCTAGTTTCACACTAGCGTTTTGAGGCGCAGCGTATGCTCGCCGTGAAGCTCTGCCCCCTGCAGCACCTCCTCCGGTCAGCTCCGCCTATGGGCGCATGACGCTGCATGCGACCTACGTACCCTATCTTTAGCAATGGGTATGCAGGCCGTGTGCAGGTATGCTTTTGCCGGCGCATGCGTCCTTTTGACGGTGCGCCGACCTGTGCCAAATGCATCGTGTTGCATTTTGGTGCGGCCGGCGCACCATCAAAAGGATGCATGTGCCGGCAAAAGCATACCTGCGCACGGCCTGCATACCCAATGCTAAAGATAGGGCACGCAGGTCGCATGCAGCGTCATGCACCCATAGGCGGAGCTGACCGGAGGCGCAGCAGGGTGGTGTAGCTTCACGGCGAGCGTATGCTGCATCTCAAAACGCTAGTGTGAAACTAACCTAAGGCAGGTTATTGGGCGGTAGTTGGATGGAAGTGTTCTTTGTGAGGATCCTTCATGATCAGCATTGTTCTTCAAGCTGGGTAGTGGCCTGCTTCTAGCAATTGTTTCATCTGCTTTGCCATGTGTTCATGTACCGCTATTAATTTAGCCAGTAGGTGTAAATCATGTCTGGGCCAGGTGCTGTCCAGCTCTTCATGCTCTTGACCCGCTGTTGGATGTCTGCTTCTGTAATGGTGACTGGTTCTTGTTCTAGGAGTAGGTGGTTGCTGTGTTTCATTCTCAGATCTTGCAGCCACATTGCACTAGTGCTGAGCGTTTTTTCCTTCTCCCATATGTATTGTACAGTCTCTGCTATTGGTGGAATTGCTGCCTTTGTGCTGTTACTCTGCAGTTGGGAGTACACCTTGGATGGTTCTCTGGAGATCAGGGCATTTATGTTCTTGGCTTCAGCTTCTCTAGTGTATCTCCCTAGTTTTGCAGAAAGTGCTGTGAGCCTTTGTTTAGCAGTCTCTAGGGCCTCAGTTGGTGTCAGGCCTTTGTACTTGTCCAGCTTGGTCTTATTCTTGATCTTTACACCGTTCTGTATTTCTGTTAGTTGACTTCCTTTCATGTCACCTTGATCTTTGTCTCCAGTCTTCTTTTCCAAGGTGGCACATATGTCTGTTGCTCTTGCTGGTTGTATAGCCAAGCATTTCCATTATTGCTGAGGCAGTAGCATAGGTCAGTTTATTAGTTTGAGTTATGGTTGTGGTAGGTATTGATGCAAGTGCTTTATTGGCATCTTCTGGCATACTGTGTGGTGGTGTTTCTTTGCTGAGCCTTGGTAGTCGATTTCTGGGATATATATATATATATCAAACTCTCTGAGGCTCCCACGGCGCACTATCAAATCAATCATCAAATGAAAAAAAGATGGCACCACAACAAACCTATCAAGAGAGGGTCAACCACCAAAACTATCAGACTGGGCAAGGAGGGCATTAATCAGAGAGGCAGCACAGAGACCAAAAGGTAACTCTGAAGGAGCTGCAGAATTAACAAGCAGAGACTATAGTATTTGGCCATACAACCACAATAAGCAATACACTTCATAGTGATGGCCTTTATGGAACAGTGGGCAGAAAAAAAGCCTTTAATTATACACAAAGGATTGTTTTGCATTAACTAAAATACATGTGGGAGACTCCCCAATTGTATGGAAGATGATGCTAAGGCCAGATTAGACCAAAATTGGACTTTTTGGCCACCAAGGTAAACGCTATGTCTAGCACCAAACTAACACAGCTCATCACCCCAAGAACACCATCCCCACAGAGAAACATGGTGGTGGAATCATTATGCTGTGGGGATGTTTTTCGGCAGCAGAGACAGGGAAAATGGTCTGAGTTGAGGGGCAGATTCATGGTGTGAAATACAGGGATATTCTTAAGCAAAACCTGTTGGTCAGTGATTTGAGACTGGGAAGGTTCACCTTCCAACAAGATAGTGACCCAAAGAATACTGTTAAAGCAATACTTGAGTGGTTTAAGGGGAAAACATGTAAATGTTTTGGCGTGACCACCGATGGGTTTTTTCACACGTCAGTGTGTTCAGTACGTGTGGTGACAATTTTAATACGTACCAGAGACACTTACAAACGTAGACCCATTCAAGTGAATGGGTCTGCACATATGTTAGTGTGTTTCCACGGACCGTGTGTCCATGGGCAAAACAAACTAACATGTCCGTTTGTTTAGAAATTTGGAAGGAGATGTCATTCGTGCTGTGGATGATGTATCCACGAAGAATCAAACGGAAGAAAGATTATAATATTTATTACAGGTTTAAATGGTCAATGCGCTTCGAGGCCACGCAGGACCTCTTCATCAGGACATAAACCTCTGTCCACCTTTTTTTTTTTTTACAGCAGCATGGGCCACAAAGGCTGTGTGCACACGCTGCGGAAAAGGTGCGGATTCATCCGCGCGGATTTTGTACAATCCGCAGGTGAAACCGCAGGTCAAAAGACCTGCGGTTTTACCTGCGGATTGCTCTGCGGTTTTTCATCTCCTCAATGGAGGAGATGGCAAACCGCAGGAGAATCCGCAGAAAGAATTGACATGTCAATTCTTTCTGCGGATTGAAAACCGCAGATAATCCGCGCGGAAAATTCCGCACCGTCTGCACTGCGGTTTTTGATTCCCATAGGGAATCATTGTACTGTACACCGCAGCAGAAACTGCTGCGGGTCCGCAGCGGCCAAAACCGCAGCGGAACCGCAGCAAAATCCGCAGCGTGTGCACACAGCCAAAAGGTCCTTGCACTTGTGCACACTGATGACATCCGTGTGCCATCATCATGACACGCACTGGTGCTGAAATCCATATCTGGGATAAATAGCTTTCAACGTGGATGGTGCCAAGATGCTACTGTCCAGGTGGAGAACCACTGAGGAATGAGATGATGTGGTTGCAGCATCAGTGACCAGGGGTAACTTCGAAGATGTCACCGCTGGTCACTGATGCTGCTCATTCCTCAGTGGTTCTCAGGCTGGACAGTTGCAACTTAGCAAAGTCGAGGTTGAAAGCTATTTATCCCAGACATGGGATTACGGCATGGGACACAATAGACAGGTGAGGGATATGGCTGTTTCTTATATTTGATTTGTTACAGGAGACGAGGGCTTCAATGGAATGGGCGTTAGGAGAATATAATTGTGTTTGTTATTTTTAAATTAAAAAGGAAAAGTGTGTTTTTTTTATTTCAAATAAAGGACTTTATTCTATGTATTTTACAACTACAGGCTTAGTAATGGATAGGTGTCTTATAGATGCCTCTCCATTACTAAGCCGTGGGCTTGATGTCATCGGACAATACAAAGGTGACATCAACTCCACAAATATGAACCACACTTGCCACAGGGCAAGTGGGAAGAACTGGGTAAAGCACCAGGATTTGCACATCTAATAGATGCACCCTTTCTGGGGCAGCTGCGGGCTGTTTTTAGACTGGAGAGCCCTCAATACCCATGGCCACTTATCAGCCTGAGAATACCAGCCCCCAGCTGTCTGCTTTAGATTGGCTGGTTGTCAAAAATGGGAGGGGGGACCCCACGCCATTTGTTTTATTTAATTAAGAAAGGGTGTGGGGACCACTCTATTCTTGATAACCAGCCTTGCTAAAGCTGATAACTGCTGCAACCCTCAGCTATCAAAAATAAAGAGGAACTCCATGTCATTTTTTGTAAATGTATTTATTCATAGAACAGGCGGCTGCTGATGAATACTGTAATGTAGTCCAATCTGCATGCATTACATAAAGAACAGGGCAAGATGACTAAAATAATTGATAGTTCTGTGAGAAAAGATTCAGTAGAACATGTGCTTTAATCATCTGCTCTTCTGAGATTTTCAGTCCAGTGGATGATCCCATCAGTGACTGACAGCTTTCTGCAAGTCTACAAACAGGAGGTAGCTGTCAGTCACTGATCGGACTGCCCACTGGACTGAAAATCCCAGAAAAAGCAGGAGGTTTAAATCAAAGGTTATACTGAATCTTTTCTCACAAAACTACATATCAATCTGCTAAGCTTCCCCTGCTCTATAACATGGTGCCTGCAATTTCATAGTGAGAGGTTCCCTTTAAGTGCACCATTCCACCTACTATAGTTCCCATCTCACTCAATAAAGCCAGAGCTGTCAATCAAAAAAAAGTGTGTGTGTGTACGCGCGTGTGCGTGGGGGGGGGGGGGGGTGGAGGAGTACAGGGAAAACAAGTAGGTGGAAAGGTGCACTGAACTGTTTGGCCACTTCCAAGGGTGGCCAAATGCTGACAGACGCTTTAGGGCGTACCCGTCATGTCGGATAGTGCTAATAAATTGCAGGTATATGGCTAATCTGCAGGTTAATAGCATTAGGAAGGTGCCCAACAGCTGTACTGGAAGCGGAAAGTGTGGATCCTGGCAGAAAAGCCGGATTACTTACCGGTAATGCTCTTTTAATGAGTCCACGACAGCACCCACTTGGAGAGAGGGATCCGCCCATAGGAACAGGAAACCTACAGAGATAAAAGAGGGCGGTCCACCTCTCCCCCTCAGTTGGATTTCAGAGTACCAGGAGGACCGCCCAATATTAGGCCATTATATTATCCAATTATTCTAACTTATTAACATCACAACTAAGAAGGTGTATATACATTATGTTAACTTCTAGGGAGGGTTAGTGAACGGGTGCTGTCGTGGACTCATTAAAAGAACATTACCGGTAAGTAATCCGGCTTTTTACTCTTCGCCACGACAGCACCCACTTGGAGAGACTTTCAGAGACCTTCACCTGGGAGGGACCACCGTGCCGAGGACTGCTCTACCAAAGGCTAGGTCAGATGAGCATGATAAATCAAGCCTATAGTGATTATAAAAGGTAGAGGGTGTAGACCAGGTTGCCGCCTTACATATAGACTCGATTGCGACGTCTCCCCTTTCTGCCCAAGAGGAAGCCATAGCTCTGGCGGAATGTGCTTTGATACCCTCCGGAGGATTCTCATTGCTCTCTGAGTATGCCAGCCCAATCGTGTCTCTGATTCATCGAGACAGGGTACCCCTTGTGACTAAACATCCCTTCTTTTGGCCCTGAAAGGAAACAAATAGAGCCCTACTCTTCCTCCAGCTGCTAGACCTCTCAATGTATTGTAATACTGCTCTTCTAACGTCTAGTGTATGGAATCTTTCTTCCTCTGGAGTAGAAGGGTTACTAAAGAATGAAGGGAGATGGATTTCTTGTAACCTATTAAATTTCCCTGCTACTTTTGGTAAGTATGAGGGATCTGGTTTTAGTATTAGCTGATCCTGGAATGTCACTAGAAAAGGGGGTTCTATTGAAAGTGCTTGTATGTCGCTAACTCTTCTGGCTGAGGTTAGTGCAACTAGCAGTGCTGTTTTGAAGGATAGGTGTTTAAGGGATACTGAATCTAAGGGTTCAAAGGGCGGACGTGTTAAGGCCTCCAGAACCAGGTTCAGATCCCAAGGAGGAACTCTAGGTATGTGTACTGGCTCGATCCGCTCACAGGCCGAGATGAATCGGCTTATCCATTTATTGCCTGCCACATTATAGCTATAGAGGGCCCCTAGAGCTGACACCTGGACTTTTAGTGTGTTGACAGCTAGCCCTAATTCCTTTCCTTTCTGTAGGAATTCTAGGATCGCCGTAATCGGGATTTCTCCAGACTCAGGGCCTGTGTGGGACTCTAGGAATTTTCTCCATACTCTGGTGTAAATTCTTGTCGTTGCTATTTTCCGACTTTGTAGGAGTGTATTGACTAGTCCCTCCGAGAATCCTCTTGATCTCAACATTTCCCTTTCAAGTTCCAGGCCGTCAAGTGGAGACTGTCCACTTGAGGATGGAAGAAAGGCCCCTGTGAGAGGAGCCTGGGGGTTGAGGGAAGCACCCACGGGTCTGTCACTGACATCGCTTGCAGGCATGAAAACCACGGCCTCCTGGGCCAGAATGGTGCTATTAGGATTATCCGTGCTTCCTCTGCTCTGATTTTCCTGGTCACCTGCGGTAGTAGTATGATTGGTGGGAACGCATATGCCAGTTTGAATTGCCACGGGGCCTGGAGGGCATCCAGAATTTCCGGACTGTCTGACATATTTAGAGAGGCGAACCTTCGCACTTGCCTGTTTTTTCTGGTGGCGAAGAGATCTATTTGGGGAAGACCCCAAAGTGACACGATGTGTGTGAATATTCCCCGGCTTAGACACCACTCCCCTTGCCTCAGTGTATGGCGGCTTAGGAAATCTGCCTCCACATTGTCTCTTCCCCTTATGTGGAGGGCTGAGAGAGACAACAAATGTTCTTCTGCTAGGGATAAAATTCTTCTTGCGGAAGACATTAAGGTGACCGACCGAGTTCTGCCTTGTCTGTTCAGATATGCGACTACGGTGGTGTTGTCCGAAAGGATTCTCACGTCCTCCCCTTGTAACTGTGGAAGAAAATGAAATAATGCACGATAAACTGCCTTTAGTTCTTTTAAATTTGACGAATCCTTATCTTCGCCTATATCCCATAGGCCTTGGGCAAAATTATTCCCCATATGGGCTCCCCATCCTGTGGGGCTAGCGTCCGTGATAATTATACGGGACTAGGTACTCCCGCCGTTAGGTTATCGTCCTTTAGCCACCACGCAAGGGAGGTTAGGACCTCCTGGGACAGCGTGATTTTCTTTGTCAGATTCCCTCGGTCACGGGACTCCTCTAAAAGAATTTGGTATTGTAGCGTCCTCGTGTGGAACTGGGCCCACTGAACTGCCTGGATGCAGGCAGTAAGGGATCCCGGGAGGGACATTGCTTCCCTTAAAGATATGTGTGGCCGACGTATCGCCCTCCTAACCTTTTTAATTGCTGAAATTTTTACCTGCGACAACAGACACCTTTGGCTTATGGAGTCTAGCTCGAGACCCAGGAAGGACTGAACAGACTGCGGCTCGATTCTGGACTTTTTGAAGTTCATTATCCACCCTAGGGCCTGTAAGGACAAGATTGTATCAGCAACTCGATCGCTACATTGTCGAATTGAATTTCCCACTATCAGAAAATCATCCAGATAGGGTACTATTAGTGTGTCCTTCTGGCGTAAAAAAGCCATCACTTCCAGCATCACCTTTGTAAATTCTCGTGGTGCGATGGAAATGCCGAATGGCATGGCCGTGAACTGGAGATGCTGTATCTTGCCATCGAGGAGGACCGCCACTCTGAGGTATTTCTGATATCTGGAGTGGATGGGAATATGATAATAAGCATCCTTCAGATCCAAGCCTGCCATCATACAATTGGGGAAGAGGAGCTTAATCGTGGATCTTATGGATTCCATCTTAAATTTATGATTTATTATGAATGAATTTAATTTTTTCAAGTTGATTATTGTCCGGAATGATCTGTCTGGTTTAGATATCAGAAAGAGAGGGGAGTAAAATCCTCTCCCTTCTTGCCCCTTAGGCACATGGACCAAAACTCTTTTGTCCAGTAAATTCCGAATCTCAGCTTCCAGGGCCTGCTGTTGGATTGGTGAGCTGAAGGATGTTATGATCAAAGAATTACGGGGTACATGATGGAATCTTATTTTTAACCCGTCCTTGATAATGCCTAGGACCCAAGGGCTAGCCGTAATTTTCTCCCATTGTCGGAAAAAGATTTTCAGCCTCCCTCCTACTGGAGGGACTGGTTCCTCAATTCCTGTCCCTGCGGAAGGAAGATCCCCTTAACATGGCACCTTTGCCTTTTCCTTCCTTTGTGGCCCAGCGGTTTTGATTTTCTGCTGGTCTTCCCCGGCCAAAGGGTCTTCTCCTAAACGCCCTCCTATAAAATGGGAGAGGAGGGTTAGGGAATCCTTTTTTCCTTTCTTTTGCCTTCGTAAGGATTTCATCTAAGGCTCTTCCAAATAAGAACTCACCCTCGCAAGGAATGGTACACAGCTTTGCTTTGGACTGGGTGTCACCTCTCCAGCTTTTAAGCCACAGGCTACGCCTGGCGTTATTAGCCAACCCCGCTGTTCTGGCTGCCATACGTAAGGAATCAGCCGAAGCATCCGCTATATATGCTGCTGCGCCGCGGATTAGTTGTATGGCGGCTCATAGTTTGTCTCTGGAGATCTTCTGGTCTAGTTGATCAATCCAGACCAGCATAGAACGAGCTGTGCAAGTACTAGCTATTGCCGGTTTAAATGTGCCGGTAGCTGCTTCCCATGCCCTCTTCAAAGAGGCGTCAGCTTTGCGGTCAAGCGGGTCTTTTAAAATGCCCGTGTCCTCCACTGGTAAGACCGTTTGCTTTGAGGCGGAGGCCACTGCCGCATCTACCTTCGGGACCTTACCCCATGTCGACAACTCTTCGTCGTCAAAGGGGTACCTTCTTTTTGAGGTTGAGGGAAGATACCCTCTCTGGTCCTGTCTCTCCCATTCTTTCTTAACCAGCGCTTTTATTGCTGGAATAACTGGAAAAACTCTCCTCTTTTTGTCTGTCAGACCTGCAAACATGATTTCTTGAGTCGTTTGCGGCTCCTTTGTGTCCGTGCATCCCATTGCATTCCTCACAGATTTAACTAGATTATCCATATGATCTAAAGGAAAACAGCAACGGCCCTCCATATCTGAGGAGGATGCTGATGTGGATGCGTTGGAACTATCTGAGACTACTTCGCCTTCATCGGTGTCTACAACCGCTGGTTTGGTAGTTTCGATATTAGAGGGCCTGCTCTGGTTTAGGGCCTGTAGTTCTTCCCTAATTATGGCCCTTATATCTACGGCTGATGTTG
Organism: Dendrobates tinctorius; assembly: GCF_039654945.1. NCBI lineage: Eukaryota > Metazoa > Chordata > Amphibia > Anura > Dendrobatidae > Dendrobates > Dendrobates tinctorius. The sequence continues at coordinate 13,850,915 of NW_027361870.1, forward strand.
ATGCCTGTTTTGCCGTTTCATTAATGCATCTTTTGCACAGCCTTTTTGTGTAAGAGTCCGGTAGCGGACGTGCACACAGGGCACACTCTTTATTTTTTGATTTTTCCTTCCTCTTAGTCTGAGATATGATGCCAGAGGGGAGAAAAGCAGACAGAGAGAGAGAGAGACATTTTAACAGCTTGATAGGCAGAGCGTCATCCACTCACCCAGTGAAGCTGTAGGTACCGGCTCAGGAGGCTGAGAAGGAGGCTTGTTGGCGTGGCTTCTGTGGCTGCGGTCCGAGGAACCCCGTCTTGCGTGGTCTTTGGCTGCTGCTGCATCGCTTGCCTGGGGATGAGTGTCATGCCTTGGTGAAGACATGATTGCACGCCAAATTCCTTTACCCCAGGCCTTTTGTAAGCTCCTTCATACCTGGTACCTCCCCCTCCAGGTGCGCCTATTTGCGGCCATTAGCAAGCGCTTCAGCGCTGATTCAAGCCGCCCGTGCTCTGCAGGCGTTCATTTTTTTTTTTTTTCCCCTGGAGGGGGCGGGGAGCGCCTCTTACTCTGTGGTGCCGCCCAGCTGCGCGTGCGCTGTGAGCCGAGGAACCTCCGGTAACCCGGAAGTTCCTCCTTACCACTTCCTGCTGCTGAATGTGCGTCCTCCTAGACGCTGAAGCCCCATAGGAACGCCGGAGGTTGCCGTTTCTCTCCGGTTCCTGCGCCCCCACATGGACCGGAATGGATTCCCCGCCGGTGTTATGTTCTACGCAGAGGAACCCCCGGTCGGCGCCACCCGGTACCGGCGTTTCTGCATCTCCGTTCCTGCCAGCCGAGGAGGGAGCCGGATTCCAGCACTCCCCCGTCGCTGCTTCTGGAGCCGGAACCCCTGCCGTTCTCGCAGATACTGCACAGGCGGTTCCTTGGCCCAGGTAAGTCTGTAGCGTATCCTGCGGTTCCGCTTAGGAACAGGAAACCAACTGAGGGGGAGAGGTGGACCGCCCTCTTTTATCTCTGTAGGTTTCCTGTTCCTATGGGCGGATCCCTCTCTCCAAGTGGGTGCTGTCGTGGCGGAGAGTAAAAATTAACTTTATTCCTCCTGTCAACAGAGCCGGAATGACAAAGCCGGCAGCAACCTGGTGGTATCAAGTTCATTTTCTCCTGGGTGCCACCCTTTCAGTACTACGGCTGTAGCTTTGCAACTTCCTAGATCAATTAATCTTCAAATAAATCCTATAGCCACAGGTTGAGTAATCCAATGTGACAAGTTCCTTAAAGGGTATGTATCATCAATCTGCGGCTGTATTTATCAAGCTTTGACCAAACAGTGACATCCACAGAGTTGTGATAACTACTAAGCAGTGACCAAGCTAAGAGATAGATCTCTCTGTTTCAATTCAAGAGGGGCCATAGAAGGTCCCACAACCCAGAAGTTCAGGCACAACTTTTTAAACAAGAGATCAGTGAGTGTTTGGTGCACTTCTGACACCAAGTTATATTTTAAAATACCACGATTCTAGGGCTGCCCACTCTTTAAATAAAAACTTGTGATACGTGGTATTTCACCTTTATGTTCGTTAGAATGACGATGCGGCTGAAATGTCATTACAATAAATTATGGTTTTAAACTGGTCCAAATGTAAGGAGGAAGACCGGACTGCGGGCAAGTGCGTTGTGCTGGGTCCGGAACTGTCGAGGCTGCGCCCAGTGTTGCCAGGGGGAAGGAAAGGGGAACTGCACAGGTCTCATGACCCAGGGAAAAGGGGCGTGGCTTAGCTGGGCAGTGAGCAGGAAGCGTGGGAAAGAGCCCTCAGTTTCCCGCCAACGGTGAGCACAGAAGGAAGTGTGCGGCGTGCTCCGCAGGTACAGGGGCAGAGCAGATGTGTGCCCTGGCAGGCTTTAGGTGAACGTGCCAGTGAGTGTTCAGAGCACCGTGCGCCCGGCCAGGCAGAGCACAGTGCTCACGCGGAGGAGGGTGTGCCAGTGGCAGGACCCATGAGATGCGTTCCCCTTTGCTGTTATATGCGCCGCAGTGCACGTGTGAAATAGAGACTACTGCACTGCAGCACTTCCCACATTGGTTGCACAGATTTATGGACTAGGGACTCAGCAGGCAAAACCGGTGACCGCCAATTGCCGCTGAACCGTGATTCTTTGGAATTCATCTGAGAACACCACGCCGGCCGTTGCCGGTACTCCAACTCCCATCAGACAGTTTGTGGGTGAGGATCAGAGAAGACTACGATAAATGCCGTTTAACCATCATACTGTTGCGTTAATTATTTACTTCCCTTGATTCCTGTTTAATCAACTCCCTGCGAGGAGATCACTTTCATTTTTTATTAAAAATTAAATATTGTTATTCAGCATTGTTCTGCAATCCCTCCTGCGTAACCGCATTTCCGAACCAGCTTACACAAATAAGGGACATTTGTGTAGGTGCAAGTACATCAAACTTGTATACTTGCCCAAAGCCATCCTATAAGGATGACATCAAGGGTCATGTTCTATGAGCCACACGAGAATTCGGCTATGTGCTCATGGAATAGCAACGTTTTGGACGCAGCGTATTTTTGCTGCGTTCTAATTGCCGCACTTGTTTGTGAGTACATGCAGATTCACCGCAAGTAATAACATTCAATTGGTCAAAATCCGTAGCATCTCCGCTACAGAAATTGACATGCTGCGGCTCGTAAACCCACGGGTGAGTTTATGAAGCGGTAAATAGTAGCACAGTGGTTATGGGATTTCTATAAATCCCATCCACTGAGCTTCTAATATAGAACGCAGAATTTTGGAAGCAGCACATTTGCGCTCCACCCAAAAAACTGTTGTTCCTGATCGTGGGCACATAGCCTAAGGCTGTGTTCACACACAGTGTTTTTTTAGCTTTTTTTTTGCGGTTTTGACTATAAAACCGCTAAAAATAAGCTTCCCATAAATTTCTATGCATTTTGCACTTTGTGCATATTGATGCGTTTTTTACCGCGAAAAAAACGCATCGTGGTAAAAAACGCAGCATGCTCATTAATTTTGCGGATTTTTCCACGTTTCTGGCTAGTTCAGTGCGTTTTGAAAACGCGCCGGAAAAAAACGCAGCAAAACCGCGCAAAAACGCAAAGACAAAAAAGGCGCGGTTTCTGGGAAGGGAGTCAGGTTTTGAGCAGAAATTTTCTGCTACGTGTGCACTTAGCCTTAGGAGTGGAATACATGGACATATGCAACAAAGGAGACCCAGTGGGAATCAAAGACTGGGGTAATAATAAAAACAAAATGACTGCAGCTGCATATTTTGGAAAAAGACCTGACATTGAATAAGTTAAAACTGATTTTTAATGTAAAATCCTCCAGACATCAAGTAGGTGGAACTTAATAAGTAGTCGCTTAATACTCCTCACTGTCAAAAAGGCAAAGTTTAACAACACGAAACAATCACTGACCTCAGCGAGACCAGTCAAAGAAAACACTGCGGCAGACGGCAAAGCCGCTCAATCAGTGAAATCCTAGGTGCATTGCTCCCTGGAAAATACGAATATGCAAATAAAGTCCATGGAGCCTCATTTAAGAGTCTCAAACACGGGACTAGCCAGATCTTCCTCCAGGCAAGGACCCAGCCAAGGAGTGGCTCCTTTCGGAAACCACCATTACCACCATATTAAGTGGCCCTATAAATCAATATCCAGCTCTTTACGAGTTTACAGATATGACAAGTAAATACCAAGGCCAGGTATCCAACCACAGACCGCTGTTTCGGGGTGTTGCCCCTCATCAGTGTAGATGGATTCCCTGGAGGAAGATCTGGCTAGTCCCGTGTTTGAGACTCTTAACCCCTTCGCACCCGAGCCTGTTTTTGCCTTCATGACCGGGCCAATTTTTTCAATTCTGACCAGTGTCACTTTATGAGGTCATAACTCTAGAACGCTTCAACGGATCCTACTGATTCTGACATTGTTTTCTCTTGACATATTGTACTTCGTGATGATGGTAAAATTTTTTAGATATGATCTGCGCTTATTTGTTAAAAAAAATAAAAATTTGGCGAAAATGTAGAAAATTTTGCAAGTTTCAAACTTTAATTTTTATGCCCTTAAATCAGAGAGTGATATCGCACAAAATAGTTAATAAATAACATTTCCCACATGTCTACTTTACATCTGCACAATTTTGGAAACATAATTTTTTTTGTTTAGGAAGTTATAAGGGTTAAAAGTTGACCAGCGATTTCTCATTTTTACAACAAAATTTGCAACACCACTTTTTTAGGGACCACCTCACATTTGAAGTGAGTTTAGGGGGTCAATATGACAGAAAATGCCCAAAAGTGTCTCCATTCTAAAAACTGCACCTCTCAATGTACTCAAAACCACATTCAAGAAGTTTATTAACCCTTCAGGTGCTTCACATGAATGAATGGAATATGGAAGGAAAAAATAAACATTTAACTTTTTTTCACAAACATTTAACTTCAAAACCATTTTTTTTCATTTTCACAAGTGTAAAAAGAGAAAATGAACCACAACATTTTTTGTGCAATTTCTCCCGAATACGCCAATACCCCGTATGTGGGGCTAAACCACTGTTTGAGCACACGGCAGAGCTCAGAACGGAAGGAGTGCCGTTTTACTTTTTCAATGCAGAATTGGCTGGAATTGAGATCGGATGCCATGTCGCATTTGGAGAGCCCCTGATGTACCTAAACAGTGGAAACCCCCCACAAGTGACCCCATTTTGGAAATTAGACCCCCCCAAGGGACTTATCTAGATGTGTGGTGAGCACTTTGAACCCCCAAGTGTTTCACTAAAGTTTATAATGTAGAGCCGTGAAAATAAAAAAAATCATTTTTTTTTCCACAAAAATGATCTTTTGGCCTCCAATTTTTATTTTCCTAAGGGTAACAGGAGAAATTGGACCCCAAAAGTTGTTGTCCAATTTGTCCTGAGTACGTTGGTACCCTATATGTGGGAGAAAACTACTGTTTGGGCACACGGTGGGGCTCGGAAGGGAAGTAGTGACGTTCTGAAATGCAGACTTTGATGGAATGGTCTGCGGGCGTCATATTGCATTTACAGAGCCCCTAATGAACCTAAACAGTGGAAACCCCCAATTCTAATTCCAACCCTAACCCCAACACACCCTAACCCTAATCTCAGCCCTAACCATAACCCTAACCACAAACCTAACACCAACACACCCATAACCTTAATCCCAGCCCTAGCCCTAACCCTAACCTGTGTACCTTTTTTTTTTTTATTTTTGTGACAAGATCGCTGCCCTGCGATCTGACTCATAGTAACGCGACTTCTCCTCTGATCTCACACTGACAGATGATCAGAGGAGAAGCAGCGTTACTGTGTGACAAGAGCTGTGCCAGGCAGCGATCTAGTCACACAGTAACGCTGCTTCACCTCTGATAATCTGTCAGTGTTAGATCAGAGGAGAAGCCGCGTTACAATGAGTGAGATCACCGGGAAACAAGCAGCTTTCCCAGCGATCGCTCCCATTGGCTGCTGTGACGCTGACGTCATCAGGTCTCGATGACGTCGGGAGTCCCAGCATGCATTGTGCACCGGGTATAAGGTATGTGGGGGTCCCGGGGGGCACAAAACCGCCGACAGTAGATAAACGTCGGCGCTGCACAAAGCCCAGCAAGCGCCAACGTTTATCTACTGTGAGCGGTCGGGAAGAGGTTAAATGAGGCTCCACGGACTTTATTTGCAAAGATGACTTGCGCAAAGTTGTATCAAGTGCCAAAGTGCCAGCAAGATGGCTCAGTGGTTAGCACCGTAGCCTTGCAGAAATTGGGTCCTGGAATAGCAATCGCTCCAGTGTTATAATATGGAGCAGCGCTGACTAGTATTTATTTTCCCATGGTGAGTACTGAGGGGGGATAAAAAAAAAAAAAAAAAAAAATTATCGCTGCATGCTGCTGCAATTGGCAGCGTATAGCAGATGGCGTGCACTTAAACAAGTCTATGGGTGCATGCAAAACATCGGACTGCACTCGGATGTCTCCCGACCGCAGCCTGATATATGCCGACTCACAGAATGGGGAAGATTGAGAAATTAAGTTCTCCATCTTCTCTGCACCTATGATCCAATTTTTGCATGGGAGAGAACAGGGTCACGGTAAAATGACACAAGGCTCACGCTCACAGCAGAGTTTGATCCGAGAGTCATTTGCAAATAGCATCCGATTCTCTGACAGAGATTCATCGGATACTACTCGCCAAGGTGTTCGAGCCCTTAAAGTGCATACAAGACACATCTGAAGGACAAAAGCAACAGTAGAGCTATTTTTTGGAAAAAAAAACGCTTGTCTTTTTTTCCCTACGCACACATCTTAAAGCAGAAATGAACCAATCACTTTATCCGCTGGACTTGCCTTGCCAGGCGCTGGATTCTTAGATTTGTTAGAGACGAGCAAGTTTGTAAAGCTGGGGTCACACATAGCAACTTACCAGCGATCCCGACAACGATATCAACGTGTCAGGATCGCTGGTAAGTCGCTATGTGATCGCTGGTGAGCTGTCAAACAGACAGCTTCACCAGCGATCAGCACAGCTATGCCGAGCGCGCGGGATCGCTGTGTTCGTTAGCGCTGATGCCATATCCCTGTAAAAAATAGAATTAAAATAAAAAATGTTGTTATTCTCACCTTCCGATATCCCGCGCAGCCATCATGCCTCTCTCCACGCTCCGGTCCCAGTAATCCTTTGCGAGAATGACCGTGAGAATGTCACGGTCTCGCGGCAGCGCGACGTCTCGCGGTCATTCGTGCAAAGGATCACTGGGATCGGGAGTGTGGAGAGAGGCGGGATGGCTGCGTGGAACGTCGGAAGGTGAGAATAACTTTTTTTTTTTTTTTTTTTTTTACAGCTGATCGCTGGTCTCCCGCCTGTCACACGCAGCGATGCGTGCTGGCCAGCGGGAGACCAGCGACGAAAAATATGTCCAGAGGTTTCTTGAAGCGATCAGCGATACCGGCAGGGGGGCCGGTCGCTGATCGCTGTCACACACAGCGATCTCGCTGGTGAGATCGCTGTTGTGTCACAAAAGTTGTGACTCAGCAGCGATCTCGCTAGCGAGATTGCTATGTGTGACTCCCGCTTAAGTTTCAGTTCTTTTGCAGCAAGGTCAACTGACAATTTTACCTTATTCCTTTTTTTGCTACCATGTTTCTTCCTGGACTTTGAAGCACAGATGCATAAATGTCAAAAAAATTGTTAGAGTTATTGAAAAGGTTGGAGGAAATTGATTTGCAGGATGCAGTCCATTGGTCATGTCAGTAATCTGTAGCCACTCCGCATGAATTTTGAGAACTGCCTCCTATCTACCAGCATTTGTGAATAGTCTCTTGATTACCCAGCCTTGTGCGACGTCATCATAACGCACATATTACATCACGTATCAAAAGAAGATGCCGATGGATAGGAGGCGGCACTCAAGGCTACCGTCCAGAGCACACAGATTACTGGCTTGCGACAACTTCTTTTCACACTTGACCCTGATAACATAAAAAAAGGTTAAACTCACCTTCCGTGCCGGCGCCCTTCCCACAGTGTCGGCATTTGCTCTCCGCGAGGTCTTGAGCGGTGCCCAATCAGTACTGGCATCACCGTCCCCGCCTTCGGATGTTTTGAGCAGGAAGAAGAAACCGGGGGATCAGCTGCAGCCCGGACATGCCAGTCATGGAAGGTGGATATGCCATATGTAGAATCCACAGAAGATCACTGACTAACATTCCTTCATCCAACACCAGGGGCATAACTAGAGTGGGTGCAGGGGCTGCAGATTCACCCAGAAAACCGGAGATTATGCATTTGAGGTCTACAGGCTTCAAGTTACACCACTGTCCAAAACACTGAATGGACATCACATAGGCAATTTCACAGCAGATATGAAACATAGCATAACAGAGATGGTTGAGTACAGTGACAGGTCGTGCAGTTAGGTCACCATGGTCACAGTACACATTACACAGAAACCACAATAAAGGCTGCTAATACAATCTATAGTCAATAGGACCAGGTTCATGACTTCTTAGTTGATCTGTGTCTGTAACCGACATATTTCCAGTTCTTTTGTCACAAAATATTATAATATTCAATTTATTAAAGCATGACAGTCACTGGCAGGGTGGTAGAAGGGAGATATGCGTCACTGAGCTTAACGGCGTCAGTGATATGAAACCAGAACAGTTTTTCTCCAGCACACTACGTGTTGTGAGGGTTAAGTTGCATAAAAGGGCTGGTTTTATGTGGACCTTCATAAAGTGGGTGGGAGGAGGTCCACTTTATCTCCCCTACCAGGACCTGTGGGAGGTCATGATCATGTGATCAATCACATAATGGGAAGCACAGGCTGAGGTTTAAATAACCGAGCTTTACAGGCAGTAGGTGTTCAGCTAGCCAGGAGATAGGAGTCTCCAGCGGCTTTGTGGCTCGTCAGCCACAGACTGAACCTGTGCTGCTCCAGTGTGGGCTGCCGCCCGCAACATATGGACTGTGTTGCAGCATTGTTGTTTTGTTCCTGTTTTAGCCAGAAAGGCTGAGTTTTTTTTCCAGTGAGTTGGTTTATGCTGCCTAAATAATAAACCAACAAGGATTTAAAGATATCGGTGTAACCATTTTTTTTCCTACCTCTGTGCCGCCATGTGAGTGATCTACCACAAAAGTTTGCACAGAGTTTAATGATATCCTCTGATGTTAGGCTATAATTATACATCTGTGGGCCACATTAATCAAAACTGACAAAAAGAAAAAACAGAGCATGTTGCCAGCCATTCACAGCATGGCTTTCATTCTACTAGAGCTACTGTAAAAATTAAGGCTGATCTCTGACTGTTCTGTGTAACAAAAATTTACTTTTTTTTTTTTTTAATAAATGAGGCCTGCATGTTTTTTAGCATCTATATCTCGTCCTTTGTTCTTACATCCATAAAATAATCAGCTCTGCCAAGAGTCTCCTCCTTGATGTCCATTTTTTTTTTTTCATTGGCCCATTATAATGGGCGAATTCTGTCAAAAAGTGGACCAGAGAAGGACATATCTCCTTTTGTTTACATAATTACCATTCTCGCATCCATACAATAAACACTAAAGGTACTGTCACACTTAGCGATGTACCAGCGATCCCGACCAGCAATATGACGCGGTCAGGATCACTGGTACATCGCTAAGTGGTCGCTAGTGAGCTGCCACACAGGCAGATCTCACCAGCGACATCGCTGGGGACGGGGGTCGCTACTTACCTGTCACACTAGGCGATCCTGACGTCCTCCCTCCCGGCTCCACAGGAAGCTGATGATGAGAAGCGGTCCTGAACGTTCTCGCGCGATCAGAGATAACCAGCGGGGGAGCGGGTCGCAGGTAAGTATCAGACACAGCGATGTCGCTAGCAATATCGCTATAATGTCACAAGTTATAGCGATATTGCTAGCGATATCGCTTAGTGTGACAGGCCCTTAAGTGTGTGAAAAGGGTCCTAGATAGGAGGAAGAGGTGGTGTCCCTGTAAGGTCTCATTCAGGCCTATTCACAGATAGAATATAAGGGCACATGTTCACATGTCTGGTTTTTTTTGTGGTCAATCGTCTGCAAAATATAAATAGGGACATCAATTTCCAGATCAAAATTGTCCATTTAAATCAATACATCTGAGAAAAGGACAAACAGCACGAGGATGCCATCCATGCACCATCCAAGTGCTCTCTGTTTTGTACCGTTGATCGGCCCATGTAAACATGTTGGTGACCGCTTGGATTGTTTATGCTGAAATGAAAATCATCATTATCGGCAGCACAGGGGATGTTCTGCGGATAATATAATGTTGTATGGGAATAATGAAGCGTGAACGAGGACTGCTCCACTTCATATATAGTTGATCGATGCTCATTAATGGATGGATCTGAATGTGCTATTGGGATTGTCTAAAGCCCGATGCCCACGATCTGGAACTAGCAGCGCTTGGGACGTAGTGTATGTTTGCTGCGTCCAAAAGTGTTGCCTTCTATTGAATGCAGGTAAAGCAGCATGTGATCACTGAACAGTGCGATTTACCGCATTTAATACATTTCTAATTATCGTATGTAGTCTGGCGGAGTCTGGGGTTTCCACATGAGAAATTGACATGCTTTGGTATTGAAAGATGTGCCGCATGTCCGTCTCCGTGAGAGATCCGCAGGCGACTATGCACGCATAGTGGACATGGGATTTCTAGAAATCCCATCCACTAAGTTGTAATATCTGTCCGTTGCGGGTTTGACGCTGCATTAACATGCAGCGTCAAACCCGCAGCAGTTCCCGATTGTGGAAACGTACCCTAACACTTTGTACACACCGCTATTGAAAGTCTCTGTGGCGGCCTCAGTCAGTGGGAAAATGGATCTATCACAGCACCATAGGCTCCATTAGAAATCGAGGTAACAGATGCTTGTATGAATGGAGTTTACCAAAGAGGTGTACAGACTGGCTGATATATATATACACATATACACACACACACACACACACACACACACACACACACATACACACACTAGCTGAAGAGCCCGGCGCTGCCAGGGCATAGTAACTAACTGTGGTTATTTATAACAAATTATAATTATCCTCCATCCCATAGTCCCGTGCCCATATACCCATCATACATATTCTCCATCCCATAGACCCGTGCCCATATACCCATCACACATCCTCCATCCCATAGTCAACCAGACAGTGCAGGCAAAAAAAGAAAATTTACATGTAAAATCTGCCTCATGATTTCACTTAAGTGCACACAATGGGGGAGATAATCAAAAACTGGCTAAAATAGCAAACCTGGAGTAGTTGCCCATAGCAACCAATCAAAGCTCAGCTTTCACTTCTCACACAATAACTAAATACTTGAATGTTAAGATTTTGTGGTTTCATTGAACTTGTAAAGAATATATATATGCGGAGTAGGTGGACTGGGATTGTCCTCACACGGAGCAGTTTCTCTGATCAGATCTGGATTTTAGACTATGACCAAATCAATAAATCCCCTGGATCCCACAATACATTTTCTTCCAAACACAGATTTGCAGTGAATCAATCAAGAATTGACAATTTGTCATAAATGGGAATAAAGCAAATAATGGCGTATGAGAGCTCAGTGCAGAAGTGTGCTGTGGCTCCAGACAGAGAGAAATATTTGCTTTAGCAAGCCCTTATTCTTATTAATCACCGAGCAACGTGACACCAGAATTGTGGTGTGACGCCGGCGTAATCCACAAAGAGAAGGTTAGAACGCGGTTACAGAACATGTCAGACGCTGCCCTGATACACCTCTGCCGGCGTGATATCGGCACTGCACATATAAAACCCACCTGGTAATGTTGTGCACCTGAATCCCAAACGTGTATGACCCAGGTATGAGATTCAGTACCAGACATAGGGTCATTTTAATCTGAGCACACAAGGAGCCAGGAACTTTTACAAGAAATTCATCCGAGCTAGCGATCTATGGATCTGTCACATATATAAATACAGTAGGTCTCTTAGACCTGATGAGGCTGGTGTGCTTACTCAGTGTCAAAATGGCTGTATAATCCTTTATATAAAAAAAAACACATTGCTGTTAAAATGAGCATTTTCTGAGTCCCAGGTCTAGCAGTATATAAATGTACATACCAGGAATACAGGCTACTCTAACCACAATTGTTATCGCTTACCTGTAAAGTTTTAGTAAATCCGTTCTTCTTAGTGATCCCATTCAGGTGATTTTGGTGGGGTTTGCGGGTCCCGTTACAGTGAACCAACTTGGGCTGAGCCATTGGGGAGACTGAGCAGCTCTCATACAGCAGATACATAGAGTGATCAGCCAGCAGGTAGTCAACCAGTCTGTCAGGCTGATCCAGGGAAAGGGTGTGGCGGCACGGGGAGGAGGAAGTCAGCAAGAAAGCCCTTCCTTATCCTCAGACCTCACTCCTTGAATTCAGCTGTCACCTTTGTACACCTTTACGTCTCGGCATAAGAAAAGCATTTTGTATAGCAACAGGTAGCCTTGATCCGCTGTCCTGTCAGGTCCCTTTACACCAGAAGGGGTTGCTAAACAACAGACGCTTCTTAGGAGCCCCTGAACAAGAAGCTGGAAAAGTGAAAGAAAGGGATTTAAAGAGACACACACCACTTGTGTTTGCCATAAGATGACAGAACTTGCATCCCAAGTCTAGTTTATGCTAGGCTAATCATTTACTACTAGAGTACGTGTAACCATTCACCCCAAGCTATGGATGTGAAGTTATAGGTTCACTCTGGGCAGCAGTAATGAGACCGACAGCTGCTAGAATAACGCTCACATTTTTTTTCCAGACTGTATCTTTTAGGCTATGTGCCCACGTATGCAGAAAATTTCTGCCTCAAAACCGGACTCCTTCCCAGAAAACGCACGGTTTTTTTTTAGGAAAACCCGCGCGTTTTTGATGCGTTTTTTTCCGCTCGTCTTCTGGACTCATAGAAAATAGCTAAAAACGCGGACTTTTCCGCAAAATTAATGAGCATGCTGCGTTTTTTACCTCTAAGCGTTTTTTTGCGCAGAAAAAAACGCATCAATGTGCACAAAAAGTGCGGAATTCATTTAAAATGAATGGGATGCTTCTTCTATGTGTTTTTGAAGCGTTTTGACCGGGACAAACGTTTCAAAAACGCGAAAAAAACCCCTTACGCGGGCACACAGCCTCAAGGCTACGTTCCCACGATGAGCCTTTAGTAAGTTTTAGACGCTTTGTATTTTTGCTGAGGCAAAAAGTCAGCGTCTAATACACTGGGTAACACTGGCAGAAAGGGCCAAGAACAATATATGGGCCCTTTGTAGCCCAAGAGCTCCTAAAAATGCTAAATTGCACCTGCTTTGGAGGTACAGATGGGCCCCCTCACCTCTTGGGCCTCTGTGCGGCCACACAGGATGGCGGATGCATCAATGATGTCCGCCTCTGGTCTAAGGCTGTTCATATTGCATTAACCCAGCCCGTTCAACGCATAGCGTTGACGGGCTGCATTAACGGTATAGCATAACGCGATCGCGTTATGCTATACCCGCTAGCGCAGATGATTAATCTGTGCTAGCGGTGACGGAGCCTCAGACGTTGCAGCCCGAGTCCGAGGCTTCGTCGCTGAATGACGGCACATAGCGAGCGATGCGCCTGATAATGGGGGCTAATGGTAGCGTTAACGGACTGCTTTACACCACGTTATGCCGCGGTGTAACTCAGTCCGTCTAACGGACTGCCATAACGCAATGTGACCCCGGCCTAACAGATCTAGCAAAGTGGATGGGAGTTAGGCCGGGTTTCACAAGCCCTGATATTTCCGGTACCCGAAAAAATGGTACCGGAGATATCCGTGCCCGTGTGTCAATTTGTCACATTCGTGTGCCGTCCATGTGTGATCCGTGTGCTGTCTGCATGCTGTCCGTGTATTGAAACAATTTGTTCCAATGTTAACCCTATGACTTTTAAAACGGACACGGACCCATTGACTTGTATGGGTCCTTGTGATCCGTGCTGTCCCTCAAAAACGGACATGTCAGCGTGTTTTACACACGCTCCGTAAAAACACGGCGACATGTACATAGACCCATTCATTTGAACAGGTCTACATGTGTCAGTGTCTCTGGTACGTGAGAAAACTGTCACCGCACGTACCGGAGACACTGACGCATGAAACCGGCCTTATAGAAATCTCACGCCCACTACGCTTCTTTTTTATTCAGAGTACACTGACCTGCGGTGCGTGTTTCAAATCCGCAACATGTCAATTTCTCTTCCGGGTACACTGAGTTTTCCGCTCAGATTTTCCCCATAGACCGGCATTAGATGTGGAAAATCCGCAGGTATAAAACACACGAGTGCGTTTTTAGTGCGTTTCCGTGGCAATCCGCACTAGATCGATAAAGTTCTGTCAAAGTCAAATATCAGGAAGTATCAAAAACAAAATAGCTTTATTTAAAACATGACATGCCAACCAGAGACAAAAACGCAGCGTCAAAAACGTGAGAAAAATACATGTTAAAAAAACGCAATGGAAAACCAAAAGTAACCTAATTTAAATAATAGATGCAAACATGGTGCAGAAATTCTGCAGCGTCAAAAACGTACCAAAAGCTCTTCATGGGAACGCAGCCAAATTGAGTAGTTGGTGAGTTTTTTACCTCAGAATTTGTAGGCCAAAACCAGGAGTGGGTGATAAATCCTGAAGTGGTGACGTGTCTCTATTATACTTTTCCTCTGATTGTTCCTCTCCTGGTTGTGGCTTATAAAAACTGAGGTAAAATACTGATAGTGTGAACGTGGCCGTCGTTTCACGATCAGTGTGCAGACTGCGATGACCGCACTGGCTGCAGGCCTCCTAGCTAAGGATGCCACTTCTTCACTGAAAAATACCAGTCTAGGATAAAAAGGAGCATGGTTTGGGGGCTTAGCTTATCATGAAGCTGCCCCCTATGTCTGGCATTGGTTACTATGCTGGTATCATGATACTGTGTCAACCGCTGGTCTGAGTTGCTGAGCTCACTGATTTGTTGTCGATGTGATGTCAGCCCTGCAGCCAATGTCAAACACCGAGAGCAGCGGCAGAGATTCGCCGGTGGACCTGGGGAAGGTAAATGCTGCACGCTTTCTTATTTTTCAACAAACTGCAGCATTATGTGAAAGGGAGATACCACAAACCAGGTGTTGCAATAAACACCAGGTTTTTATTTTCTGAATTTTTTTTTTTTTTTTTTTAGCATTTTTTCCACATTTTTGTGGCATCCTTTTTACTGTCATATTTTTTTTTTTTTTTTTTTTTTTTTTAACTCCATCTATCCATGAGTAAACCAATATGGTTTTTTAAAGCAAACACGCTAAGAAAAGTTGAGGTTTCAAATTTACTTTTATTATAAAATATAGAGCGTTTTCAGGGCAGAAAACGCCATGAGCGTGGTCAGGTCAATTCTTTTAACCGCATTGCGTCTTTGGAAACATGACCAGTACGTGTTTTTTTACATAGAAATACAAATGTTAGTTTTTTATGCATTTAATTATCATTTTTCATACAGTTTTCAGATGTGTTAAGCCTCATTCAGACATCAGAGTAACATGGTCCTTGTTCAGACAGTGAAACACTGAAGGGCCGCGAGTCTCCTGACTTGAACTTGACACCCAAAATCAGGGGCAAACAATCAGAGGAAAATTATTACAGAGACACGTCACCACTACTGCACTTCTTACCCCACTCCTGGTTTTGGCTTACAAATACTGAGGTAAAAAAAAAATCACCAAATACTCAGTGTGCATGTGGCCTTACTGCATAATGAATAACAAAAAAACAAAAATGGAAAAACAATGGCAGAATTGCAGCTTTTTCATCATTTCACCCCACTTGGACTTTTTTGTCTGTGTTTCAGTAGATTGCATGGGAAAGTGAATAGTATCATTCAGGGTCAGACTAGCCTACGGGCACACAGTTTAATCCTGTTACCACGGCTGGTCAGGAGACAAATCTCCAGGAGTGGACCCTCTGGACCGTGGCACCGAGGAGCCCCGGGCGAGCTGCCAGGTGGAGCCGACCCCTATACAGGGATCGTTAGGAGCAGGCAGGGTCGGACTGGCCCACCGGGATACCGGTGAAATGCCCGGTAGGCCCCTGGGCCCCAGAGAGGAGGAGGAAGAAAAAAAAAAAAAGACGCGGGCCCTTTAAAACTGAAGGTGGCCGAGGCAGAGGCGCGCGGGCGCATACACGCTGTCCCGACCCACCGCTAGGACCAGAGCCAGCGGCACCACCAAATGATCCAGGTAGGCGCTGGGGGCCCAGGGCGAACGGGAGCGGGACAGACAGCATGGGGTCAGCGCTGGCATCGGGGCCTCCTCTAATACCTCTCCTCGTTCCGGCAGCTGCAGTGTCTTCAGTGCCCTGTGACTCTGCGACGTCTCAGGGCAGAGGGAGCTATGATGTCATCACTGCGTGCTCAGCCTCTCTGTCCTGAGCGTTGCAGAGTCTGGAGAGACACTGAGTGAACAGGACCTGCAGTGGGAACGGGAGAGGTGAGTACTTGATTTTTTTTTCTTCATGTATGCGGTGGGGGGGCATAATGTGCTGCACGGAGGAGCAGGGGGGTCCGGGGGCTCATAATGTGCTACATGGAGGAGCATAGGAGGCCATAATTTGCAGCATGGAAGAGCAGGTGAGGCCATAATGTACGTGCTGCATGGAGGAGCAGGGGGGCCATAATATGCTGCATGGAGGAGCAGGGGAGGCCATAATGTACTGCATGGAGGAGCAGAGGAGGCCATAATGTGCTGCATGGAGGAGCAGGGGAGGCCATAATGTGCTGCATGGAGGAGCAGGGGGTTGGCCATAATGTGCTGCATGGAGGAGCAGAGGAGGCCATAATGTTCTGCATGGAGGAGCAGGGGAGGCCATAATGTGCTGCATGGAGGAGCAGGGGAGGCCGGGGGCTCATAATGTGCTACATGGAGGAGCAGGTGAGGCCATAATGTGCTGCATGGAGGAGCAGGGGGGCCATAATATGCTGCATGGAGGAGCAGGGGAGGCCATAATGTGCTGCATGGAGGAGCAGAGGAGGTCATAATGTGCTGCATGGAGGAGCAGGGGAGGCCATAATGTGCTGCATGGAGGAGCAGGGGGTTGGCCATAATGTGCTGCATGGAGGAGCAGAGGAGGCCATAATGTGCTGCATGGAGGAGCAGAGGAGGCCATAATGTGCTGCATGGAGGAGCAGGTGAGGCCATAATGTGCTGCATGGAGGAGCAGGGGGGCCATAATATGCTGCATGGAGGAGCAGGGGAGGCCATAATTTGCAGCATGGAAGAGCAGGTGAGGCCATAATGTGCTGCATGGAGGAGCAGGGGGGCCATAATATGCTGCATGGAAGAGCAGGGGAGGCCATAATGTGCTGCACGGAGGAGCAGGGGAGGCCATAATGTGCTGCATGGAGGAGCAGGGGAGGCCATAATGTGCTGCATGGAGGAGCAGAGGAGGCCATAATGTGCTGCATGGAGGAGCAGGGGGTTGGCCATAATGTGCTGCATGGAGGAGCAGAGGAGGCCATAATGTGCTGCATGGAGGAGCAGGGGAGGCCATAATGTGCTGCATGGAGGAGCAGGGGAGGCCATAATGTGCTGCATGGAGGAGCAGGGGGGCCATAATGTGCTGCATGGAGGAGCAGGGGGTTGGCCATAATGTGCTGCATGGAGGAGCAGGGGGTTGGCCATAATGTGCTGCATGGAGGAGCAGGGGGTTGGCCATAATGTGCTGCATGGAGGAGCAGGGGGTTGGCCATAATGTGCTGCATGGAGGAGCAGGGGGTTGGCCATAATGTGCTGCATGGAGGAGCAGGGGAGGCAATAATGTGCTGCAGTGAGGAGCAACGGGGCCATAATGTGCTGCATGGAGGAGCAGGGGGCCCATAATAAGGTATGAAGGAGCAGGTGCCCCATAACTGTATGGACAAGCATTTTATGGGGCCCAAAATACTCTATGGTGGACTATGATGTGCCCATAATACTGTATGGCGGACTATGTGGTTGCCCATAATACTGTATGGTGGACTATGTGGTTGCCCATAATACTGTATGGCGGACTATGTGGTTGCCCATAATACTGTATGGCGGACTATGTGGTTGCCCATAATATTGAATGGCGAACTATGTGGTTGCCCATAATATTGAATGGCGGACTATGTGGTTGCCCATAATATTGTATGGTGGACTATGTGGACACAATCGGCAGAATGTGGAGCTTTTATCCCCATTAGAATGGAGTGGCATGTCTGACTTGATCACTGATCCATTCATTCTCTCCGTGGCTGCACTTGTTTTTTTATAGAAGCCCCAAAGAGAATGAATGGAGCTTCGGTCAGATACCCCACCAGCCACTCCATTTTAAAATGGGGATCAGTGTCCTATCAAGGATAAAACTTCCTCATTTTTCCAATCGGTGCAGTTTCTAATGGTCGGACCTAAGCGATCACATATCCTGTGGAGCCCATGGATCGGTGATAACTTGTTTTAACCAAAGAATCCCATTAATGTAAGCTACTGCAATTATACATCCCAGTTATGGGGGCGCACAGTAGATGTACAGGCGCTGCCTGTGTTTTACAGCCGATGCTCCACTATAATGGGGATAACAACTGACAGATATTTGCATATAACTGTAGGGTGGGCCCCTACAGTCCATTCCCCTGGTGGGCCCCAGACACCCCAGTCCGACCCTGGGAGCAGGCCCAGGGGTTCGGGTACCACGATAGCCGGTACCAAGAGGGGCGGCTCAGGACGGACTGGAGTAGGACTGCAGGACTGGAGCATAGACAACAGGACGGAGCAGGAACATGGGAGGCAGGACTGGAGTAGGACGGTAGGACTGGAGTGTGGATAGCAGGATGGAGCAGGAACACCAGAGGCAGGACTGGAGTAGAACTGGAGTGTGGATAGCAGGACCCACGGAGCACCAGACTGCGGAGCTACTGCAGGGACCAGGGAAAACAGGACTGCGAGGCTACTGCAGGAATCACTGAAGACAGGACTGCGAGACTGCAGAGAGCACACGTGGAAGCAGGGCCCAGTGTGCTAGCAAACACAACGATCAGGCGCCTCCCTCAGGGGGGAGCGGCCTGATATGGCCCTGTCAGGTCTGCCATTGGTCCGTAGGTGCTTCCGGGTCAGGGCATTGCCGGAGCACAAGTAACAGGAGGGAGACGCGGCAGCGGCCTATGGGGCATGCGCATTGCATGCAGAGACCCTGTCGACCGAGAGCCTGTCAGAAGGGACCGCCGTGGCTGTCGGGCGGCGGGGGGCTGCGGCGTGGGAGCGGAGGCCGGGTGAGTATGCGGAGGCGGAGTGACAAATCCCCTAGTGGGCTGCACCACATGAGCAATGATTAGCACAGTACACTTGATGCATTATAATTATATTCTTGCAAGGCAACATCTCATTAAAGTAATAAACTGCCCATTTAATGATTTTTTTGTAAGCCTCTGCTGAAATTATATAAAAGAGTAGGTACAATCTACACAGCAACCTCCATCCCCTCCCAATAATATTTGCATGTAACTGAAGAGTGAACCCCCAGAATCAATGTTAATTCATGGACCCTTGGTTCCCCAGACTGACACTGGTATCATTCAAAACTACAGCTCGTTCCACAAAAAAAAAAAAAAAAAACTCGTGGCTATTTCAATGAAAAATAAAAAATTGCATTTGGAAGAAAGAAAAAATGCTAAAGCACAAACATGAAAATAACAGATGGGTGAATTAGAACTAAAAATCTGAAGATTTATAAGGGAAGGATCAAATGGCCGTGACACAGGTTCCAGTGCCAAAGTTCGCTACGTGACGCTGCTGCATCTTAGCTAAATACAAATGAATGGGGTTGTACTGGGAACCCAAAGTTTCTCGACAGGCGATAATCTAGTCACAAAAAAATCCATCCGGTTCCGATTTTTTTTTACTTGCTTATTACCTTTCCAAGTATGAAACTCATGGAGTTCTGTAATTTTTCTCTTATGCAAAAAAAAAAAGATTTCCAAACTTCTCCTCCCCATGAACTCCTTTACCCCCAGGCAATTTTTCCTTTTTTTTTTTTTTATCCTACTCTTCTTCCAAGAGCCATAACCTTTTATTTTTCCATCCCTACAGCCATAAGAGGGCTTGTTTTTTGCGGGGCAAGTTGACCTTTTGAATTACATCATTCATTCTGCCACAAATTGTACTGGAAGACGGGAAAAAAATTCCAAGTCCAATGAAATTGTAAAAAAAAAGTGCAATTCCACAATTTTCTTTTAAAAATATTTCCCATGTTCAATATATAGTAATACTGACCTGGCAATATGATTCCCCAGCAGACACTTGACTGTCATGACAACTGATCGGCGCCCCGCGATCATATGACGTGATACGCCGATGGACGGGTTCAATGACGCACTTCCTGCCTGCTTGTGTTAAATGCCGATGACAGTGATTGACAGCGGCATTTGACTTGTTAACAGCAGCGGATTGAGCTCAGATCCACCTGTTACTGACTGTTGAGGCACTTGATGGCTGATTAAATTAGCTATCAAGTATGGGGAAAGATTCGGGCTCAGCCTTGGGCGGAAATATCGCCGGTTCAACCGTTGCTGCTGCACCAGGGCCCAGAGGCTCCAGGGGGCCTTTGCAGGGTGGCTAATGATGAAGGCAATCTGGCCGATTTCTCTGGGCATGAGGCTACGGGGGCCCCTGGCCAGATTGCCTTCATGTGCGGCGGGCAAGGAGCGATCCCAGCAGCTCTCTGCTGCCTGCAAGAGAGAACAGCAGGAGCGGAGCTGCAAGGATCCGTCCTGCTTCCTGCCCGGCGCCCTCGCTTCCTGTCTCTGACACAGAGCAGCGCCGCTGGATGACGTCATCATTCAGCGGCTGCTGTGCCAGAGCGAGGAAGTACGGGCGCTGGTGATGTTGCGGACAGGTGAGAGGTGCTGTGTGTGTGTGTGTATATATATATATATATATATATATATATGTGTGTGTGTGTAGGTGATTGCCATGATGGGGTGATGGGGAGAAGGCCATGATGGGCTGATGGGGAGAAGGCCATGATGGGGTAATGGGGAGAAGGCCATGATGGGGTAATGTGGAGAAGGCCATGATGGAGTGATGGGGAGAAGGCCAAGATGGAGTGATGGGGAGAAGGCAATGATGAGAGTGATGGGGAGATGGCAATGATGGGAGTGATGGGGAGAAGGCAGTGATGGGGAGAAGGCAATGATGGGTGTGATGTAGAAGGCAATGATGGGAGTGATGGAGAGAAGGCAATGATGGGAGTGATGGGGAGAAGGCAGTGATGGGGTGATGGAGAAGGCAATGATGGGAGTGATGGTGAGAAGGTAATGATGGGGGTGATGAAGAAGGCAATGATGGGAGTGATGGGGAGAAGGCAGTGACGGGGAGAAGGCAGTGATGGAGAAAAGGCAATAATGGGGGTGATGGAGAAGGCAATGATGGGAGTGATGGGGAGAAGGCAGTGATGGGATGATGGGGAGAAGGCAATGATGGGAGTGATGGAGAGAAGGCAGTGATGGGATGATGGAGAAGGCAATGATGGGAGTGATGGAGAGAAGGTAGTGATGGAGAAGGGAATGATGTGCACAGGGGCCCCAAGCTGTCAGTGTCCGCCCCTGAGCTCAGCGTGTGAGCCAGCATCAATGGCAGGGACATGGCTGATGACATAAATATATTGGTCGTTAAGGGGTTAAACAGTAAAAATTAAACAGTATTTGAATGTGAGAGTAAGGGTCCCGTTACATTTAGCAATGCACCAGCGATCCCGACAACGATACGACCCGGTCAGGATCGCTGGTGCATCGCTAAATGGTCGCTAGTGAGCTGCCAAACAGGCAGATCTCACCAGCGACGTAGCAGCGTTCGGCGGTCATTACTTACCTGTCAGACGTGGCGATGAAGATGTCCTCCCGCCCGCGTCCATGCGCCGTTCGTCGGCGCCAGCAGGAAGCCGCCGAGAAACGGCCCAGGACGTTCACGCGCGATCAGCGATAGCCAGCGGGGGAGCCGGTCAGAGGTAAGTGTCACATATAGCGATATTGCTAGCAATATCGCTGCTGCGTCACAAAATCGGTGACGCTTTAGCGATATTGCTAGCGATATTGCTATGTGTGAAGCCCCCTTAAGGCCGGAGTCACACTATCGTATAACACGGCCGAGTGCTTTGCAATAAAACATTGCATAGTACTCAGCCCAGTGTTACTCTATGGGAGATCTCAAATCTGTGATTATTTTCTCATGCCGATTCGGCATGAGAGAACAATCGCAGCATGCTGTGATTTGCAGAAAGACTTAGCTCACCCGCACTGGTATAAGTCTATGGGCGTGAGTGAAACATCGGACTGCACTTGAATATCACCCGAGTGCAGTGCGATTCCCGCCAATGCCGACATCAGAGGAGATGTGCTCCGATTCTGCCATGCCAGAGGATCAGAGCACAGTAGCATGACACTTTGTTCCTGCTCGCAGCAGAGCTGTAGCCAAGGGTCATTAGTATATCGCATCCGATGATCTCACATCACATTCCATACGCTGGTATGATTCCAACCTTTGATATAGGACTCGAATCAAAAATAGATGTCAACATTTTTTAATCTTTGCAGACAGTTCAGCAAAAACACATAAACATATGAGCAGCCCGTAGACTATAATGTGTACATGTTTTATCCATGAAAAACGCAGATGTCACATGTATGTGAAACACAGACATCTGAATGAGGCTTAAGTGTCCACCGACACGTGCCAGATATTTTAGACATTCCCACGACTGTTTCATTTATCTGAATAGTTCTTGCAGAAACTAGCTCGGTGGAGAAATAACCACTTTTAAATGTATAGAAGAAATTTTCAGCTGTGAAAATGTGTACAACGTATCAGCGGTATGTGAACATATGCTATGTTGTTGAACTATACAGTAAGTTCCAGAAGCATTTGCTATTAGGACATGTTGTTTTCTAATCATTTACTGTCTGATGTCATAAACCGATTATGTGTTCTGCTGAATCTCTGATAGTACTCTTTGTGTTCTGGATGCCGTTTTCTGCTGTCCCAAACAAAGAAACATGAATTTCCAGTTTACTGGTCACTATTGAGTATAAAAACAGGAAATGATCTGTACAGCCCTTGTCACCAGTAAGATGTGAAGATGTGTATTCCTCTGCTAATTAGGAGCTCTCTGATACACAGAAAATCATTTATTAGGCGCCAAAGGGGAGAAGAACAAAAAAGTGTTTTAAAGGGAAACTGTCAACAGGTTTTTGCTGAGTAACCTATGGACAGTGTCAGGTCATTGCCATTATACTGAATAACATAATACCTTGGCTTGTAACAGATACCTGATCTCTCAGTGATCTGAATGTGATTTTTTTTTTACCATACATATTAATCAGTATGTAAACTAGGGGGCAGGTGACTGAGGGATCAGTGACCTGTCAGAAGCCATACACATGAATACCTAATCAGAACACCACACAAAGACTTTCCCCAGAGGCCGCCCCTGAGCACGAGCATATCATTAACTCAAAACTGAAAATAAAGATTAAACAACCACAAGACGGAGTTCATCAACCAAGGTATCATTGTAATCAGTATAACGGCGACGACCTGACACTGTATGTTACTGTGCACATTCCTGCTGTATACAGCATTCTATAATGCTGTATATAATCCCCCAACCTGACCTGGAAGAGAAAAAAAATAATTTTTATTATACTCACCTACAGGGAGGTCCAGTCAGAGAGGTGTCGCTCTTCTTTGTCCGGCGCCTTCTCTCTTCTTGCGATGATATCCTCCTTCTTTGTTCGTGTGTATGACGTGTCCCAGTGTGGGAGGAACGGCCCCCGTTGAGTGTCCGGGCCGGAACCAAGGGAGCCGTCATCTAGGTTCCGGGGGAAACTATTCCCGGGGGACAGAGTTCAGGGACGGACCGTTGAGATGGACAGCTAGGGGAGGGGCCAGTATAAAAGGGGCGGGGAGCGCCAGTAACGATGAGTCAGCAGACCGGGACAGAGGCAGCAAGAGACCGTGGGAGCTACTGAGAGCTAGAGCAACTTACCAGTGCCAGGGAAGATGCTCACTGAGGACTTCAGAGGGATGGCGCAGAGACGGCCGTCTGAGACTTGCTGCCTCGCCCGCGGCCGCTGCCGCCTCACCACAGCCCACGGCTGCGGCCTACCCATGGTCGCACGCGGCCATTGCCATCCCACTCCGGCCCGCGGCTGCGGCCTGTCCCCCACCACCTGCAGACGCCCTGCTCTCACCAGTGGCCGCGGCAAGTCCAGTGCCGTCGGCGGCCACCACTGTCTCGCTCCGGTCCGCAGCAAGGGCCGAGCCTCTGCTCACCGCGGAGTCCCCGTCGCTGTGGCTAGCTGCACAGGTGGCCTGTCACCCACCACCCTGCATCGCTGCCGCTTGCCCTCATCCAGGGGCTGCGGCCTACTCGTCCAAGGACTCCGGGGCCGGAGTCACCCCAGCACCACAGGAGCGGCGGAAGAACCACCGTCCAGAACGCCGAGGGACGTCAGGACGGCTAAGTTGACTATATAGTTAAGGACCCGTAGTCGGCCATACCGCAGCCCTATAATGACCTGCTCTTGCCGGACGTACTCGTGTTCTCCTTTGTTTGTGTGAACTGTATTGAGCCCCTGCGAGGGCAACCCTTGTTACCCCCTTTGGTTGAACAGGTTGAGACTAAGGACAGTCTCCTTTAGGCCTATAAACGTTATTATAAAAACACCAAGCCGACTCGCCACTGCATCCTGCGTACCTGCTAGTACCACACCTGCGTCATCCACACCGTCTCCTCAGCACTGCGCTCCTGCGCAGGTGTACTTCTCTGCCCTGTTAAGAGCAGAGCAAAATCCTGCAGTGCACAGGTGCTGGGCCTCTCTGACCTTTCCTGGCACCTGTGCACTGCCTCAATAGGGCAGATAAGTATGCCTGCACAGGAGCGCGATGCTGAGCAGACTGTGTGGCTGATGCAGGGACGCGTCATTTACACGAACCAGGAAGGAGGACAGCATCGCAAGAAAATGGTACGCACCGGACCAAAACACCTCTTGGACCGGACCACCCCGCAGGTGAGTGTGATAAAAGAATAAAAGTTCTTTTTCTTCTCTTCAGGTCGGGTTGGGGGCAGATATACAGCATTATAGAATGCTGTACATCAGCCCTGAAAGGTCGTGGCTATAACTCGTATCGGCCAAACCTGGTGACAGGTTCCATTTAAGGAAAACATGCTCATTTCAAATCAGACCATAATCTATCCATGCAGAGTTCAGGAGGTCACATAAGGTCACACATAGTTCTTTAGTGTTAAAAAACTCACGTTTTTCAAGTGGAACCAGCTTCACGAAACGCTACCATTTTGGAGAACTTTTTCTTTTTCTGAAGTGTTTACTGAAGCGTTTTTGGAGAGTTTTTTTTTCCCCTGAAGCATATTTTACAGCCTTTTGATTTCACAATGCCAAGTTTGCAGTGGATTTCAAAAGGAAAAAGGATCCTCTTTGAAGAAGGGACATGCACTTGTTTTATTCTAAAAGGTGCTTTTCCAAACCTCTAAAAAACAAACACAATCATAAAACACCCAAAACATCTCCTGAGAACAGGAAAGGGGATTTAAATAAATGAATCGGAAGAGTTTTCCAAGCATTTTTTAAGCTTTTCTTGAGTAGGATTTAGGAACGGATCTGCTCGAAAAAAATGTGTCAACGTACACTTAGAATCACCGAACCTCAGAGGTGACTACCCTGTACCTCCAGGCTCAGCTCTCCTTCTTGATTTACAATATATAAGCAGTTGATATAATCCTTGGTATAAGGTCCAGAATCACACATAGACACCTACACACAAATGGCAGAAGTTATCGTAGCTTGCCATCATTAACCTCTGATTTACTGGAATGCTCTGATTTCCGTATAAGGGTTGAGATTAGGGAGTTTTGTTTGGCAAACTCATAAGTAATAAAATACAAATGTTAGATGCATCCTGGCCAGCTTCTAAATGCATGGTAAACCAAAAGCAAGCACCGGCAGCCATTTTTGGGACCCTTTCAAGGTTATTTACGTAGGCTGAGTGCACACTGCATCTGTGCAAACTCTGGGAATAGCAAGCCAATTACCAGTTGGAGGTCAAAAGAGTGTTCTCTTCACTTCCATCTGACCAGTATTCATCAACATACTGCATATTTAACTTATTTATCTCAAAGATCCTTTGCCAATATGTAGTCGGTGTAATAATATTAGCAAATACCTTCAATTAGAAATGTAGTATAGTTTTTCTGATTCACTTTGTCTCTTTCCTCATGTGCAGGACCTTAGGTATCCATGGTTATGACCACTAGCAAGTAACTGTCACTATGTCAACGGTCAAAACCATGGATATCTAAGGTCCTGCAATGCCTGCACGTGAAGAAAGACATAGCGAATCAGAAAAACTATACTACGTTTCTAATTGGAGGTATTTGATATTATTATTATTATTATTATTATTATTACTACAGCTACTACATATTGGGATAAGATCTTGGAGATGGGTATAGCCCTTTATCTGTATAGTAAACTGTGGCAGATTGCGTTTTCCCTGATGTTAGAAGGTGATATGAGAGGAGCTGAGTATAGCAAAAGGAGGGATGTTGTAGCCTATATAAAAGAATCCTCACTTATATTTTACAATACAATATTACAATAATTTTATTCATATTATATATATTACATGGGTTTTAGTTATTGTCCTATGACAAAAACTCTGCCCTTAAAGGGAATCTGTCATCAGGTTTTTTGCCACTTAATCTGATAGCAGCATTATGTAAAGGCAGAGGCCATGATTACAGTGATGTGTCACTTACTGGGCTGCTTGCTGTAGTTTTGATAAAATAGCAGTTTTATCAGCAGGTGATTATCATTAGAGGACTAGTAAACCTGCTCCAATGTAGTCCTCCATATTCATGAGCTCTTTATAACCTCTCCTCCACCACTGACTGGCAGCTTTCTGCCTATGCACAGAGTGCACAGAAAGCTGCCAATCACTGGTGTGGACAGAGTTATACAGAGCACAGCACTGCAAGAGCAGGTAAATCTGTAGCAAATAAAACAGCGATTTTATAAAAACTTAAGCAAGCAACCCAGTAAGTGCAGTAAGTGAGACATCACTGGAATTAGGTATCTGCCCCTTCATCATGCTGCTCTCAGATGGGGTAGCAAAAACCAGTGGTGACATATTCTCTTTAGGTGGATGCATTTTTTATTACAGTCACTGGCCTGGGACAGGCATATACTAATAGGCATATGTGAGGCTGTCGAGATCGGGTCAGGTAATCCACGGCCGGTCTGTGAATGAAGCCTAAGACTGGAATTTCACATGATCGCACAATCTTTGCCTCTTCAGTCTGTGAGCAGATGTAGATTTGCACCATAATTTACATATGATTTATGTTTAAGTTATATTAAAGCTATAGGGCGATGGGTGGTTTTATTACCCCTGGCGAGAGTAGTATAAAAATAGCAAAAAAAGTCAGACATTTTTGTGCAAAGCACATCTTTTTTTCTTCTAGAATATGACATAATAAACCTCCGTTTTTAGTGCAGTTAAAAACTGTAATATATTGATAAATTTGCCCAGAAAGCAGTGAGATACATACTGGAGAAGTCTCAGTTCGCAAAGATCAAAATGGAACTATCTTCTGTGCTGATTAACAACTTCAGACCACTAAGCACCTGGGAGAGAAATACTTGATGCTTTTCCCTAGATTACATATCTGCCTGTAGACCTTTATATCCTTGCTTTGCTCAAAATAAGGGATTCCACCTTCCTGGTCTTCACCACGTCTTCCAGGGCTCTAGAGGAGCTGTGTAGTTGGCCTCCATGGTGCGTCATCTCCTTTTCACAGTTGTTATGTTTACACATAACATGTCTGTTTAGCAAATATTTATATTTCCCATGAAGTAACATTTCTGGAGCATCTTTTCTTAGAACTTAGCCAAGCGCTCATGTACATGGGGACAGGGTTGGCAACTTGATTTTTTACTTTTTCTGGACAAATTATCAAAAAGTCACAGACAGATATTATTTTTTTACAGACACATTATAAAATCATATAAATTATTATGTTTTTACATGCTACATGTCTACAGCCCATAATTCTAATCTGTAGCCAATAACTGCATTCACTGTAAATTTAAAAATGATGATATTTACAGTCAAAATAATCTGTAGAAGTTTCTTCAGCTTCAAATTTATTTTTTTTTACGAACAGGGCAAAATAGTGTCCTATGTTCACCGACGGTCGATTCATTTTTAGACGGTTGGCAACTATACATGGTGGTCGAGAGAAATAGCTGTCTATCAAATGAACATTCAGCAGACAGCTGTCTCATGTGTATGGTCAGCGTCGTATTCTGTAAGGGGGTGAAGCACCGAAGGAGCCGAGGGGGAGTTGCCTTCCCAGCTCCGTGCCCGGAACCATTGAGCAGGGTGTTAGGTTCCCAGGGGGCACTTTTGGAGACTGCACTGAAGCCAAGAACAGGAAGAGGGGAGGACTGGGAGCTGGAAAACTGCGCATGCTTTCCTCAGAGCAGCGCAGAGACCTGAGAGGAGAGGACGCTGATGCAGGAGGGGAGAGGACACGGGTACAGCTGCTGGAGTCAGAGAGACAGCGGGTACAGGTGGTGGTCAGTGAGTACGTGAAGCCTGGTACTGCACTGTCAGGAAGGTTGCTGACTCCCCTCCTTGATAAGATGTCACCCCACAGAGAGACTGTCTACCGCGACCAGACATTTCCCCGCAGAGAGACCGGGTTAACTGCTGAGACGCTCCCCTGTGACCAAGGGGCATTCAGTAATGGGACAGTGACCTGTGCGGAGAGACTCTGTTACGTACAGGGTTGCGGTGACTGGTGTGTTAAGGCAGAGCCCCTGACCTCGGTGGGAGAACACCGCTGCCAAAGCAGAGAGAAGGACTTGGAGCAAAGGGGAATATCGTCAGCCTCAGACCCCTTTAGCTCCTGTGTTAACCCCCTCATACCCCAGATGGACTACATTAAGGGCCCCGGAGACAGAGGACAGCAAGCACCGTTGGTGCCTCGGTGCCAACGTTGGACTAGAGTGATCCCTTCAAGACCCCTGAGGACTGATAAGTTTGTCTTATAGGAAAATAACTTTTATACTATTTGCATACCGTATATGCCTCTCTGTGGTTGATATAACATGTTCCCATCATATTCACTTCTATACTGTCTGTTTTACCAGTATTATTCCCTGTAAATAAACCTCCCCTTTTACTGTTGGTCCGTCTGCTCCATGGTGACATATACCTCTCCTGCACGTTATTACAATGCCATGGCTCAATGTCTGATCATAGAGAGCTGCATAAGTAATACAGATCAATTCCCTGCAATAAGCAACCATGGCAGAGGATGTTACTGTGGTCAATTTAATCTCTTTTATCTGTATTATGTACATTTGTTACTTGTGCATTTGAGGATGTACTATTTAAATAACTTTTTATATGACTGAGGCACAATGTAGTTTTCAAGATATATTTTATCTGATATAAAGGAACTATTTCCAATGCATTCTACGTATTGTGTTTTCTTAGTAATGCCAATTGATAATTTTACTCTGGTACCTCAACATTTTATAGCTATACGTATAAGCCTGAGAGATAAGAGTCACTCCCTATTTTACATGTCATTTTAACTTTTCTTTTTATTAACCTGTAGATATGGGGTTAATGTGCAGGTTAGTAGCGTTCTGATACCATGTAAGACCTCTTTCACATGTCCTAATATTACATAGTTACATAGGTTGAAAACAGACCTAGGTCCACCAAGTTCAACCTTTCTCCACCAATTGTTCATTTTGTCACTAAAGTAACTATAACCCCCAATGTTATGTGCATTGAGGAAATCATCCAGCTCTTTTCTAAAAGCTGTAATTGTGTCTGCCATTGTGTCTAACTGTAAAAAACCCTTTCTTATTTATCTGTAGGATTTGCCTTTTTTTCCACCTGTAATGAGTGCCCCCTGGTCCTTAGTAGGAATAAGTCATGCACCAGTCCTTTGTACTGACCACACATATTTTTATACATATGTCCCTCTGGGGCATATATTTTGTAAGCTAAACAAGCCCAACTTTTCCAACCTCTCATCATATGAGAGGCCTCCATCCCTTGACATAATCTAGTTGCCCGCCTTTGAACTGACTCTAATTTCAGAATATCCTTTTTTTATATGTGGAACCCAAATCTGGATCCCATATTCTAGATGTGGCCTCACCATTGATTTATAAAGTGCAAGCAATACATTGGGATCATCGGATTTTATCTCTTTTTATACATCCTAAAATCTTGTTTGCTCTTGCGGCTGCTGCTTGACATTGAGTACTGCTGGTCAGCTTACTTGTAACCAGAATACCCAAGTCCTTCTCCTGTTCTGTGGTCCCAAGTATACACCTATTTACTCCGTCCTAGGTGCATTACTCTACCTTTATCTACATTAAACTTCATTTGCCAAGTGTTTGCTCATCCAAACATCTTATCTAGATCATTTTGCAAAATTGTAATGTCAAGGTCAGATTTTAGTATCCTACATAGTTTGGTGTTGTCAGCAAAGACTGACACTTTACTCTCTATCCCATCCAAAAAGTCATTAATAAAGAGGTTAAAAAGAATTGTTCCTAGCAAGGATCCATGCGGTAAACCACTGCTGACTAAGGAAACCCAGTACCGATGCTATCTGTGTCCGGGTGTCACATTCGTGTGCCGTCGGTGTGCACCATCAGTGTGACATGTATAGGCATCTGGGAAAAAGCAGTACGGTTATCGAACTCATCATTTTCACCTGGTCTCCCTGTGATCAGCGCAACCAGGCAACGCTGATGAGAGTTGGAGTCAGCCCTTTAATTTTCTTAACCAGCTGAGGGAAAGATGACAGCTGGGGACTGGTGTTAATATTCTGGAAAGGGGCCAATAGCCATAAAGGTTGCCAGTCTATTAATAACAGCTCACAGCTGTTTGCTTAGCCTTTACTGGCTAGTAAAAAGAGGGACCTCCCCATCAAAGGTGGCATGTGGTCCCCTCTATTTTTACAAACCAGCAAAGGCTAAACAGACAGCTGTGGACTGATATTAATAGGCTGGGAAGGGAACAATATCCAGCCCTTAGCTGCCCCAGAAATAGCACATCCATTAGATGCAACCAATTCTGGCCCTTAGCCTCAGCTCTTCCCACTTGCCCTGGTGCATTGACAAGTGGAGTAATAGTTTTGGGGTTGATGTCAGCTGTTTTATGTCTCCTGACATCAAGCCCAATGGTTAGTAATGGAGAGGCGTCTATCAGACACCCTAATTACTAAGCCCGAAGTCACTCACAAAGAAAAGTTCTTTAATTGAAAAAAAACAACAAAAAACACTGACCGGTACGTATTGCGGATTATGCTGCTGGCAAAAAACGGACATGTCAGCCTGTCCTTTGAAACACACTGACATGTGCGCAGATCGACAGATTTGGATGGGTCTATGTGTGCAAGTATCTCCTGTAGTTCTGAAAACTGTCACCATATGTACTGGAGACACTGACGTTTAAATGGGGGCCTAATGCGGCACTGAGAGCCACAATGCAGGAGGAAGTTAACTTTATCCCCCGGGAGTGTCTGGCTTTTTAGTCATAGGGTGGCATCGCTACGATTCCAGTCACCACTCTGTGCAAAGGGAGTGGCGACTGTAACTGCGCCCCAGCACTGACTGACAGGAGCTCAACATTAGGGTCGGCTGTCAGTCATTGCTGGGGGTGCTCACTATGTACTATGTATTGAGTGATGCCAAGTTCATTTCCACTGGAGCAAAAGAACGCTATTATCTGCAGATTAACCTCATATCTGCAGGTTAATAGCATTATTTTACATGACACATTCCCTTTAAATATTTAATAAAAATTGTTTATAATAGTTGATAGTCTATGGAGCCTGTACATATTGGTCTGCTATTTTTCAGAGATATGAGGGCCCACTATCTGTATTTTTTTTTGATACATAAGTTCAATATAAGTTTTTTTGTTTAATTGTCTAGACTTTATATGGGTTATTATTGAGAATTACAATTGCCATATCTACCAAAAATGGGAAGATATAATATTTGCAGGTCTGGATTACACAGGATTTGTTTTTAGACTGTAAACATGGAGATGCATAGTTCTGTATATGAATAAAAAAGATATTTTAGTAAATAAAAAGTTTTAATTTATTTATTTTGTTGCATGTTGCAGTGTATGAGGTGCCTTGGGGCCTGAAAAGGATTCCAGGGACAGTTTTTAAAGAAGCACTGAAGGAGGATGGAGCTCTGAGGTTCGTGTGCTTCTCTATGGAGAGGTTGGCATTCTGTTTCTGAGTACAATACTCGAAAGCTTGTAATTGCTTGGAAAATACATGTGGGAGAGAGAATGAGAGCTTATCCCCCGCTGATTATAAAAGCTTATATTCTAAAGGAGAGAGAGAAACAGCACCTTGCTGACTATAAGAGCTTACACTCTATAGAAGAAAGAGCGAGAACTCTGCTGTCAATAAGATGTTACACTCTTCAGCGGAGAGAGACTTACCCAGTGACTCTAGAAATGTAAAACGACTCTGCTGTACGAACTGTACAGTACCACGGTGAACCACTGATCTGTGATGGCCCAGGTGCTGACCACCACTGTACAAGGTATGATAATCCCCTAGATGTCTCACCTGCAGGACAGGGGCAGATTTACTGTAAGGCCAATCTAGGCCATGGCCTAGGGCGCAGCGTCAGAAGAAATAACAACCAAATATTTACAAATTTTTCAGTATTATTTTGAAAAGGCCAAATAAAATGCGTTTTAAATTTACAGCCATACACATTAAATTGAGTGTTACATTTACGTTGCCCATCTATGCAGCTTGCACTGTTTTGCTCAGTCACAGGCAGAAAGCATTTGCATTTTCTCTAGCACACAGTCAGCGGAATCCACACGTTAAAGGTAAATTTCAGATTTGACATTACAATAGTGATTCATTACACTCATATCGCTTGATGTCTACTGCCATCATAGATGCTCTAAAATACCTCGAAAGTGAACTCAAAAAATCTGGATCAACGGAACCTAGAGGTTTACTCATCAAGCTGCAAAGACTTGAAACAGTGTTCATGGCACAGTTTTGGGGAACAGTGGTGCTCAGATTATACCAAGTGAACAAGTACGTGCAAAACGTGGAAATTGAGGTTTTGGAAGTTGCGGAAGTTCTCCAATCACTAGTAAAGTTCTTGATAAAATTGCGAGAACAGTTTGATTTATATGAGGTAAAAACTCTCAACTAGTGATGGGCAGCCTGAACATTGGGCGTTTCCCATGCTGTCATCTGTGTGGCAGCGTAAGAAACACCAGCGATGGTAAATTGGTTACCGCTGCAGTTCTCACTCTATCATCTGACAATTTCGTCAGCAGCTCTGACCAGTGGTAAAAAAGTTGGCTCATGAGAGAGTACTACTGATAGCAGCGAGAGCAGGTGTAGGATGATGAGAGTATTTATCAGCCGGCATCTGTGTAATAAATAAATGAAAAGAAAAATGGCGTGGGTTCCCCTCTATTTTTGATAACCAGCACAAGGAAAGCTGAGAGCTGTTTGCTGCAATCCGCAGCTGTCAGTTTTATGTTGGCTGGTTATCAAAAATAGAGGGGTTCCCACACTGTATTTTTAAGAATTTAAATAATTTAAAGAATAGTGTGGGGTCCCGTACATTTCTAACAACCAGCCAAGCTAATGCAGACTGCAGGGGGCTGGTATTCTCAGACTGGAAAGGGGTCAAGGATTTTGGCCCTCCCCAGCCTTAAAAATAGCAGCTCATCTGCATGACATGTGCCTCGATCGGTGAAAAAGGTGACTATAACTTTGCTTTTTTATTTTTTGTGAAAAATGTGTAAAACAAGGTGGAAACTTTTTATGTTGTTAGCACCACGCCGGATCCCTGCTCTGACAGGCAGGGTCTCCGGCATGTTGCTTCACTCACCTGCGCTGTGGTCGGTTCCTCTTTTCCTCATGCTCTGCATGCTCCCAGCAGTACTTTCAGCAGGTTTCCACCCGTGTCTTTAGGGCACATGCACGCGCTCCCGCCCTCTTAAAGGGCCAACGCGTGCACTTGCTATTTCCTCCCCAGCCATTGGTTGAGAGGCATTGTGTATATGTTGCTTCCTTTCCACTGGGGAGGTGCCTGAGCAACCTTCATGTTTTGCGGTCTGAGTTGTGTAAGGCTGCATACCAGTCCCTGCTGCACTCTGGTGCGAATCCTGCCTGCTACACTCTTATACAAACACTGCCTGCTACACTCTTATACAAACACTGCCTGTTGCACTCTGATACAAATCTTGCCTGCTACACTCTTATACAAACACTGCCTGCTGCACTCTGATACAAATCTTGCCTGCTGCACTCTGGTGCGAACTCTGTTTGCTGCACTCTGGTGCAAACTCTGTCTCCTGCATACTAATACAAACTCTGCCTGCTGCTTCCTCCAGTCTGTCCTCTGGATCCAGCTGCTGCATGTCCTTTGGTCTGTCCTGGAGTGGCACCTGGCGTTCATCGGGAGCCAAGTCTAACCTCACCATCAGAGGCTCTAATGAACAGTCAGGTGTTCGCTTAGTCATGCCTCTCCAGGCTCTCCACGGTCCGTGGCACAGTGGTTCCACAAACCGCGTCTGTGACATATTTCAAGTAAAGGACGTTATTTTTGCTGTGTCTTTATTGCATTCTGACTATGGGCTTAGTAATAGAGATGTCTTATAGATGCCTCTCCATTACTAACCATAAAACAGCTGACATCAACAGAAAACCTTTTACCCCACTTGCAGCAGGTCAAGTTGGAAGATCTGGGCAAAGCTCCAGAATTGCCACAACTAATAGATGCACCTTTTCTGGGGTGGTGAGCTGCTGAAAGTACTGCTGGGAGCATGCAGAGCATGAGGAAAAGAGGAACCGACCACAGCGCAGGTGAGTGAAGCAACATGCCGGAGACCCTGCCTGTCAGAGCAGGGATCCGGCGTGGTGCTAACAACATAAAAAGTTTCCACCCTGTTTTACACATTTTTCACAAAAAATAAAAAAGCAAAGTTATAGTCACCTTTTTCACCGATCGAGGCACATGTCATGCAGATGACAGCATGGAAAAAAACGGATCTTCGGACCCCCCATCCATATGAAAGGAGTTTGGGTTCCAGTTCGGGTATTGTTCGAACCAAACTTTTTTTTAAATGTTCGACCGAACCTGCCTGACCGAACGTATACATGTTCGCTCATCTCTACTCTCAAAATTTCTGAAAAAGCATATGAACTTGAGGAAATGCATTCGCTTCTCAGGAAACTCCAACCAGATGAGACATGTGATGGTGAAGTTTGTTTACGCGGGCGTGACAACTTTCAAATCGGTAAATTTCTAATCAACTTTTTTGAGGATGGGATGAAGGAGCAGAATTATTTGTGTAAATCCAGCCCTGCTGCAGGGCATTATGGGGACACCCACACAGCCATGCACAACAATAGCCCACTCTCTTATAAATGGTGTCAGCCAAGTTTTTTTTGTGAATTATGAATCCGATGTCAAAGTGTTTGAATTCACATGAAACAGAGAATTTCAGGAAATTCTACTAAAATTCGATCCTCTGCGGATCAATCCAATTATCTCTAATTCTTTGCCTTGCTACTTGTATATATCTGTTGCTTTTATTCCCACACATAGAAAAAAAAGGTTGGCAGAGCCGATATTCCTTCTTCATGTATCATATGAAGTAGCGTTCATTCATCTTACTGTAGTCTGCACAGTCACTGCATACGCCTGACAGGAAGCAATCTGTATGATGACTGAGGGAGTTACCGTCGAACAATGAACCGATATAACATTGCTGTCCTAGTTTTGTATTAAGAGGTTGGTAAGTGATCTGTAAGGGTGTAAAATGATAAAAAGATCAAGCGCTTTGTGATTTATGAAGTTCAGTTATGAATTGGAGAAACGCCCTGCAGTCTGTATCCCTGGAATAAGCTTTTAGGCCGGGGTCACACTAACCGACGCAAAATACGGTCAGTATTTTACATGCGTAATACGGATGAATGGCCCCTAAACAGTGATCCGTATGTCATCCGTAAGCAAGGTGTGGTCGCGTATTTTGCGCATGTAAACATCCGTATGTAATCCGTATGGCGAGATTTTCTCGCAGGCTTGCAAAATGGACATATAATGGAGCCCTATGACAGGGTTTCTAACAGAAACCAAAGAATAGATATAGACACATAGAATACATGTATATATATATATATATATATATATTCTATATGTATTCTATGTGTCTATATCTATTCTTTCTTTCTTTATTAAACCTGTCAGTGTGAGTTTACTGTATCGCGCACTGAATTGCCGGCTTTGCTAAAAGACACCGGGTGCGTATTTCTCGCAAGTCACATGTGTGGTCCGTGTGTAATCCGTTGTTTTGGCGCACCCATAGACTTGCATTGGCGTACTACGGGCGTAGTACGCTGACAATCGCAGCATGCTGCGAGTGGCACGGAGCGTAGGATACGGATGAGAAATATACGGCAGGTGCGAGGGACCCCATAGAGAATCATTGGTCCGTGTTTAATGCGTGCTTTTAGCGCCTCTCACTCGGCCGTATTCCTCGCCAGTGTGACCCCGGTCTTAGTCGTGTTCTAGCAAAAGCTTCCAGTTCTTGTGCAGCAATGTAGAACTGTGAAAGAGTAGGCGAAAACAAAATGTAAAAAGGTTTTTCTTCACAAAAAAATTCACATCACTACAAAAATTCCAGATTATTCACCACCCTAATTATGTATTGCTTTGTTGATGATAACCATCCTTATTACACACAGCAGCAGAGTACCATCAATAGTAGCAGACCACGCAGCTGCTATGGGGCCCAGACAGGTGAGGGGGCCCGGATGGGTGAGGGGTCCCGCGACGGCCGCTGCGGTTTGGCAGCTGTGCTGTGCTGACACAGTACTATCTCCTTTAATTAAATGTAAGCGACGGCCGACGGCCGCTGTATACCCCCTGGCCCCTTTAAGCTCCCCTTTCTTTGTTTCCTGGTCAGCAGTTGGCTGAAGTCTCTGGCTGGATTTGCATAAGAACGCCACACCTCCTGGCAGCCAGAGAGCAGCACATGTGCATAGCAGGAAGCAGAAAACATTCATGAGCCTCTCTCTCTCAGGGAGAGGGACACACACACAAGACGTGAGCCCGGCTGGGGGTGGATTTTTTTTGTTAAATGTGTCCCCTCACTGTGCTGGCAGCCTGGCACTTTACATTTACAATGGCTCTGGCTGCACTTTGCACCTTAGGCTGTGTGCACACGCTGCGGATTTTGCTGCAGTTCCGCAGCGGTTTTGGCCGCTGCGGACCCGCAGCAGTTTTTGCTGCGGTGTACAGTACAATGATTCCCTATGGGAATCAAAAACCGCAGTGCAGACGGTGCGGAATTTTCCGCGCGGATTATCTGCGGTTTTCAATCCGCAGAAAGAATTGACATGTCAATTCTTTCTGCGGATTCCCCTGCGGTTTGCCATCTCCTCCATTGAGGAGATGATAAACCGCAGGGCAAAACCGCAGAGCAATCCGCAGGTAAAACCGCAGGTCTTTTGACCTGCGGTTTCACCTGCGGATTTTACAAAATCTGCGCGGATGAATCCGCACCTAATCCGCAGCGTGTGCACACAGCCTTAGGGAGGGGGGCCCAGCTGCACACACTGTGGAGGGTGGAGGGGGCCCTGCATGCACTGCAGGTGTGTGTGTGTGTATATACACTCACTGGCCACTTTATTAGGTACACCATGCTAGTAAGGGGTTGGACCCCCTTTTGCCTTCAGAACTGCCTCAATTCTTCGTGGCAGAGATTCAACAAGGTGCTGGAAGCATTCCTCAGAGATTTTGGACCATATTGACATGATGGCATCACACAGTTGGCGCAGATTTGTCGGCTGCACATCCCTGATGCGAATCTCCCGTTCCACCACATCCCAAAGATGCTCTATTGGATTGAGATCTGGTGACTGAGGAGGCCATTTGAGTACAGTGAACTCATTGTCATGTTCAATAAACCAATCTGAGATGATTCGAGCTTTATGACATGGCGCATTATCCTGCTGAAAGTAGCCATCAGATGCCTGTTCTTAGCTGAGAGGAGTGGTACCCAGTGTGGTCTTCTGCTGCTGTAGCCCATCTGCCTCAAAGTTCGACGCACTGTGCGTTCAGAGATGCTCTTCTGCCTACCTTGGTTGTAACGGGTGGCAATTTGAGTCACTGTTGCCTTTCTATCAGCTCGAACCAGTCTGCCCATTCTCCTCTGACCTCTGGCATCAACATGGCATTTCCGGCCACAGAACTGCCGCTCACTGGATTTTTTTTCTTTTTCGGACCATTCTCTGTAAACCCTAGAGATGGTTGTGCGTGAAAATCCCAGTAGATCAGCAGTTTCTGAAATACTCAGACCAGCCCTTCTGGCACCAACAATCATGCCACGTTCAAAGGCACTCAAATCACCTTTCTTCCCCATACTGATGCTCGGTTTGAACTGCAGGAGATTGTCTTGACCATGTCTACATGCCTAAATGCACTGAGTTGCCGCCATGTGATTGGCTGAATAGAAATTAAGTCTTAACACACAGTTGGACAGGTGTACCTAATAAAGTGGCCAGTGAGTGTATATATATATATATATATATATATATATATACACACCACTGAGCCACCAATGATTTATTCTGCCTTGCTAAATGTTTGTGTTATATAAACTTAATCGTTTGACCTATAGCATGCATGCCTGGAGTTAAGAGCACCTGTGGATTTTTTTTCTTTCTTTTTTTTTTTGTGTGTGTGTGGGGGGGGGCCCATTCAGACTTTTGCTATGGGGCACCATGATTTCTATAAGCCCCTGGCACACAGGTATAGTATGAGTCAGAACTGACTGTCATTAGGCACAATACAGTTCCCCATATTATCACAATGTGCTCTCTGCGATTTAGGCTTGCAGAACATTTTGTATTAATGATCTTAACCCCTTCACCCTTAAGCCTGTTTTCAGCTTCATGACCAGACCAATTTTTTCAATTCCAACCAGTGTCATTATATGAGATGATAATTCTGGAAGGCTTCAACATACATAAGCAGCAGCTGCATGGAGGGCATTATACACTGCTCAAAAAAAAAAGGGAACACTAAAATACCACATCCTACATATCTCTGAATGAAATATTCCAAAAATTCCAAAATTTGTATTCATTGCATAGTGAAATGTGTCCTGAACAATAAAACATAACAATTATCAATGTAAATCAAAATGAATATCCCATGGAGGTCTGGATTTGGAATGATACTCAAAATCAAAGTGGAAAATCAAATTACAGGCTGATCCAACTTCAGTGGAAATGCCTCATGACAAGGAAAATATGCTCAGTATTGTGTCTGGCCTCACATGCCTGTATGACCTCCCTACTATACAACACCTGGGAATGGTCCTGATGAGGCAGCGGATGGTCTCCTGGGTGATCTCCTCCCAGAACTGGACTAAAGCATCCACCAACTCCTGGACAGTCTGTGATGCAACGTGATGTTGGTGGATGGAGTGAAACATGATGTCCCAGATGTGCTCAATTGGATTCAGGTCTGGGGAACGGGCGGGTCAGTCTATGGCTTCAATGCCTTCATCTTGCAGGAACTGCTGATACACTCCAGCCACATCAGGTCTGGCATTGTCCTGCATTAGGAGGAACCCAGGGCCAACCACACCAGCATATGGTCTCACAAGGCGTCTGAGGATCTCATCTCGGTACCTAATGGCAGTCAGGCTACTTCTGGCGAGCACACAGAGGGCTGTGCAGCCCTCCAAACAAATGCCACTTCACACCATTACTGACCCACTGCCAAACCGGTCATGCTGAAGGATGTTGCAGGCAGCAGATCGCTCTCCATGGTGTCTCCAGACAATGTCACATCTGTCACATGTGCTCAGTGTGAACCTGCTTTCATCTGTGAAGAGCACATGGCGCCAGTGGCGAATTTGCCAATCCTGGTGTTCTGTGGCAAATGCCAAGCATCCTGCATGGTGTTGGGCTGTGAGCAAAACCCCCATCTGTGGACGTTGGGCCCTCAGACTATCCTCATGGAGTCGGTTTCTAACCATTTGTGAAGACACATGCACATTTGTGGCCTGCTGCATGTCACTTTGCAGGACACTGGCAGTGCTCCTTCTGTTCCTCCTTGCACAAAGGCGGAGGTAGCGGTTCGGTTGCTGGGTTGTTGCCCTCCTACGGCCCCCTCCATGTCTCCTGGTGTACTGGCCTGTCTCCTGGTAGCGCGTCCAGCCTCTGGACGCTACACTGACACAGCAAACCTTCTTGCCACAGCTCGCACTGATGTGCTATCCTGGATGAGCTGCACTACCTGAGCCACTTGTGTGGGTTGTATAATCTGTCTCATGCTACCATGAGTGTGACAGCACAACCAACATTCAAAAGTGACCAAAATATCAGCCAGAAAGCATTGGTACTGAGATGTGGGTGTCTTGATAATTGCCAATAATTTCCATCTGTTGTCTATTCCATTTGCACAACAGCATGTGAAATTGATTGTCAATCAGTGTTGCTTCCTAAGTGGACAGTTTGATTTCACAGAAGTTTGATTTAACCCCTTTCTGACATCCGACGTACTATCCCGTCGACGGTACCCGGGCCTGTATGACCGTGGACGGGATAGTACGTCGGGCCCTTTAATGCGATACCGCGACTAAAGTCGCGGTGATCGCATTAAAATTCCGACGCCATCTCACCTTAGAAAAGATGGCGTCGGCATCCCGGGCTGCGATCCCGCCCCCCCGGCATCCAGAGCGCTGTGATTGGCTGTTCAATTCTGAACAGCCAATCGCAGCGTTTCTCATTGTTTCAGCCAATCAGCTTGGCTGAAACAATGATGTCCTAGGCTGGGATCGAGTACGCCAGGCACCGGCAAAAAGCACCCGGATTGGTGCGATCACCGATCTGATCGATCGCGCCAATCGCAGTGCATAGCGGCACTATATCGCCGCTGTGCCCTGCCAGTACCGGCCAGGATCGGTGCTATATCAGGGCCTGCAGGAGTTGGCTGGCGCGATCGATTTGATCGGCGATCGCGCCAACCACAGGGCACAGCTGCGGTCACCATGTGACCGCTCTGTGCCCTGCTGGTGACCTGGGCATGACCTGCCTAGTAATCGGAGCTGTGAGCTCCGATTCTAGGCAGTTGCCATGGTCACCAGGCAGATCAGGGATTGGTGGGATCGATGTAATCATTCGATCCCACCAATGACAGGTCACAGCAGCGATGTGACTGCTCTGTGACCTGCCCCCTGACCTGCCTCTGACCTGTCTGACCTGTCTGCAGGGGTCCTCACTCTAGCTGAGGATTCCTGCAGAGAGGTCGGACGCAGCAAGAGCTCCTGTGCTGGGTATTGTGGTGCCACAGCTTGTAGCATCACAATCCCTGCAGAAGAAAGAAGAAGAAAGAAAACTACAATTGTAAGTGTTAATTGATCCCTGATCCCCTGCCCAATCTATCTTCACCCCCCCAATCTATCTTCATCCCCCCATCCCCCCTCCACCCCCCCTCTTACCCCCCTTCACCCCCCTTTTACCCCCCTCCACCCCACTTTTGCGCCACCTCCGTGCACAGCCGGCGAGCGTTGATCGGTGACGCACTTCACCGATCAACACTCGTGCTCGCTTTTTTTTCCTTAGCCCCCTTTGCGCCACTTCCGTACACACATCCCGCAGCCGCAAAAGTTGGATAAGTGACACACGTCACTTATCCAAGCTTGTGCCTGCCGTTTTTCATTTTTTTCACCCCCCTTTGTGCCACCTAACTACAACCCTAACTGTTGATCCCTGCCCAATCTCTCTTCATCCACCCCAATCCCCCCATCCCCCTTCCCCCTATTTTTACCCCCCTCCACCCCACTTTTGCGCCACCTCCGTGCGCAGCCGGCGAGCGTTGATCGGTGATGCACTTCACCGATCAACACTCGTGCTCGCTTTTTTTCCTTAGCCCCCTTTGCGCCACTTCCGTACACACATCCTGCAGCCGCAAAAGTTGGATAAGTGACACACGTCACTTATCCAAGCTTGTGCCTGCCGTTTTTCATTTTTTTCACCCCCCCTTTGTGCCACCTAACTGTTGATCCCTGCCCAATCTCTCTCCATCCACCCCAATCCCCCCATCCCCCTTCTCCCTATTTTTACCCCCCTCCACCCCACTTTTGCGCCACCTCCGTGCGCAGCCGCCGAGTGTTGATTGGTGCCGCAGTTCACCGATCAACACTTGAGCTCGCTTTTTTTTCCTTAGCCCCTCCGTACACACATCCCGCAGCTGCGAAACTTGGATAAGTGACACAGTTCACTTATCAGAGTTTGTGCCTGCCGTTTTCCTTTTTTTTTTTTTCCACCCCCCCCCCCTTGCGCCACCCCGTGCGCACATCCAGCAGCCTAGTTTTGATAAGTGACACTTATCAGCTAGGGCCTGCTGTTTTAGACTTTTTTCCACAGCTTTTTCTTTACAGAAAGTTTACACCAATCACTCCCCCCCCCTCACGTACACATACAGTTTTCAATAAAGTGTACACCCAATCACCATATTTACACAAAAATGTCATCAAATTCATCCCAACAGCGCTATTCAGTGGAGGAGGCATATGCTGTACTTGCCTCCGACACTGATAGCGATTTGGATGACGATCCGACTTTTCTTTATTTTTCGGATTCTTCATCCTCTTCTTCTTCCTCTTCCCCCTCCTCATCTTCCTCCTCGGGTCTTGCAGAACTGCCACGCAGATGCTCCAGGACAGAAGATGAGGCAGCGCCCACCATGCCACAGCTGACCCAGTGCTCCCCGTATGGACCTCGCCCCCTGAAAATTACGAGCCACTGATTCCTGATTTTGTGGCAGAATCAGGAATCAAGTTTGACACCACCTGCCTCACAGAAATTGACTTTTTCAAAGTCTTTTTCTCTGAGGATTTTGTTAACCTCATGGTGGAGCAAACTAATTTGTACGCTCGTCAATTTTTGGAGCAAATCCCGCGTTCAACATTTTCAAACTGGTCTCCTGTAGACGCAGTTGAAATGACGCAGTTTTGGGGCCTGGTCCTCCATATGGGGATACTGAAGAAGCCGGAAATTCGGCAATATTGGAGTGTTGATATTTTATACAACACTCCAGTGTTCCGAATGGTCATGGCCCGGACGCGTTTTGAGGCCATCCACAAGTTTCTGCATTATACTGATAATGCAGAGTGTCTCGCACGAGATGACCCCAACTTTGACCGTCTGTTCAAAGTTCGGCCGGTCATCGAACACTTCAATAAAAAGTTTGCTGAAGTGTATGTGCCCCAAAGGGACATCTGCGTGGATGAGTCCTTGGTTCACTTCAAGGGAAGGCTGCGATTCCGTCAATACCTGCCCAGTAAGAGGGCCAGGTACAGAATCAAACTCTATAAGTTGTGTGAGAGTACCTCAGGGTACACCCACAAGTTTAGAGTTTACGAAGGGAAGGACACCCGGATTGAACCCCCTGAGTGTCCTCCTTTCCTGGGAGTGAGTGGGAAAATTGTGTGGGATTTGGTGCACCCACTGCTGGATAAAGGTTATCACCTCTACACTGATAACTTTTATACCAGCATCCCACTCTACAAATCCCTCTCTGAGCGATGTACCGCAGCCTGCGGTACTGTCCGCAAAAATCAGAGAGGCCTCCCGAAGACGCTACTTGGGCAGATGCTCCGAAAAGGTGAGAGCAGAGCCCAATGTAGCGACCACCTGCTGGTGGTCAAGTACAAGGACAAGAGAGATGTCCATCTCTTGACCACCATACACGGTGATGGCAGTACCCTCTGCACTGTACGGGGTACCTCTACACAGGTCCGCAAACCGACATGTGTAGTGGGGTACAACAAAATGGATCAACTCCTCCAACCGTTCAATGCATTGAGGAAGGCCAAGGTGTGGTACAAAAAGCTGGCCGTGCACATCGTCCAAATGGCAATGCTCAACGCATTCCTGCTGTCACAATGTGCATGCCCCAGCGATACGTCGTACCTTCATTTCCAGGAGGTAGTGGTTAAGGCCATGATGTTTGGCGCTCAGGAAGGAGCGGGCCCCAGTACTTCAGGAACTGAAGGTGCTCGTATTGTCCCAGGTCAGCATTTTCCGGGGGTGGTCCCGCGAACCCCAAAAAAAAGGTAAGCCCCAAAAAAGGTGTCGAGTGTGTTACAAAAAAGGAATACGCAGGGACACCATTTATCAATGCGACACCTGCCCCGAAAAACCTGGCCTGTGCATGAAGGATTGCTTCAAATTGTACCACACCTCCATGCACTACTAATTTACATTAGATTAGTTGGGGGCACATCTAGATTTGTTCTTTGGGGGTCTAGTATCCAAAATGATGTCATATGTGGGTTTTTTCCTGTTTAGGCACATCAGGGACTCTGCAAATGGAACATGACGCCAGCAGACCATCAAAGTCTGCATTCCAAAACAACACTACTTCCCTTTCGAGCCCCGACGTGTGCCTAAACAGTTTTTTCCCCACATGTGGGGTACCAGAGTACCCAGGACAAATTGGACAACGACTTTTGGGGTCCAATTTCTCCTGTTACTCTTGGGAAAATTAAAAATTGGGGACTAAATGATCATTTATGTGGGAACAAAACAGGATTTTATATTTTCACGCCTGGGCATTATAATCTTTAGTGAAACACTTGGGGGTTCAAAGTGGTCACCACACATCTAGATAAGTTCCTTAGGGGGTCTAGTTTCCAAAATGGGGTCACTTATGGGGGTTTCTACTGTTTAGGAACATCAAGGGCTCTGCAAATGGAACATGACGCCCGCAGACCATTCCATCAAAGTCTGCTTTCTTAAACGTCATTACTTCCCTTTCGAGCCCTGACGTGTGCCCAAACAGTAGTTTTCTCCCACATGTGGGGTATCTGGGTACT
The DNA here is from genome assembly GCF_039654945.1 of Dendrobates tinctorius. Lineage (NCBI taxonomy): Eukaryota > Metazoa > Chordata > Amphibia > Anura > Dendrobatidae > Dendrobates > Dendrobates tinctorius. The sequence continues at coordinate 13,895,475 of NW_027361870.1, forward strand.
CAGGACAAATTGGACAACAACTTTTGGGGTCCAATTTCTCCTGTTACTCTTGGGAAAATTAAAAATTGGGGACTAAATGATCATTTATGTGGGAACAAAACAGGATTTTATATTTTCACGCCTGGGCATTATAATCTTTAGTGAAACACTTGGGGGTTCAAAGTGGTCACCACACATCTAGATAAGTTCCTTAGGGGGTCTAGTTTCCAAAATGGGGTCACTTGTGGGGGGTTTCCACTTTTTAGGCACATCAGACGCTCGTCAAACGCGACATGACGTCCGATCTCAATTCCAGCCAATTTTAGGTTGAAAAAGTCAAACGGGGCTCCTTCCCTTCTGAGTCCTGCCATGTGCCCAAACAGTGGTTCCCCCCCACATATTGGGTATCAGCGTACTCAGGACAAATTTGACAACAACCTTTGGGGTCCAATTTCTCCTGTTACCCTTGGGAAAACAAAATATTGGGGACTAAATGATCATGTTTGTGGAAAAAATATGATTTTTTATTTTCACGCCCGGGTGTTATAAACTTCTGTGAAGCCCTTGGGGGTTCAAAGTGGTCACCACACATCTAGATAAGTTCCTTAGGGGGTCTAGTTTCCAAAATGGGGTCACTTGTGTGGGGTTTCCACTGTTTAGGCACATCAGACGCTCGTCAAACGCGACATGACATCCGATCTCAATTCCAGCCAATTTTAGGTTGAAAAAAATCAAACGGGGTTCCTTCCCTTCTGAGCCCTGCCATGTGCCTAAACAGTGGTTCCCCCCCACATATTGGGTATCAGCGTACTCAGGACAAATTTGACAACAACCTTTGGAGTCCAATTTCTCCTGTTACCCTTGGGAAAACAAAATATTGGGGACTAAATGATCATGTTTGTGGAAAAAATATGATTTTTTATTTTCACGCCCGGGTGTTATAAACTTCTGTGAAGCCCTTGGGAATTCAAAGTGGTCACCACACATCTAGATAAGTTCCTTAGGGGGTGTAGTTTCCAAAATGGGGTTACTTGTGGGGGGTTTCCACTGTTTAGGCACATCAGACACTCGTCAAACGCGACATGGCGTCCGATCTCAATTCCAGCCAATTTTAGGTTGAAAAAGTCAAACGGGGCTCCTTCCCTTCTGTGCCCTGCCATGTGCCCAAACAGTGGTTCCCCCCCATATATTGGGTATCAGCGTACTCGGGACAAATTTGACAACAACTTTTGGGGTCCAATTTCTCCTGTTACCCTTGGGAAAATAAAAAAATTGTTGCTAAAATATTATTTTTGTGACTAAAAAGTTAAATGTTCATTTTTTCCTTCCACGTTGCTTCTGCTCCTGTGAAGTACCTGAAGGATTAATAATCTTCTTGAATGTAGTTTTGAGTAGCTTCAGGGGTGCAGTTTTTAGAATGGTGTCACTTTTGGGTATTTTCTGCCATATAGACCCCTCAAAGTGACTTCAAATGTGAGGTGGTCCCTAAAAAAATGGTTTTGTACCGTATATACTCGAGTATAAGTCGATCCGAGTATAAGTCGACCCCCCTAATTTTGCCTCAAAAACCTGGGAAAACTTATTGACTCGAGTATAAGTCTAGGGTGGGAATTGCCGAAGATACTGGTAAATTTCAAAAATAAAAATAGATAAGAATGAATAATGATTAATGGTGGCCCAAAATATTGAAATGCTGCACAACTTATGCCCCATAAATGCTGCACATGAATAATGGTGGCCCAAATATTGAAATGCTGCACAACTTATGCCCCATAAATGCTGCACATGAATAATGGTGACCCAAATATTGAAATGCTGCACAACTTATGCCCCATAAATGCTGCACATGAATAATGGTGGCCCAAATATTGAAATGCTGCACAACTTATGCCCCATAAATGCTGCACATGAATAATGGTGGCCCAAATATTGAAATGCTGCACAACTTATGCCCCATAAATGCTGCATTACCGGCTCTTCAGTCTCTCTGCGCCGGCTCTTCAGTGACTCAGAGGGCGTGTACTATCCACGTCATCGTGCCCCCTGTACGTCACTGCCAGAAGACGCGCCGGGAGAGAGCGGCACAGAGCGACTTGAAACAACGCCGCCGCAGCCGCCACGGCCCTATCACCCGCCGCCGCCGGGACACTGACAGGCTGCAGGGGACCGCAGACAAGTACCGGGGAACACGGAGACGACGGGGACCAGGTAAGTTTGAACCGTGACCTGAATATAAGTCGAGGGGGGTGTTTTTCAGCCCAAAAAGGGGGCTGAAAAACTCGACTTATATTCGAGTATATACGGTAAGTTTTGTTGTAAAAATGAGATATCGCTGGTCAACTTTTAACCCTTATAACTTTCTAATAAAAAAAAATTTTGTTTCCAAAATTGTGCTGATGTAAAGTAGACATGTGGGAAATGTTATTTAGTAACTATTTTGTGTCACATCTTTCTCTGTTTTAAGGGCATACAAATTCAAAGTTTGAAAATTGCAAAATTTTCAAAATTTTTGCCATATTTCTGTTTTTTTCATAAATAAACGCAAGTTATAGCGAAAAATTTTTACCACTAAAGTGAAGTACAATATGTCACGAGAAAACAGTCTCAGAATCGCCTAGATCCGTTGAAGCGTTCCAGAGTTATAACCTCATAAAGGGACAGTGGTCAGAATTGTAAAAATTGGCTCGGTCATGAACGTGCAAACCACCCTTGGGGGTGAAGGGGTTAATTGGAGCTATATTCTGTTGTTTAAGTGTCCCCCTTTATTTTTTTGAGCAGTGTATATACAGCAGTACTGAGCAGAGATTCTGTAACTCCAGCTTTGGGATTAGAAAGCAGTACACTTGTAGGAGCAGAAGTGTCTCCACGCCTCTCTATCTGTAGCTGCTCCCTCCTCCATGTCCTTTCTCTCTCAGTGAAGCTGATAATTCATATTTATCTCTTTCCCACCTTAGACATATCGTGTCTATGACTTGAAAGTGAAAGATCAGTTCAGGTGGTGGGGATGGAGAAGAGGAGTCTAATAATTGGAAATTCTATTTTCTATGAAAATGTTTATTTATCTTTGCCAGGGCTGTCTGTAACCTCATGAAACAGGCATAGGCAAGAAAAATTTAGAGGGAAACAGTATATCGAGTGCATTTTTTTAAAACGTGCTGCGATAAAGTGTTATCCGAGCATGCTTGGGTGCTAACCGAATTAAAAATATGTTTGTCCCCGCGGCTGCATGTCTCGTCGCTGTTCAACAGCCTCAACACATGCAGGGATTTTCTAACAAACAGGCCTCGAACATATTTTTCGAGTACGCCGAAGACACTTGGTTAGAACACGAGCATGCTCGGATAACACCTTATTCCAGCACATTCGCTCGTCACTAATATTTAGAACCGCAATTTGGATTTCTATCTCAATATGAAAGGGAATAAATGAAAACCTTTCTGTTAAGTGTTGGCAAAAAAAACGTGGCAAGGTGCATTTCAGTGCCTAGGACAGCATGAGATGTAAATACCGTACATCCTTGATCATTGCTTGTACTAATTTATGAGTAAAGAAGTAAAGAATTATTACTTTTTAATGTGTAAAAAATGTTTTTAATAATTGGTTTGCCTTTTAAATCATTAATTACTCAGCATGATATAGCATATTATTATCTAATGGTAAGGAAGATGTTTTTGCCCAGTTATGCAATTGCGGGGGTACAGGCTTGTATCTGTGTGATCAATGCAGGAGGCGGCAGTGACTGACAGCTGTGCCCCCACTGAAACCCTCAGGATAAGAAATAGCTTTGATTCTGTTCATTTAACACCTTAAATGTTACAGTCAGTATTTTCTTTTTTTAGTTTGTGTTTGAAGTCTGGAAATTGATTTTTTTTTTTTTTTATTCATTACCGTTATAACAATTGTAATAACTTCAATCTTTGCTGTTTAACCTCGTGCCAGATTCCACTGTTAAAAGGGTTGTCCATTCCAAAATGATAAGTTTGCAGTCACTCTGTGTGACTGCAGTCTTATGAATCCCCCCAGGGCATGCACTTTGCGCTGCTAGGATTCACTGGTTTCTGAGCAGTGGCGGATTAAGTGGACTATGGGCCCGGGGCTGTTCATAAAACCTGGGCCCCTGTACCCCCCTTCCCACCTGAGCGCTGCGGTCCCCGTGCGGGAATTGACAGCCGTACGGACCGCAGCACTTGGTTTGCTGCGGGTCCATACGGAAAACCCGCCACCATTCCACCACGTGTGGACATGGCCTAAAAAGACGTTGCACATAAGCTGTAGGCCTACGGCCAATACGCACAAAATCACGCTCCATCACCCCATCATTGCCTGCTCCATCACCCCATCACTGCCTGCTCCATCACCCCCATCATTGTCTGCTCCATCACCCCATAATTGCCTGCTCCATGACCCCCATCACTCCCATCATTGCCTGCTCCATCACCCCATCACTGCCTGCTCCATCACCCCCATCATTGTCTGCTCCATCACCCCCATCATTGCCTGCTCCATCACCCCCATCATTGCCTGCTCCATCACCCCCATCATTGCCTGCTCCATCACCCCTATCACTCCCCTCATTGCCTGCTCCATCACCGCCTGCTCCATCACCCCATCACTCCCATCATTGTCTGCTCCATCACCCCATCACTGCCTGCTCCATCACCCCCATCATTGCCTGCTCCATCACCCCATCATTGTCTGCTCCATCACCCCATCATTGCCTGCTCCATCACCCCATCACTCCCCTCATTGCCTGCTCCATCACCGCCTGCTCCATCACCCCATCACTCCCATCATTGTCTGCTACATCACCCCATAATTGCCTGCTCCATCACCCCATCATTGCCTGCTCCATCACCCCATCACTCCCCTCATTGCCTGCTCCATCACCGCCTGCTCCATCACCCCATCACTCCCATCATTGTCTGCTCCATCACCCCATCACTGCCTGCTCCATCACCCCCATCATTGCCTGCTCCATCACCCCATCATTGTCTGCTCCATCACCCCATCATTGCCTGCTCCATCACCCCCATCACTCCCCTCATTGCCTGCTCCATCACCCCCATCACTCCCCTCATTGCCTGCTCCATCACCCCATCACTGCCTTCTAGACCATCACTCCCATCATTGCCTGCTCCATCATACACACAGACATACACACACACACACAGACATACATACATACACACAAGACACCACCTCTCTCCTCTCACCTGTCCGCAGCATCGCCCGAGCTTCCTCCCTCACACAGCAGCGGCCGCTGAATGATGACGTCATTCAGCGGCGCTCCTCTGTGTGAAACAGGAAGCGCGGCCTCCGGGCAGGAAGCAGGACGGACCCTTGCCGCTCCGCTCCTGCTATTCACTCTTGCAGGCAGCGGAGCTGCCGTGATCGCATCGCTCCCTGCCCGCCGCTGCACTGCACTGCAGGGTGGAATTGCTGCTGCCGCGCCGCCCCCACACACATGCCGCCTGGGGCGGACCGCCCCCCCACCACGCTACGCCAGTGCACTGGGCCCCCAAAAAACCTTGGGCCCGGGGCGACCGCCCCATCCGCCCCTATTAAGATCCGCCATTGTTTCTGAGCCAGGATTGGTGGGTATGGGTCGCCCTCCCAGGGCTGTGGGGTACTCGGTACCGGGCCAGTGTCAGCGGGATGTGTCACAGCAGCGGTAACCCAGTCCGTGGCCTTGGGTGCCCAAGTAATAGGGGAAGTTGAATGGTGGAATGCAGTTAGTGGAATAGTTCGTGACGCCACCTGTGGTGTTCAGCAAGTGAGATGTTAAGCTGATGGTATGGTGTAGCAAAGATGTAAACGCTCCCCACAGGTGAAGCTGTAGTCCCAGGGCAGTGTAGATGTGGTTGGCACGGGGATGTAGCAGTGCCGGAAGGGTAGGAAGCAGACAAAGACACAGCAGGGTGCAATTTCTGTACCTTTACTTATAAATGCAGTCCAGGGTCCTGATTACAGATGGTAACGGAGCAGGCTAACCTGGAAGCAGCTCAGGGATTCTCTCTCAGCAGATGGGCTGTGCAGTCTCCTTCTTAGTGCCTCTAAAGGTGAAGTACCCCTAGTACTGAGTTATACTGAAGTTCCTCCTAATTCTCTTCTACTAGCACTCCTCCTATGGCAGACAGCTGTAGCCGCTATTCCTCTCTTGGCTCACTCCGTGCTGTTGTGCCTCCGAGTCTTAGATGGGAGTAGGGCATTTACAGCCTCCTACTCCTCTGGTATCTGTTGCAGGACCATTAGTATCCGTACAACCGTGGAAACCAGGCTCCAGTTCATGCACTCTCACTGTGAGGGAGCTCTCTTTCCTCAGCTCAACCTCCAGCTTCTCTCCACACATATGCACACGTGGACCTCCTCACACTAACTGACCACTCCTTCCTCTTGGCCCTCAGAGCACTCCTCCCCTCAATTCTGGTTCAGAGTCCCCCCTGCTGGTCTGGAGTGGAACTGTGTTGCATGTATAGGTTAACTGCGAGAGAGACCCTTCACTGCTTCCAAGCCTGGCATTACCCTCTCTGGAGGAAGGCAAAGCCACTGTGGCGGCCATACTCCTGGGGGCGCCACATTCCCCCCTAGTGCAAGTCAGCACTCCTGGGCTGAACAAAACATGAAAAACATATAAACATATAACAAACATAGTTGTACAAGATTTTGAAAAAATGAAAAATGTACAAAAACCACAAGCTCCAAAAACAGTCCTATGATGACAAGTCCAAGCATCAATGTCCATGGTCCATTCCTGGGCAAATGGTGTACTATATACAAGTTGGTGACCACACAAGTCCTGTGGTACAATGTCCATAAAACAAAACTGGCAAATTCAAAAGGCAACTCTTACAGATTACCTGTAGGCACAAAACTTGAAAACAGTTACATATATACACAATTTCAACATTAACATTTACTTTGCTATATACGATATCTGATGGGTGGTATACCTTGTGTAGTACGGGTAGACCTACGTAAAACTGGTTGTCTGGGGCTAACTACTGGTGTAGTGTGTAATGTACTGGATACACTACTGGTGGTTCTGCATGGCACAGGGATACTAGATTGCCTGTGAACGCTTAGACTCACCAGGGGCACCACAGGTTCACCACTGGCAGGGCAAGGGTTCTCTGGCTCCACTGCTGGTGTGGCATCTGCTACCTGATTTTCCTGATCTTCAGGATTTCTTGAGTCACTTCTTCCTGTGCTACCAATTGGGGAAAGGTCAACACTGGCACCACTATTGCATCATTTACTTTAGTCCTATTTGCAGGGAATTCTCCAAGTATGGTGCTGACCTTCTCTTCTTCTGTGGGTTGGATGTTATCTTGTTCTTCTATTCTTTCTTTTAACTGGTCAGGAGGACATAATTTCAAATGATCCCTTGTTATTGCTGCTGAGGTTTCTCCTCCATCTTTGCCAATAAGACACACCTTGGTATTGTCAAAATTTGAGGGCAGAATGGTGTAGGGTTCAGCTTCCCATTGATCATCCAGCTTATGCAGTCTTCTTTTCCTCTTGAGGACTTGTTCTCCTGGTGACAAGGGAACTGCCGGTGCATGCTGATTGTAGTTCCTTTCTTGCTTTTGTCTTGCCTGAGCTAGACTCTTTTCCACGCATTCTGGTACTCTTCTGTACTGTTCCTGCCTCTCTGTGCCCCAGTCAGCATCCGGTGATGTTACTTCAGGTGTCAGGACTCCCATGTCCAGATCAATAGGCAGTTTACCCGGCCTCGCTCTCATTAGGTATGCTGGAGTGCAATTGGTGGAATTCACAGGGATGTGGTTGTAGAGGTCTACCAGATCTGGCAACTTTTCTGGCCACAGATTCCTCTCTTCCAAAGGCAAGGTCTTTAGCAGGTCGATCACCACCTGGTTCATCTTCTCACACATGCCATTGGTCTGTGGATGATAAGGGGTTGTCCTGATCTTCTTGCAACCATACAAGTTACAGAATTCCTGGAACACTTCGGCCTCAAAAGCGGGACCTTGATCTGTAAGCACTCGCTCAGGATACCCATGTGGTCTACAGAAGTGCTGATGAAAGGCTCTGGCTGCTGTCCTGGCTGTTTGATCTTTGACAGGCACAACTACCAGGAATCTTGAGTAGTGGTCCACGATGGTAAGAGTATAGATGTAGCCTGACCGGCTTGGGACCAGCTTCACATGGTCCAGGGTGACCAACGCAAGTGGCTGTTTGGTTATTATTGGCTATAGAGGAGCTCTCTGGTTGTTTCGATACTTTATGCGCAGGTTACATTGTCCAAACTCCCGGCACCACTTTTCAATGGCTTTCCTCATACCAGCCCAGTAGAACCTCTCCCGGAGCAATGCTTCCAACTTCTTCCATCCGAAGTGTCCAGCTCCATTGTGGCATGCTTCCAGGACCATTGGTGCCTCTCTGTTTGGGACTATCACCTGCCAAACCAGCTCATGAGTGCGGGCATTGATACTCCTCCGACACAGATTTCCTTCATAAATGAACAGCCGACCTCTTTCCTTCCACAACTGCTGGGTTTCTTCAGGAGCATTCGACTCTGGGTGTGAGTCAGCTTGTGACAGTAGCTCCTTCACCAGGCGGACTGCGGAGTCATTATCCTGAGTTTCTGCCCAGTCATGATGGGGCAATGGATCTGGGTGACTTCTTTCAAGCCAGACCGTCTATTTTTCACTCCTTGAGCACGTTGGGTCGCAAGTGGCCGGTGGAAGGGAGGTAACTCTATTTCTTCAAGAGCCTCAGGGTCTTCTCCTGCATCTGGCAGATTAGGCATTCTGGACAGCGCATCAGCATTGGCATTCTGGTGCCCTGCCTGGTACTTGATGGTAAACTCATAGTTAGACAGCCGAGCCATCCATCGCTGCTCCAGTGCACCTAGTTTTGCAGTGTCCAAGTGAGTCAACGGGTTGTTGTCCATGAAGATGGTAAACTTGGCTGAAGCTAGGTAATGCTTGAATCTTTCAGTCACAGCCCAGACTATGGCGAGGAACTCCAGCTTGACGGAACTATAGTTGTCTGGGTTCCTTTCAGTGGGGCGAAGCTTCCTGCTGGCGTAGGAGATCACGCTTTCTTTGCCATTCTGTACCTGCGACAGTACTGCTCCCAGTCCCACGTTGCTGGCATCCGTATACAACACAAATGGTTTGTCATAATCTGGGTAGGCCAGCACTTCATCTCCTGTGAGAGCCATCTTCAGTCTGGTGAAGGACCTCTCCAACTCCTTAGTCCATTCAAATGTGGAACTTTTCTGTTTGACTTTCTTGGACTGCCCCACCAGGAGATTTTGCATAGGAGTGGCTATTTCAGTAAAGCCTTTGATGAACCTTCGGTAGTAGCCTACCAACCCTAGGAATTGGCGTACTTCATGGAGGTTGCTGGGCTTTGGCCAGTCCCGGATGACTGTGACTTTGTCAGGATCTGGTGCCACACCTTCTGCACTCACTACGTGACCGAGGTACTGTATCTTGGGCTTCAGGAGGTGGCATTTGGAAGGCTTCACCTTTAGGCCAAAATTGGACAAGGCTTCAAACACCTCAGCCAGATGCTCCAGATGGTCTTCATAAGTCTTGGAGAAAACAATGACATCATCAAGGTACAACAGGACTGTCTCAAAGTTCATGTGTCCCAGGCAGCACTCCATCAGCCGTTGAAATGTTCTTGGGGCAGTGCAGAGCCCAAATGGCATATAATTGAACTCACAGAGACCCATTGGAGTGGTAATTGCTGTTTTCTCCTTGTCTGCCTCTGCCACGGGAACCTGCCAGTACCAACTAATGAGATCTAAGGTGGAAAAGTAGTTAGCAGTTTTAAGTGCAGCTAATGATTTCTCAATTCTAGGTAATGGGTTGGTGTCTTTATGTGTAATTCTGTTAATTTTCCTGTAATCAACGCATATTCTCATGGTACCATCTTTTTTCTTTACAAAAACTATGGGAGCTGCCCATGGGCTACAACTGTCTCTGATAACCCCAGCTTCCTTCATCTCTCTCAACATACTCTTAGCACATTGGTATTGTGTTGGGGGTATAGGTCTGTACCTCTCCTTAATGGGTGAATGGTCTCCAGTGGGGATATGATGTTGAACCCCTTTTGCCTGCCCAAAATCTAGTGGGTGTTTCGCTGAATACCCGCTCATACTCTTGTGTCACTCAGTAAACCCCATTTTTCTGGTATGAGGGCGTAGAGTCAGTTCCCACCTGCAGTTTCTGACACCACTCCTTTGGCTGCTTCACAGAGCCATTGTCATCCACCTGGTCGGATGAGACCAAGGGCTCAGCTGCCTGCAATGAGTTGTTGTTAACAGTGAGCAGCTTAGCAACTGTGGCGTACAGAGGTATTGTGGCCTCCTCCCCACAATTCAAAAGGCGTACATGTACTCTCCCTTTACGTACATCAACCACCCCTCTGGCTGTCGGGGCAGTGGGCCTGATATCAGAATATACTGGTTCTACCAGTGCCTGGTAATCCTTTCCTCTGAGGTCTATGGCTGCCCGACACCAAATCAACATTTCACATCTGGGGGTATTGCAATGGGGAAAGCATCATTCACTCTGACACTACCAATTTCTCCACCAGAGAGTTCTACCTGTTGTCTTTGCATCGGGGCCTTGATCTCCTTCTGTGGCACCCCTGAGGCTCAGTCGCCACAGAGGTACTGCACCTTCTCCTAAGGTGTAGTGCCCCACCAACTAGGTAGGTTGGGAACTCCTTTCCACACTCCAACACTCGCACCCCACACAACAGGCTAGTTCTGCACAACCACATTGAGGTGTCTCGCTCCTCCTAGACATTAGGAGTGCCTTGGTGGTTCCCTGCATGGAACACTGGATGTGCTGGGAGGTGGGTGGAGTTGAGATCCATATAAAAGGTTTGGAAGGTTTAGAATTACAGGTCAGTCTAGAGGGGAGTCTGACAGGCGGTCAGGTGGGAGAAGGGCAGTCAGTCAGGAGAGTCTGAGGACGGGTCCGAGGAGGAGTGCGGCAGCTGCCTCAGTGATCTGAGCCAGCTGGCACGGGAAAGGAACAGAAGGAGAAGGACGTAGAACTGCAACCTAAGCTTCCATAGGAAAGAGGAGTATAGAGAACAGAGAGGAGTTGTGGGTTGGAAGAGGAACCCTGCCTACAGGTTCTCAGCGCAAGGCCGGGGCCCGGTCCCCGAGGTTGTATGGACAATTATGGTTCTGCAGCAGACACCGGTGGAGTTGTTGGCTGTAAATGCACTACTCCCATCTCAGACTTGGGGAACAACAGCAACTGAATAGAGAGCCAGGACTCCGGAGAAGTGAGTCCCCGAGAGAGGTTACAGCTGTCTGCCATACAAGTAGAGTTGTTAGGAACATCTGACAGGAGGGACTCCAAAGTACCACGGTACTGGAGCTCTTCACACTAAAAGGCGCAATAGAGGAGTCGTTCAGGAGAGGTACATGTTGGTGGAGTGTTGGAGAGGAGAATCCTGACTTGCCCGGGAGGTTGATTGAGTCTCTGCCCCGGAGGACACGGCACGGAGGAAGGCACCAGTGTGTACCACGGACTGTGAGTAAAGCTTTGGAACTGCAAGCCCTGGTGTCTTCCATTGATTTGTGCGCTAACACCATCAGCACCGCTACATCTGGGTACCAGCATTCCTCACACCGCCTGCGCCTATTCTCATCTATTGCCATTACACTACCCTGGGGTTACAGCTTCACCTGTGGGGAGCTACACCATCTATGCTGCAACACACCATCAGCCCCAGAGGATCTCCACACAGCGTTGGCTTAACATCTTGCTTGCCAAACACCACAGGTGGCGTCACGAACTATCACATAATCTATATCACAAACCACCATTGATTTGGGTACCCAGGGCCACGGACCGGGTCACCGCTGCTGTGACATCTTTCCCCCTGACACCGGCCCGGTACCGAGTACCCCACAACCCTGGGAGGGCGACCCACTTCTGCAGGACTCGTTGTTCTCTGGAACCAGCAGTCTCAGCCACCTGTTGCAACAAGACAATAACCTCGGAAAGACAATTTTCAATTACATTTGTACCAAGAGTCATCATGGGATTACATTCTCGTCGATCAATATCCACAACTATCAGACCTTGAGATTTTAACTCCACCCTCCCCACTTTAACAGTAATTTCTTTACATCCCACTTGTGGTAAAGACTGACCATTACTGGCAACTACTGTTAGTTCATCAGTGGGGCCAAGGGTGAGCTCGGAATTAGCCCAATACTGCTTGTAGAGGATATAGGGCATAATGGTCACCTGGGAGCCAGTGTCCAGCAAAGCGTTCATGGGGATTCCGTCAATCACCACTGGAAGGATCGGTCTCCCTCCCACATACTTGGCTCGTCAGTTCCTTGGGCCTTGTGGTCCTACTCCTGGGGGTTGGCCCTCTGCCCCAGGGGTTGCACGTTTAAAGGACAAAATCTTGCAAGATGACCTGCCTTATAGCAGCGACGACAGATGGGACGTCCGTCCTGGTCATAGCGATCATTGTTCCTTCCTCGGAGTGGCGGGGTTCTCCTCCTCCGGAGCCACGGGACATCCTCTGGACTGGAAGCAAGCTGAATCTTTTCTTTGGAGGACACCTGCAGGGACTGCACGGTTTTGGTAAGTGCAGCCATCCCTTTGGTCAGCTCCTGGACCTGAAGACGCAGCTCTTCTGTAGGATCTTTATCCAGAGTCTGTGCGTCAGCCTCCACAGGGATGGAAGGAAAAGATGTTGCTTCCTGATGGTAGATGATCGCTGGGCACCTAGGGGGCGCTGGACGGCTGTCAGTTGATTCCTGCAGTACCCGAATAGCCCTGTCCTTAAAATCAGCAAAGTCTAAATCAGGGTTTTCAGGGTTATAATGCACAACTGTCCTCTGTGGGTACTGGATAGGAGTCCTTCAATGAACTGCTCCTTTAACAGTTTATCTTCCTCCTTCACACTGTCAGGATCAACTTGCTTAACTGCTCGCAGCGCCTCCTGCAGATTAAGAGCATAGTCCCTTATACTGTCCTGCGTTCTCTGCTTACATCCAAAGAATCGCATTTTGATTTCAGCTGCAGTGCGGGTGTCAAAGGTGCTTCTCAGCTTGGCTAGAATCTTGCTAACAGTCTCTTTATCAATGTCCTGCCAGGCTTTCACCTCTCTCTGTGCTACATCCGTTAGCTGTCAAATAAGGATGTTCACTTTCTGGCTTTCAGACAGAGGGTATACTTTAAACAAACTGCACAGTCTCTCTTTAAATTCACTCAGGGTATGTGACTCACCCGAGTACTGCGGTAGCCAGGCCGTCCCCGGGAGGTTAGGGCATAGACAGCGGCATTACGGGGACCGCTGCGGCGGGCGCTACTCCTTGCGGCGCTGCAGGGCTGGCGACGGCGTCCGCCGCTGCATTGTTGCTTGGCACAGACATTCTCTTCCCCCCTAGTTAACGTTAGCCAGGGCCGGGGGTTGTGTGAGCTCACCGGTGGCCACTTCGCAGGCCCGACTCTCCGGGCTGTAGGCCTCAGCTCCTCCCCTTCTCGCGCACTGTCCTCTCTTCCCGCGCGGCACATCACTTCTTTGTGCTCTGTGGCAGGCTCCACCCATGAAGGCCCGCCCCTCTTTCTTCCCACGCGCGCCAAGCAGCACAGCAATGGCAGCAGTTGGCGCCAATTTCACACACAGTCTTTTGTACAAACACAGTCTATGGCACACAGGACCCGGGGGTACCGGGCTCCGTAATCCTGTTCGTGACGCCAAGTTGGGTCGCCCTCCCAGGTCTGTGGGGTACTCGGTACCGGGCCGGTGTCAGCGGGACGTGTCACAGCAGCGGTGACCTGGTCCGTGGCCCTGGGCGCCCAAGTAATAGGGGAAGTTGAATGGTGGAATGTAGTTAATGGAATAGTTTGTGACGCCACCTGTGGTGTTCGGCAAGTGAGATGTTAAGCTGACGCTGCCTGCAGCTCCACTGGGACTGATGGTATGGTGCAGCAAAGATGTAAAAGCTCCCCACAGGTGAAGCTGTAGTCCCAGGGCAGTGTAGATGTGGTTGGCACGGGGATGCAGCAGTGCCGGAAGGGTAGGAAACAGACAAAGACACAGCAGGGTGCAACTTCTGTACCTTTACTTGATAAATGCAGTCCAGGGTCCTGATTACAGATGGTACCGGAGCAGGCTAACCTGGCAGCAGCTCAGGGATTCTCTCTCAGCAGATGGGCTGTGAAGTCTCCTTCTTAGCACCTTTAAAGGTGAAGTACTCCTAGTACTGAGTTACACTGAAGTTCCTCATAATTCTCTTCTACTAGCAGTCCTCGTATGGTTGACAGCTGTAGCCTCTATTCCTCTCTTGGCTCACTCCGTGCTGTTGTGCCTCCGAGTCTTAGATGGGAGTAGGGCATTTACAGCCTCCTACTCCTCTGGTATCTGTTGCAGGACCGTTAGTATCCGTACAACCATGGAGACCAGGCTCCAGTTCATGCGCTCTCACTGTGAGGGAGCGCTCTTTCCTCAGCTCAACCTCCAGCTTCTCTCCACACGTATGCACATGTGGACCTCCTCACACTAACTGACCACTCCTTCCTCTTGGCCCTCAGAGAGCACTCCTCCCCTTAATTCCGGTTCAGAGTCCCCCCTGCTGGCCTGGAGTGGAACTGTGTTGCATGTATAGGTTAACTGCGAGAGAGACCCTTCACTACTTCCAAGCCTGGCATTACCCTCCCTGGAGGAAGGCAAAGCCACTGTGGCGGCCATACTCCTGGGGGCGCCACAGGTACGTATGCGTTATGCTTACTCTGGTACGTATGCGATATGCATACTCCATGCCAAAGTCCTACTAGTGAGTGCGGCCTCGCTCCATACACTTTTGTGGGGCCATGTTCTTGTCTAGGGACACTGCCATCCAGTAGGTGTAGCCGAATAGAGGGTGCGTCCTCGCTCCATGCAAGTGTATGTATAATGCATAGATACCCGCCGATCCCTGCCCAGAAACCTGCAAAATCCCTGCATTGCACAGTTCGATCAATAAGGGGATTCATAAGTCTCTAGTCACACAGAGTGATTACAGACTTATCGATTTGGATCGGAATACCCCTGTAATAGCGACCACAGCATCTACAATAATTACCATTCTAATGGGCAGCAACTAATAGAATGGTATTTAACAGTGAGAAAGGCAAGATTCTACATCTGGTAAGAAAACAAAATTTGCATGTACAGAATGGGAGGAATAGACGTAAGCAACAGCAACTGTGAAAAAGACTTGGTATAATAATAGATCACATTCTGCACATGAGTCAACAGTGTGATGCAGCAGCAAAAAAGGCAAACACAGTTCTAGGATGTATTAGGAGAAGCATAGAGTATAGATCACGTTAAGTACCATAAATATCCCCCTCTACTTCTCCTTGGTCAGGCCTCATCTAGAATACTGTGTCCAGTTGTGGGCACCATATTTAAAAAAAAAAGATTGAAAAAGTGGAGCAAGTTGTGAGAGAGTTACCAGGATGGTGAGGGAACTGCAACGGTTAAAGGAGGAACGGTTAAAGGATCTGGAAATGTTTAGCTTGCAAAAAAGAAGGCTAAGTGGAGACTTAATAGCTGTCTACAAATATTTCAAGGGATGTCACAATGAAGAGAGATCATGTTGGAATATGGTGCAACAACTCCATTCCTGTCTATGAGTCTTTAGTTGCTAGATTTGTATGCTGTTTATAAAATTAGGAAAAAAAAAACTCCCAGAGGCTCAGGAGAGCATGTGACTATATTTTCCTGTTTTTCCTGTGTCTGTGTATGAGAGAAGCAGCCTGCTGTAGATGATGTACAGATAGAGACACACAAATGTTTAATTCCTGATCTCTTAAGCTTATTATATATTGTTCCTGAATAAAGAAGCTCTGTTGTCACGCGTTTGGAGACATACATAATGTGCAGACTAGACATGCGCAACCTGCCCCAAAACAAATGTATTGAGTGAGGCTGAATACGTCTAGACGGAATGTGGCTGGGATTATGCAAATCGTATACTTGTGGTCACATGACAACCTGCTTCCCTTACCGGTTGAATCCTGACACCTCACTGTGCAATTTTAGTGACATCACTGAGAGGCAGAGTTGATCGATGCTGGACATCGGAGAGAATGGCGGTAGGTGAGTATATTAATACCCTCACACGACATTACATGCATATATACACACATTTAATGAATAAAAACTTAATGGGAGTGATTGTTTTTTTTTCAAAGTGCAGTTTTTATGGTCAAAATAGGCCAAAGGATTCTCACTAATTTTTTCTCCTGCAAACTGCACTTTTGGCTGCCAGATTACTCAATGCTGATATACAATCTGTGATTTTTATCTCTGTGCTCCCTGACAGTCCCCTGCAGTTAGGTCGGGGTCACACTAGAGAGGAATACGGACGAGTGAGAGGCGTTAAAAGCACGCATTACACACGGACCAATGATTCTCTATGGGTTTGCTCCCAACAGCCGTATCTTTCTCGTCCGTATTCTACGGTCCTTGCCAATCGCAGCATGCTGCGATTGTTAGCGTACTACGCCCTTAGTACGCCAATGCAAGTCTATGGGTGCGCACAAAATACGGATTACACACGGACCACACGTGTGACTTGCGAGAAATACGCAGGTCTTTTGGCTGGAGACAGGAAATGGTCCAATCCATCATCAGGAAGCCTAGACATGCAAATGAGCTCAAAAACCACTCCAGACATCCAGGAAGTACGCCTCCACAGAGTACAGCAGCGTCATGGCGCCATATTTCCTGAATGTGGAGATGCTCATTGTACTGGTTCAGGAGCGGCCGGAACTCTGGGACCAACGTGATGCCCATTATGCGAACCGGGCAAGAAAGGAGGCGTCATGGAGGCGCATATGTCGCCAGATGTTCCATGATTTTGGTGATCGGCCATGTGAGGAGCAGCAGAAACTGAGTAAGTACAAGGTCAAAAACTGATTAAAATTACCTCACATCAAAAAATGCATACAGAATCAGCCCCCCCCCTTCCTGTGCTTCTACTTTTTTCCTCATGAGGCAGGTAGATTTTGATGTGACACATGGTTTGACACTGCCATAATTTTGCCCAGGCCACAAGCTCCTCATCCTCTTTGCCAACCAAGTTATTAAGTGTAGTTACTTGATACATGAACTATTGTGACCCTGTGTATCTGGCCTGGATGGCCCAATTAGATATGCCACCCTGGGTAGAAAGCACACCCCAGAAGGCCACATGCCTAGACTACTGGTAGCAAATGTGACAGATCAAAGATGTAAAATTGAGAATATTTCCTGTCACATTGCAGTGGAAGATGTGATGAAACGCTGACGCAGCATCCGCGATCAGTACAGACGGGAACGTCAGCAGTGGTCCAGGAGTGGGGATGCGGGTGACGTCAAACGAAAATACATTTATTATGACCGCAACTCCTTCCTCGCCCCTATTCTGGATCTGAGAACGGAAGTAGATACCTTACACCACATTACACTGATACTTTACAGGGTCAAAATAATGTATTTTTGGCTCTGTTCTATTTCATAACAGAACTCACTCCAACCTTACGGATAGAGGAACGGGCTCAGATACAGAGCCCATAATTGACCCTGTAGGGGATGAGGTGGCTGGCCCATCTTCTCCGCCTACAAGAAGCATGGGTGAAGAATCCTCTCAGGAGAACCCATTGCCTGCGCCCCAATCTCCACCACCAGGACCGTCTGCTGCTGCACCATCACCCATACTGGAGGAGCAGGGCAACATGAGCAGCAGCCCAACTGCCCAGATCCGGGGCTCCCCACAGCCTGCTGGAACATGCCGGCGAGGACGAAGAAGGCGCCAGATCCCTGCCCAAGACACCAGGACCAATGTAGACACAGGGGTCCTAAATTATCTGGCTAGAGTGAATACAGATGAGGGGAGGAGGCATACTCGCGTAGCCTGGCCCTTTATTTCCGTGCCTTTTCCCGTGAGGTGAGGCTCCGTATTCGAGGATGTTTTCAGACCCTGCTTGATGCAAGCACACCCCCCAATACCCCATATGAGCTGTTTGAATATCTGGAGAGGTGGCAGCTTTCCCCCCGAAATCTAATGCGCATGAGACCACCCACACAGATGCTTGCTCAAGCAGGGTCTGAAGATCCTCAAATACGTGGGCCTACACCTCACCCCCTTCCTCCCCCTACCCAACCTTCACAACAGCAACAACATATGTCTGCCTCTAGCCAACCCCACCAATATGGCCACTTTTTCCCACCCAGTGTTGGAGGCTGGTCCCAACCTGGTTGGAGATGACATGGCAATATTGGGGGGTATGAGACACGGGCCTACCCGAGCCAACAAGATGCCCCTCTTCATTATTCCTCTGGCCAGTACCCCCAACAATCCCAGGAGGAAGGACACTACCCACATCATGGGCAACAGTATGCCCCCACACAGCGCAATGTTGGGGAAAGTAGCCAGCAGCAACCACAGGCTGCTCTTCCGCCTTCTCCTTCCCCAACTTACCACAATTTATAAGGGCTTAAAAAAATGCAAATTCTTTACGCATACCGCACATCAGTGTCCATAAGCGGTCTGATGCCAGGAGATGTCCAGTGTGTTTCAACTGGTGCTCTAAATCACAATACAAAGGAAAAAAGAGGTGTTCTCCATCATCAAAATTATATAAAAAAGATAAAACTCACATATATTAGGAAGGTTTTCAAATCATATTAATAAGCCACCATGACAGGCAAGGCTACCTTATGCGTTTCTGACACATATTGCATGTCTGTAAAAAAGACAATATTTCACCGCGCTCTACTGGGAAAGTCAAAGGATCAAAATAGACTACTCACTTGATAATGCATAGAAAAGGCGTGCTGTCCTTATTCACTTAGTCACTTTTTTGGCAGCTAACTATATTCCCAAATCAAGGCGAACAGCCTCAATAACATCACGCTCTATCTATGTATTATCAAGTGAGTAGTCTATTTTGAAAATATAGTGAAATATAGTCTTTTTTACAGACATGTAATATGTGTCAGAAACGCGTAAGGTAGCCTTGCCTGTCATGGTGGCTTATTAATATGATTTGAAAACCTTCCTAATAAATGTGAGTTTTCTCTTTTTTATATAATTTTGATGATGGAGAACACCTCTTTTTTCCTTTGGCTTCTAAATGTCTAAGGCTGGTTTCACATTTGCGTTTTTTTGCGCTGGAAAAAAACGCATATGTGCGCATGCGTTTTTTCCCCTATATTTAACATGGGTGCGCATACCTGCGCGCTGGCATGCGCACGTATGCGATTTTCATGCGCTGCGTTTTTTTGGGGTGTGCGTTGGTATTTTCCAGACGCAGCATGTTGCATTTTTTGGCCCTGCAAAAAAGCGCATGCGCACGTTTTGCGCTAAAAATGGCCATTATAGCCTATGGGTGCGCATATGTGCGCATTGGCATGCTTATGTATGCGTTTTTTTGCACAAGCATTTTTTTTTTTAAACCATGGAATTTAGGGGTTTGGGTTAGAGTTAGGGTTAGTTAAAGGGGTTTAGGGTTAGGGTCAGGGTCCGGGTCAGGGTTAGGGTTGGGGTTAGGGTCAGGGTTAGGGTTAAGTATGGTTTGGTTAAGGGTTAGGGTCAGGGTCAGGGTTAGGGTTAGGGTCAGGGTTAGGGTTAAGTATGGTTTGGTTAAGGGTTAGGGTCAGGGTCAGGGTTAGGGTTAGTTAGGGTTTAGGGTTTGGGTTAGGGTTAAGTATGGTTTGGTTAAGGGTTAGGGTCAGGGTTAGGGTTAGGGTTAGTTAGGGTTGGGGTTAGGGTTAGTTAGGGTTTAGGGTTTGGGTTAGGGTTAAGTATGGTTTGGTTAAGGGTTAGGGTCGGGGTTAGGGTTAGGGTTAGTTAGGGTTAGGGTTAGGGTTAGGGTCAGGGTTAGGGTTAGTAAAGTCATGGTTTGGGTAAGTGTGAGGGGCCACCTAATGTTGGAAAAAAACGCAAACGCGGTAAAAACGCACTAAAAACGCATACAAACGCATAAAAACGCTGCGTTTTTTTCATGCATGCTCATAAAAATGCTTGAAAAAAACGCAGCAGTTGTATGCTTTTGTATGCGTTTTTTTAATGCGTTTTTTTGCGGGAAAAACGCGCTGCAAAAAAAAGCAAGTGTGAAACTAGCCTAATATAGCAATTTTGTTATTGCATTCTGTTATTTTTTGATATGTGTGAAAATTGTATTTTTCTAAAATGTTCACATCTGCAAAAAGGCCAATTTGGCCCATTGCCCCAGTTTATCATAGGGCAATAATATGTTTGCCTTTAAAAGAAAGCAAAACAAAAAAAGGCAAAAGTAAAAATTTGTCTAACACACTTTACGTCTCTGTCTCAATTCTCAAAAACCGTGTCAGCATACTAACATACGCTTACCAATGCAATTAAACAGTCATAGAATCAGAAGGGGTAGAAATATATCTATTTAGACACACATAAAACCTAAAATTATAACATAGACACAGCATGCTCTTGCCAAGAAGTTTCCCCCTCAGGTGACATAAAGTAATTAGTGAAAATATCATGCACTTTGAGCCCAGAGAGCGGTCTACGTTGAGGGTTGATAGGTGGTCTCACCCTACGCACATTGTCCGGCCTACGCACAACACCAGCAGAGGAGGAACAATCATGTATCCTGGTGAAGTTATGAAAAACCACACAGACTTTAACTACTTCATTAACATTTTGTTTACTCAGCTGAATGGCAGACTGGAGTACCCACCATTTGGCACAAAGAATGTCAAAGGAACACCACCAGTCGCCGAGCACGTGATAGGCGCAAGTTAAAAAGTCTGCGCCTGTGGTCAAGGTTGCGCCGGGGATATGGCCTCATGACATTGCGTGTTAACTGAAACGCCTCATCTGCCACAAGGACATAAGGGACTGATTCTTGAGTGGAGCCTGGTAGTTGGCGTGGTGGTGGTAGATCCAACTGGTTGGTGCGTAGCCGCCGAGCCATAATGGAAGTATTGAAGACTCTAGAGTATCCCGTCCTTCCATAGGCCCCAATGTCATAAACTTGTATTGAGGGTCGGCCAGAGCCAACAATACAACAGAAAAGTATTGTTTATAATTGAAGAATTGAGAGCCAGAGTTCGGCGGCTTACGCACCCGGATATGTTTGCCATCAAGGGCCCCAATGCAATTGGGAAACTGGCATTCCTCCTCAAAGTCCCTTGATATCCTCAACCGGTCTTCCATCCTGTGCTCGGTCATGACGAGTTGATGTAGTCTTGTCCAGATTTCAATACATGTTGACCTGACTATGCCAGAAATGGTAGATCTTCCAATGAGAAACTCATGGTGGAGGGCAGCATAAGACAGGCCAGTGGACAGGAAGCTGAAGAACAACAGAAAAGGAAGATTTTAGAATGCACAAATGACAAAAAACCAGGTACATACATACCAAACTTGTTAGGAATTCAGATCGACTAACACACACATATTTGGTTGCACAATTACTAAGTGATATTCAGTACATATTACATATAACATTCTGGTCTGTAAGTTGAAACATATGTGGACTAAGATGAGGGCATTAAACTTAGTCCAAGAAGCCAAAAATACATACTTTGGGCAACACATCATGAACATAGAGAATGTGGTTGTGTAGTACATACCCTATTGTGAGTAGAAGTCGCTCCTCTGCAGATATCGCTTTGCGCATCCTTGTGTCCTGAAAGGTTATCCCAGGGCGCACTGTCTCCAAGAGTCGATCAAATGTTTCAAGGCTCATGCGACAGTATTGGTAGAATTTTACAGGATGCTCCCAAAGAGAAGAATAGAGGCGGTGAAAATGACCTCTTGTGAGTCGTTGCCTCAAAAGTGGATGTACCCACATGCGTCTCCTCCTCCGCGGATCCACTATCACTGGGTATGGTTGGCCAAAGCAGCGTGACAAAAGCCAGTTGAAGAGAACCTGCTCAGTTGTGTTGAAACTCAGACTGTCTGCCATGTTGCACATACAACAGCAACACACCTAGTGAAGGCAAGGTCACAAATGGACAGAATGGAGGCTGCCACCTGTTCCTGAGGCAATAAATAGGGTGCAGGCTAATGATTTAAATAGTTAGCCGGCCTCAAAACCATTAAATGTCCATTTTGCAAGCCTGCGAGAAAATCTCGCCATACGGATTGCATACGGATGCAGACATGTGCAAAATACGTGACCACACCTTGCTTACGGATGACATACGGAGCACTATTTAGGGGTCATTCATCCGTATTACGCCTGTAAACTACGGACCGTATTTTGCGTCGGTTAGTGTGACCCTGGACTTAGCCTGCAAAGGGTCCGCAGGCTGTACACTAATGGTTCCTGATTACTGTGACGTGCATTCACATAATGGAGAGAGCCCTAAAGTGCTTCAGCACATAGACCATTTACTGGCTGACCACAGGGGAATGCCATGGAGTATAAGGATAGAAATTGCATATTCCAAAACCAAGTTGTTTCATTTATGCAGCCATAACAGTTGTTTGTAAAGACAAAACACAGTAACAGATTCCTTGTCAGGGATTAAACTATTACAATTTTTATGTAAAAACAAACAACTTAATAAAAATAGGGCAGCACGGTGGCTCAGAGGTTAGCACTGCACTGGGTTCAAATCCCACCAAGGACAACATATGCAAGGAGTTTGTATGTTCTCCCCGTGTTTGTGTGGGTTTCCTCCCACATTCGAAAGACATACTGATAAGGAATTTAGAGTGTGAGCCTCACTGGGGAATAATGTGTGCAAAACTGTAAAGCGCTGTGGAAAATGTTAGTTCTGTATAAAGATTATTATTATAAAATACGTTTATTCTGAAACCAGCACATTTTAGATGTGAGGTTGTTCTCTAAAGGAGCATTCACACCCTATAGGCCATAGACTATAATGGTGCCAACAGAGTGAACGTGTGCTTCATTTTCAACCGAATATACCTACTGGAGACCCAAATGCAATCTGTGCTACTGAGCAATTTATTAGCCATTAACAACTTTTCATTGTCTGTAATGGTGGGATCAAAAAACGATAATCCCACCAACTCTGCATTCAAATACCACAAATGGTTCAAAAATTTGGTCAGGGCTATTTCTGCAATGTTGTTGTCACATTCTTTATAGTCTAACAGACTATGCAAAATACCTAAATCTTAAAATACCTCAATTTGGATTTTTTCAAACTTTGAGCGACGAGCGGCACGGGTTAACGTCGTTTGATCGAGCTCAAATTTTGGCTATCTCAATATCTGGAAAGGGGAATCGTTTTGTGGGGTCCAGACGGACAAAATTCCGACATCGATTTTTTGCGGTCACCCTAGTGAGCATCCTCAGATAAGGTGTTATCTGAGCATACTCGTGCACTAATAGAGCATCTTGGGCGTGCTCGAATACTATGTTCGAGTCTAGGCGGCTGATGGACAGCTGCAACACATGCAGGGACTGCCTAACAAATAGGAAATCCCTGCATGTGTTGCGACTGTCGAACAACCGCAGAGATTTGAACATAATTTTTGAGCACGCCCAAGATACTCTATTAGTGCACGAGCATGCTCAGATAACACCTTATCCAAGCACATTCGCTCATCACTAATAGTAAAACATTTTTCTCAAAAAGTGTTTTATAAGAGAACAGTCTGCCTGTCTGTTTTATATTACTTTCTTCTTTTTCACATCTCCAGAAAAACCTGTTAAGGGCCTGTCACACTAAGCGATATCGCTAGCAATATCGCTATAACTTGTGACGTTATAGCGATATTGCTAGCGACATCGCTGTGTGTGATACTTACCTCCGACCGCTCCCCCGCTGGTTATCGCTGATCGCGCGAGAACGTCCTGGACCGCTTCTCGTCGTCAGCTTCCTGCGGCACTTCCTGTGGAGAGACGAGCGTGGAGCCGGGTGGGAGGACGCAGGATCGCCTAGTGTGACAGGTAAGTAGTGACCCCCGACCCCTGCGATGTCGCTGGTGAGATCTGCCTGTGTGGCAGCTCACTAGCGACCACTTAGCGATGTACCAGCGATCCTGACCGCGTCATATCGCTGGTCGGGATCGCTGGTACATCACTAAGTGTGACAGTACCTTTACAGATTTTGCACTGGGTCTCAGAAGTTACAAAATAATATAAATCTGAATATTATAATATATATTATAAACTGTATACATTATTAGATACATCTCTTAACCTGATGAGGTTGTTGTGCCTATTGTGAAAATCTATGTCAGAATGGTTGTAGCTCATAAAACTGAACTCATAAAACTTTTATTTCATTGCTAAACTTAACTACCTTCCAACAGGATTATACAGCCATTCTGAAATGGAGTTGCAAAGTCTGTGATGACCTTTGCCCAGATCAGTGCATGAAAATCAAAGCAGAAATGTATTGGATAGTCTATTGTGGCTTATGTCTATACGGCTGCTGAAGAGAACAGGTAGTATGTGTCCAATATAAGGCCTTGTGGCCAGGGTGAAAATAGCAATATTTCAGATTTTTTTTTTTAATATAGTGTTGTCGAAATTTGAACAAAAAGATGTGAAGCAATAAAAGGGAATCTGTCAGCAGGTATTTCTCTATGTAATCTGAGAGCAGTATGATGTAAGGACTAAGCGTCTGATTCCAGAGAAGTGGCACTTACTGGGCTACTTGTTGCATTTTCAATAAAATCAGTGTTTTACCAGTAGGAGGTTATCAGTAGATGACTAGTTGTATCATGCCTTGTAGTCCTCTATCTCTGTTAACCACATCCCCATCACTGACAATCAGTGTCGTGTGCGGGATATACAGAGTTAAACATTTAGAGAACTGGTAGATCTGTAGCAGAGAAAACTCTGATTTTATAAAAATGACAGCCTGGAGCCCAGTAAGTGACACATTGCTGGAAACAGGGTCTCTGCCCCTACATCATACTGCTCTCTGTTCACGTAGATAAAAACTCGTGACAGATTCCCTTTAAAAAAATGATTTAAACAATAAGTCATTTTCTGATGACACACGGCCTTTAATGAAATATTTCCTATAAAGTATTATGGTTATCTCTTATGTACTGTAGAATGGATCTGTGGCGCTCCTGAGGGTTCAGTCGCCACAGAGGTACTGCACCTCCTCCTGAGGTGTGGTACCCCACCATTCAGGTAAGGTGGAGACACCTGACCACACTCCGACACCTGCATCCCACACAACATAGTAGTGTAGCAAAGCAGCCTTTGGTGGCTCCCTGCTTGGAACATGAAGCATGCTGGGAGGTGGGTGGAGTTTAGTTTGCATCAAAAGAGCGGGAAGAGTTTAGGATTTGGTCAGTCTGACAGAGTCAGAGGAAGATCCCCTGAGTGGGATGGATGAAGGAAGTGCTGCAGCTGACCTCAGTGACCTTGGTCCGCTGGCACAGGAAAGGAACATTGATAGAAAGCCTGACTCTCTCCATAAGAAAGAAGGATTAGTACGGAACATGAGGAGAGGAGGACTAAGGATCAGGGTTAGAGTAGAACCCCTCCCAAGTTCACAGCGAAAGGCCGGGGTCCGGTCCCCGAGGTTGTATGGATACTAATGGTCCTGCAGCAGACACCGGAGGAATAGAAGTAGTCACCACTTTATTCCCACACAAGACTTGGGGGCACAACAGCAACGTGAGTGAGCCGGGACTAGGTAGTAAGGAGTCCCCGAAGCAGGCTACAGCTGTCTGCCGTACAAGTAGTGTTCATAGGAACATCTGACAGGAGGAACTCCAGTGTAACTCAGTACTTCACTATAGGCGCAAAAGGGAGACGTTCAGAAAAGGCACAAATGTTGGCGGAGTGTTGGAAAGGAGTACTTCATCTTGCCTGGAGGTTGGCTGAGCCCCTGACCTGGAGAACATGGCACCGAGGCGGGCACCTGTACATGCAACAGACTGTGAGTAAAGCTTTGGAACTACATGCCCTGGTGTCCTCCACTTATTACTGCGCCAACACACCCAGCACTGCTACATCCTTGTGCCTAGCCCTGCACCATCCACGTCTCTCCCCTATCTCTTCATCTACACTGCCCTGAGACTACAGCCCTGCCTGTGGAGGGCTACACCATCAATGCTGCACCACAACATCTGTCCCAGAGGATCTGTCTGCAGCGTCGGCTTAACATCTTCATTGCTGAACACCACAGGTGGTGTCACGACTAGTGTTGAGCATTCCGATACCGCAAGTATCGGGTATCGGCCGATATTAGCTGTATCGGAATTCCGATACTGACTTCCGATACTTTTTTCATATCGGATACCGGAATCGGAAGTTCCCATAATGCTATGAGCCCGCTCGCTTTGATTCAGCCAATGGGAATCCTCAGAAGTGTGGGCACATCCTGATAGGCATGTAAGCATGTTAACTATTGGCATGGCTGTGATTGGCTGCTGAAATGATGTCATGATGCACTATAAAAGCCGCCGCCGCCGCCATTTCTGGTCACTCTGCTGTGAATTCAGTTAGGGACAGGCTGCTGTTGAAGACTGTGAGGGACAGTTAGAAATAGCGATTCTACCAAACATATTGTGCTTTAACCAGGCTACATAAACCAACACTGTAGCTTTCTTTTCCCTAGCAGCAGTGTTCACAGCTGTCTGCAAGGGCTGTGTGAGTGCAGCTCACGCTGTGGAGTGGGTCCTGCAGCCACGCCTGGTTGTAGGCTGCCCAGCGTGCCTCACTGCTGCCTCATACATATTTTTCTTTTTGAGCTGCTTATTTTTAAAAAATTCTATCTAGTGTGCTTCCATCCTTATCCATATACGTTGGTTGCAAACACTAGTAGTAGACAGCGGAGCCTTTCTGCAGCCTTTCAGTGCTAGTGCCCACTTAGCTGCACTGTTCACGGCTGTCTGAGAGGTCTCTGACTGTGTGTGAGTGCAGCTCTCGCTGAGTAGTGTGTCCTGCAGCTACGTCTGGTTGTAGGTCGCTCAGCGTGTCACTGCCTCACAGATTTTTCTTTTATTGCAGCTCATTTTGTCTCCTATTAGTGTGCATCCATCCGTATCCATATATGGTGGTTGCAAACACTCTAGGAGTAGACAGCAGAGCCTTTCTGCAGCCTTTCAGTGCTAGTCCCCACTTAGCTGCACTGTTCACGGCTGTCTGAGAGATCTCTGACTGTGTGTGAGTGCAGCTCACGCTGAGTAGTGTGTCCTGCAGCTACGTCTGGTTGTAGGCCGCTCAGCGTGCGTCACTGCCTCACACATTTTTCTTTAATTGCAGCTCATTTTTTCTTCTCCTATTAGTGTGCATCCATCCCTATCCATCTACATTGGTTGGTTGCAAACACTATATAGGAGTAGATAGAGGAGCCTTTTTTCTGGCTTGTGCCCTTCATCTGCAGCCAGATTAGTATTACCTAATTATTTTGGAGCCTCATCTTTTGCATTGTAGGTTACCTGCCTGCATTGTAATAGCTCCAAAAAGTTGGTGATACTATCACTTTCAAATCTTTGGTCACATCCTTTTAGTTTTTTTTCACAAAAAAAAACAATAAAGTTCACCAAACATTACATTTGAAAGTTGTGTAGGCCACATTAGCTCGTATTAAAGTGTAGTCCACACACACACTTCATAAAATTAGTGTTTCTTCTACCTGTAACCAGCTGTTCAGGAATAAGCACACTAAGCCCCCCCTTTGTACTTTTCTGCCTATCTTTATCAGTCTAGCAAGATGAAGAAGGCAGGGAGTAAGGCACGTGGGCGTGGAGTTTCAGCAGGGAGAGGACGTGGGGATTCTGCACGGAGAGGACGTGGGGATTCTGTGCCTGCTGTGGGCACCAGTGAGTCAGCAGCCCCCAGTTTTAGCAGGCAACAGTCCTTTATGCGCAGCTTTGTAGGACCTCGCCGTACCCCACTGCTGCGGGAGGAACAAATTGAAGCCGTTGTCGGATGGATGGCAGCTAACGCATCGACTTCAATGACTTCCACATCCTCTCAGGGCCAGAGCACCGAAGAGCAACCATCTGTCTCTTCACCACCTGCCAAAGTGCCCAGGCAGTCAGAGAGCCCTGGACAGGAGCCATCACAGTCTCTACTTCTGTTCTCTGAATCTGTTGGCTTGGAAAGAGGGGGCCAGCCAAGCAGCATTCCAGAATGTGAAGAAGAGGGAGTATGC
Source organism: Dendrobates tinctorius (assembly GCF_039654945.1). NCBI lineage: Eukaryota > Metazoa > Chordata > Amphibia > Anura > Dendrobatidae > Dendrobates > Dendrobates tinctorius. The sequence continues at coordinate 13,923,540 of NW_027361870.1, forward strand.
AGTGATGCGCAACTTCTTTGTCCCTCTGAATCTGAAGAGGCGGGTGGGCCAGTGCCTATGGTCAGCACACCTCAGTACGCATCAGATGATGACGAGACACAGGGGCCACTTTCTGGTGCATACGGTGCTGGCGAGACAACCCAGGAGAAGCAGGTGTTTGAAGAGGGGAGTGTAGATGATGAGGTCCTTGACCCATCATGGCGTGAGGAACAGGAAGGTGGTGGGAGCAGCTCTGAGGAAGAGATTCCCCGAACGGCCAAAACAGGAGGGAGAGGGAGGGGACAGACTTGGTTGCCTGTAGCCTCCACTTTAGCACCCGTTAGGAGCATTCCTCTTTCAAAAGGCAAAACGGGCGCTCCCAAGACTTGCAGTGCGTGGTCCTTTTTTGACAGTTGCAGATGACATTTGCTTTGTCAAATGCAAGCTGTGTCATCAGAGAGTCAAAAGAGGGAAAAATGTCAGCAACCTCAATACCACTAATATGTGGAAGCATGTGCGGACCAAGCACGAGGTGGAGTTACACAGACACACTGAAGACGTAGGCCAACGTACAGCACCACCTACCACCTCTTCAGCTCGTGTTGGGGCCTCTTCTTCCAGCTCACACACAGCTGGTTCGGCTTCCTCACAGGATCGCCAAGGAAGAACCTCTGGCACTGTTGTCCGGAGACCCTGTGACAATCCACCCACAGCACCACGTTCCCAGTCATCCTCACACTCCCAGGCCACTTGACAGCCATCGGTAGCACAGGCATGGGATAAAAGGTGGCCATACTCGGCAAACCATCCCCGAGCACAGGCTCTGAATGCTGGCATTGCCAAACTACTGGCACTTGAAATGCTCTAATTCAGGCTGGTGGAGGCTGACACCTTCCGGGACTTCATGGCATTGGCAGTCCCACAATACACCGTGCCCAGCCGCTATTATTTCAGCAGGCGAGCCGTCCCTGCCCTGCAGAAACATGTGGAGGGAAAAATAAAACATGCGCTACTAAACGCCGTTAGTAGCAAGGTCCACCTGACCACCGATGCGTGGACCAGTAACCATGGACAGGGACGATACCTTTCCCTCACTGCCAATTGGGTCAATGTTGTGGAGCCTGGTACAGATCTGGAGAGTGGTGCTGTACGTGTTCTGCCAACTCCACGGATTGCAGGAATCCAGTCTGTACACATAGACTCCTCCTACTCAAGTTCCTCAGAAACAGCGCAGCAGGAGCCTGTTACGACCGATATGAGCACAGCCGTGGCCAAACGTCAACAGGCCATACTCAAGTTAATTTCTTTGGGGAATCGAAGCCACACAACGCAGGAGCTCTGGAATGCCATCAAGCAGGAGAGCGACGTGTGATTTGTGCCAGCCAATCTCCAGCCGGGCTTGGTAGTGTGTGACAATGGCCGAAATCTGGTGGCAGCTCTTGGCCTAGGCAACCTCACATCCCATGTCTGGCACATGTGCTGAACTTGGTCGTGCAGAGCTTTCTGAGGGACTATCCGGATCTTGATGCACTGCTGCACAAGGTCCACATAGAGTGCGCTCACTTGCGGCATTCCAGCACGGCAAGATCGCGCCGTGCTGCTCTGCAGCGCCGATTACGCCTTCTGGAACATCGCATCATATGTGACCTACCCACCAGGTGGAATTCAACGTTACATATGTTGGAGCGGTTGTGTGAGCAGCAGGCAGCAGTCATGGAGTACCAGCTGCATCAGGCGCAAACAAGTCGCACTGTGCGCCGGTCACACTTCAGCACCACTGAGTGGTGCCTCTATGAAGGACATCTGCCTCATTTTGCGTGCCTTCGATGATTCCAAGCAGAACGCGAGTGCAGATGATGCACTAGTCAGCATGACTGTCCCCCTTATCTGCCTGCTTCAAAAAACACTGCAAACACTAAGGGAGGATGTTTTGGAAGAAGTGGAGGATGAAGAGTCCCAAATGCCATCTGTTTCTGGACAGTCTGCGCTACGTGATTCCTCACAAAGGCCTAGGCAGGGGACACTTTGTGAGGAGGATGAGGAGGAGTCGATGGAGGAGGAAGACATCTCTCCAGAGGAGGGAGGTACACAAAGCTCTAGTCAGTATGTACAGCGAGGGTGGGGTGATGCAGAGCAGGCAGACATTGTGCCTCAAGCAGGGGACAGCGGTTCTTTGGCAGTTGGGAGTCAGCAGCACATGGTTGATTTCATGCTGCAGTGCCTGAGAAACGACTGCCGCATCGCCCACATTCTCTACACGGCTGACTATTGGGTGTACACCCTCCTAGATCCTCGCTACCGGGACAACTTACAAAGCCTCATACCAACGTTGAACTGGGAGCGTAAACTGCGGGAGTACCAAGACACACTGGTGCAGTCCATCATGTTTTCCATTCCACCCGACAGCAGTGGTGCTAGTGCTTTACAAAGCAGCTCTGTGCGTCGAGGCAGTGGAGGAAACTCGGCACAAAGAGGCAGCAGAGGCAGCGCCTTAGCACAAGGCAAGACCACTATGGCCCAAATGTGGCAAAGTTTTGTATGTCCGCCACAATTGTCTACACCATCACAGACGGCTCCAGTCAGCAGGAGGCAACGTTTCCGTCAGATGGTGACAGACTACATGTCTTGCCCTGTCAGTGTACTCCCAGATGGCTCTTCCCCCTTAAAGTTTTGGGTCTCTAAGCTGGATACATGGCCAGAGCTTAGCCAGTATGCATTGGAGGTGCTGGCTTGCCCTGCTGCCAGTGTCTTATCGGAACACGTCTTTAGTGTCGCAGGTGGTGTACTAAAAGACCGTCGCACGCGACTATCTTCCAATAATGTCGACCGGCTTACTTTTCTGAAAATGAACAAGGCCTGGATCTCTCCAGAATTTGCCAGTCCTCTTCCCGACTAAATAATTGGTTGGCAACTGTATCCAGGTCTCCTGTTGTGTTCATGTTTCTACCACCTGAACTATAATCCCTGGGCTTCAACACAGCCAGTTGTCGCTCAGATGTGTCATCTACACAGAGAAAAACACACTAGCTCCTGTGTTAGTGGGGTTCAGTAACGCCAGCTGCTCCCCTGCTGTGTGGACGGCAAAGTCTCCTGCTCCATCCACATTCAAAATCCTACTGATTTTTAACCGTGCTCCACTTATGCCTCTGGCTCCACTGACTCTAGTATTTCCCCTGGCCTCCAACCCCGCCAGTTGCTGCTCTGAAGTGGCGTTTGCACAATCCACACTTGTTCCTGAGTTACTGGGGCTCAGTCACGTCAGTTGATCCCCTGATGTGTGTCCGGCAAGGTCTCCTGCTCTGTCCACATTCCCATTACTAGTAGTGGGAATGTGGACAGAGCAGGAGACCTTGCCGGACACACATCAGGGGATCCACTGACGTGACAGAGCCCCTGTAACCCAGGAACAAGTGTGGATTGTGCTGACGCCACTTCAGAGCTGTAACTGGCGGGGTTGGAGGCCAGGGGAAATACTAGAGACAGTGGAGCCAGAGGCGTTACAATCAGTAGTAGTCTACAACCTCTATAAAACCAGCTGCAAGTTGGCCTCCGCCTGCTGCATGCCTCATCCTGGGCTCCAACAACGCCAGTTGGTGTTCAGAAGTGCCGTCTTCACAGAGAAAAACACACTAGCTCCTGTGTTATTGGGGTTCAGTAATGCCAGCTGTTCCCCTGCTGTGTAGACGGCAAAGTCTCCAGCTCCATCCACATGCCAACAACATCAGGCCTCAGCCTGCTCCATGCCTCAACCTGGGCTCCAACAACACCAGTTGGTGTTCAGAAGTGCCGTCTTCACAGAGAAAAACACACTAGCTCCTGTGTTAGTGGGGTTCAGTAACGCCAGGTGTTCCCCTGCTGTGTAGACAGTAAAGTCTCCTGCTGCCTCTACATGCCAACAACATCAGGCCTCAGCCTGCTCCATGCCTCATCCTGGGCTCCAACAATGCCAGTTGTTGTTCAGAAGTGCCGTCTTCCCAGAGAACCACACACTAGCTCCTGTGTTAGTGGGGTTCAGAAACGCCAGCTGTTCCCCTGCTGTGTGGACGGCAATGTCTCCTGCTGACTCCACATGCCCAAAATATTAGGCCTCAGCCTGCTCCATGCCTCAACCTGGGCTCCAACAACGCCAGTTGGTGTTCAGAAGTGCCGTCTTCACAGAGAAAAACACACTAGTTCCTGTGTTAGTTGGGTTCAGTAATGCCAGCTGTTCCCCTGCTGTGTAGACGGCAAAGTCTCCTGCTGCCTCCACATGCCAACAACATCAGGCCTCCGCTTGCTCCATGCCTCAACCTGGGCACCAACAATGCCAGTTGGTGTTCAGAAGTGTCGTCTTCCCAGAGAACCAGAGAACAACACACTAGCTCCTGTGTTAGTGGGGTTCAGAAACGCCAGCTGTTCCCCTGCTGTGTAGACGGCAATGTCTCCTGCTCCATTCACATTCAAACTACTACTGATTTTTAACCGTGCTCCACTTAGGCCTCTGGCTCCACTGTCTCTAGTATTTCCCCTGGCCTCCAACCCCGCCACTTGCTGCTCTGAAGTGGCGTCTGCACAATCCACACTTGTTCCTGAGTTACTGGGGCTCAGTCACGTCAGTGGATTCCCTGATGTGTGTCCGGCAAGGTCTCCTGCTCTGTCCACATTCCCATTACTAGTAGTGGGAATGTGGACAGAGCAGGAGACCTTGCCGGACACACATCAGGGGATCCACTGACGTGACAGAGCCCCTGTAACCCAGGAACAAGTGTGGATTGTGCTGACGCCACTTCAGAGCTGTAACTGGCGGGGCTGGAGGCCAGGGGAAATGCTAGAGACAGTGGAGCCACAGGCCTAAGTGGAGCACGGTTACAATCAGTAGTAGTCTACAACCTCTATAAAACCAGCTGCAAGTTGGCCTCCGCCTGCTGCATGCTTCATCCTGGGCTCCAACACAGCCAGTTGTAGCTTGGAAGTGCCGTCCGCACAGATAGAAACACTCGCTCCGGTGTCAGTGGGGTTCAGTAACGCCAGCTGTTCCCCTGCTGTGTGGATGGCAAAGTCTCCTGCTGCCTCCAAAATCACGCAACATCTTATTTTCTACTTGCTCCAAGCAGGCCTCTGCCTGCTCGGAGCATTGATCCTGGGCTCCAACACAGCCAGTTGTAGCTTAGAAGTGCCGTCCGCACAGATAGAAACACTCGCTCCGGTGTCAGTGGGGTTCAGTAACGCCTGCTGCTCCATTGCTGTGCGGATGGCAAAGTCTCCTGCTGCCTCCAAAATCACGCAACATCTTATTTTCTACTTGCTCCAAGTACGCTTCAGCCTGCCCGGAGCATTGATCCTGGGCTCCAACACAGCCAGTTGTAGCTTGGAAGTGCCGTCCGCACAGATAGAAACACTTGCTCCGGTGTCAGTGGGGTTCAGTAACGCCTGCTGTTCCCCTGCTGTGCGGATGGCAAAGTCTCCTGCTGCCTCCAAAATCACGCAACATCTTATTTTCTACTTGCTCCAAGTAGGCCTCAGCCTGCTCGGAGCATTGATCCTGGGCTCCAACACAGCCAGTTTTAGCTTGGAAGTGCCGTCCGCACAGATAGAAACACTCGCTCCGGTGTCAGTAGGGTTCAGTAACGCCAGCTGCTCCCCTGCTGTATGGATGGCAAAGTCTCCTGCTGCCTACACAGTCACACTACTACTGATTTTTAACCATGCTCCACTTAGGCCTCTGGCTCTACTGTCTCTAGTATTTTCCCTGGCCTCCTACCCCGCCAATTGCTGCTCTGAAGTGGCGTCTGCACAATCCACACTTGTTCCTGGGTTACAGGGGCTCTGTCACGTCAGTGGATCCCCTGATGTGTGTCCGGCAATGTCTCCTGCTCTGTCCACATTCCCATTACTAGTAGTGTGAATGAGGACTGAGCAGGAAACCTTGCCGGACACACATCAGGGGATCCACTGACGTGACTGAGCCCCTGTAACCCAGCAACAAGTGTGGATTGGGCAGACGCCACTTCAGAGCAGCAACTTGTGGGGTTGGAGGCCAGGGGAAATACTAGAGACAGTAGAGCCAGAGGCCTAAGTGGAGCACGGTTACAATCAGTTGTAGTGTACAACCTATGTAAAACTTGCTCCAAGTAGGCCTCAGCCTGCTCCGTGATTGATCCTGGGCTCCAACATCGCCAGTTGCTGCTCAGAAGTGTCTTTGGCACGGGTACTCCCTCCTGCCCAGCCTGGTTCCAGCGCGCCTTCTTTTTCCGGGTAGTGTCAACGTCACTTTGCCACCAATACGTTGTCCTGTCGTGTTGCGGTCGGGTTAGCCGAATCTATGGTGCCTGCAGTTTCGTTGCTTCCTATGTTGGCTGCGGGTTCTGGTAATAAAGACTGGTTCCGTAGTGCCAATAGGACAAGCACCCCCTGTAGGACTGTGGGTTTCGGTAACTGCGGCCGGCTCACGGCCTTGCAACTTTGTTTTTTTCCTGGGTACCTTCTGCTACCCATCCGGGTTCCAGCACCGTCAGCTGGTTCTCGGCAGAGCCTTTGGCCTAGGTGCCTCCTTCTTGGTATCCGAGTTCCATCAACGTCTGCTGGTCCTTGGTAGTGCTTTGTAGCACAGGTACCTCCTGCTTAGTAATCGTGTTCCAGCAACGTCAGCTGGTCCACGGTTGTGCCATTGGCTGTTGTTCCTTCTGCTGCCGCTCTGGGTTCCAGCACCGTCAGCTGGTTCTCGGTAGTTCCATTGACTCTTTTAGCTAATGCTACCCATCCGGGTTCCAGCACCGTCAGCTGATTCTCAGAAGTGTCTTTGGCACGGGCACTCCCTCCTGCCCAGCCTGGTTCCAGCACGCCTGCTGTTTCCGGGTAGTGTCAACGTCACTTTGCCACCAATACGTTGTCCTGTCGTGTTGCGGTCGGGTTAGCCGAGTCTATGGTGCCTGCAGTTTCATTGCTTCCTATGTGGGCTGCGGGTTCTGGTAATAAAGGCTGGTTCCGTAGTACCAATAGGACAAGCACCCCCTGTAGGACTGTGGGTTTCAGTAACTGCGGCCGGCTCACGGCCTTGCAACTTTGTTTCTTTCCTGGGTACCTTCTGCTACCCATCCGGGTTCCAGCACCGTCAGCTGGTTCTCGGCAGTGCCTTTGGCCTAGGTGCCTCCTTCTTGGTATCCGAGTTCCATCAACGTCTGCTGGTCCTTGGTAGTGCTTTGTAGCACAGGTACCTCCTGCTTAGTAACCTTGTTCCAGCACCGTCAGCTGGTCCACAGTTGTGCCATTGGCTCTTGTTCCTTCTGCTGCCCCTCCGGGTTCCAGCACCCTCAGCTGGTTCTCGGCAGAGCCTTTGGCATAGCTGCCTCCTTCTTGGTATCTGAGTTCCAGCAACGTCTGCTGGTCCTTGGTAGTGCTTTGTAGCACAGGTACCTCCTGCTTAGTAACCATGTTCCAGCACCATCAGCTGGTCCATAGTTGTGTCATTGGCTCTTGTTTCTTCTGCTGCCCATCCGGGTTCCAGCACCATCAGCTGGTTCTCGGCAGTTCCTCAGCCTTCTTGTACCTTCTGCTGCTTTTCCAAGTTCAAGCTTGTGGAAATGGTTTTTGATTCTCACTCTGGATCTCCCTGACAATGACCCTGAAGACGACGACCCTGAAGACCACACAGAAGAATACCTAAAAGATGACCCTGAAGAAGATGACCAAGAGGACAAAGAACATGAAGACAACCACCAAGATGCAGAACAACAAGAGACAGAAGAACAAGAAGCATAAAAACCAAAAGCAGAAGAACATTAAGCATAAGACTAAAAATCTGAGCAAATGATATTATCTAATTAAAAGCAGATGAAGACTAAGCAGTGTATGGGGGTGAGTCCGTTCCTCCTCATGGTGCCCCTGGAAAAGGCCTGCTGCTGCAGGCCCAACTGAATGCGGACAAATCCTGTTGTAAATCTTTTGTGACAGGCTGAACGGAAGGTGTAATCTTCAAACTTTTATAGATTACAACTACAGGTATGCCTGACACAAATAAGAATATGATGAAGAAGAAGAATAGGAAGAAGATGAAGAAGTAGAATATGAAGAATAATAATAGTTGAATAAGAAGAATATGAAGAATGTAAAAAAAAAAAAATAGGAAGAAGGTGAAGAAGAAGAAGATGAATAAGGTGAAGAAGAAGTTGATGAAAAAGATGCTGCTGAGGATGATGAAGAAGAAAGTGTGGGAGAAGTAAAAAAGAAGGTGAAGAGCATGGAAGTAGTGAAACATACATATCTGACAAAATATTAAAGACTTTAACATAGTCAATATCTTTGTAACTACGAACGTCTTTAAAAAAACAAAAAAATTACTGCTATTCCATTTGATTGGGCTAAAGCTCTATGCCTTTAATGTCTCCTACACCTCCCACAATACATTCTACATTATTATTAGTTGTTTTTCTTCATGTAGAATTAACCTACAGGGAAAAAATGTTTGTTTTTTTTTAATTCTGATATTTCTGTTCCATTGACTTGAATGGGACTTCCGGGATCGGAATCGGCGATACCCGATACTTTTTTTTAGATCGGCCGATCCATTCCGATCCGATATTTTTCAGTATCGGTTTGTATCGCTCAACACTAGTCACTAGAGTTGAGCGAAACGGGTCGAAAAATTTCAAAAGTCGCCGTCTTTTGGCAAAGTCGGGTTTCATGAAACGAAACCCGACCCTAGGATGAGGTCGGCCACGAGGTCGGCGACTTACGCGCCAAAGTCGCGTTTCAAAAGTTTGTTTTGCGCTCTTTTTCAGCCAATCAGGATCCACGGACACTGTGGGCAACGTGATGACATAGGCAGGGGTCACCACCATCTTTCAGAAGGGCATGCAAGTGATTGGCTTGCTTTGGTGGGCGTCACAGGGGTTATAAAAGGGCGTGCACGCCGACCACCATCTTACTTCTGCCGATCTTAGCATAGGGAGAGGTTGCTGATTCTGTAGGGAGAGCGTTAGGCAGGGAAGAAGAAAAAAAAACTGCTTCTGCTGCTAGCGATTTTGCCTGTGCAACACACCAGTCACTGTGTGTGCAGTGCAAGGGGAGGCTATATTGTGGTGGATCAGCGATGTTGGTTGTTAGGCTGCCTTCTAAGGCTTCCTGACAGCTGCATTGCTGTTTCCCCACTGCTCTGCAAACTGCTTTTTTAAAAGCAATCCCAATTTTTTTTTTTGTCCTGCTGAGGTACTGAGCGTGCATTTATTCACACCATACAGCGGTGTACGCTCCTCACACAGTACCGTGTAACGGCTGTTATCACAGCCACAGTGAAGCTATCTGTGTGTCACTGTGGAAGGATAAGTGGAGGACTTGTTCCGTTCTTACAGACCTACACTCTAGGGAGATACCTATTCTGCCCAATTCTACATACATCTTGTAGTTTGTGATACACTAGCCAATTTCTGCCTGTGACATAGCGCTCTGATATTCAGTGGGCCTCACACAATCCAAAAGTGTCCAGTGTCCACAAGTGTCTGCAGAAAGTCAAAATCTCCCTTATCCTGTAGTCACTTTTTTCACACCTGTGCCATCGAGCCTGTGACATAGCACTCTGATATTCAGTGGGCTTCACACAATCCAAAAGTGTCCAGTGTCCACAAGTGTCTGCAGAAATTCAAAATCTCCCTTATCCTGTAGTCACTTTTTTCACACCTGTGCCATCGAGCCTGTGACATAGCACTCTGATATTCAGTGGGCCTCACACAATCCAAAAGTGTCCAGTGTCCACAAGTGTCTGCAGAAATTCAAAATCTCCCTTATCCTGTAGTCACTTTTTTCACACCTGTGCCATCGAGCCTGTGACATAGCGCTCTGATAATCAGTGGGCCTCACACAATCCAAAAGTGTCCAGTGTCCACAAGTGTCTGCAGAAATTCAAAATCTCTCTTATCCTATAGTCACTTTTTCACACCTGTGCCATCGAGCCTGTGACATAGCGCTCTGATATTCAGTGGGCCTCACACAATCCAAAAGTGTCCAGTGTCCACAAGTGTCTGCAGAAATTCAAAATCTCCCTTATCCTGTAGTCACTTTTTTCACACCTGCTGCATCGAGCCTGTGACATAGCGCTCTGATATTCAGTGGGCCTCACACAATCCAAAAGTGTCCAGTGTCCACAAGTGTCTGCAGAAATTCAAAATCTCCCTTATCCTGTAGTCACTTTTTTCACACCTGTGCCATCAAGCCTGTGACATAGCGCTCTGATATTCAGTGGGCCTCACACAATCCAAAAGTGTCCAGTGTCCACAAGTGTCTGCAGAAATTCAAAATCTCCCTTATCCTCTAGTCACTTTTTTCACACCTGCTGCATCGAGCCTGTGACATAGCGCTCTGATATTCAGTGGGCCTCACACAATCCAAGTGTCCAGTGTACACAAGTGTCTGCAGAAATTCAAAATCTCCCTTATCCTGTAGTCACTTTTTTCACACCTGCTGCATCAAGCCTGTGACATAGCGCTCTGATATTCAGTGGGCCTCACACAATCCAAGTGTCCAGTGTCCACAAGTGTCTGCAGAAATTCAAAATCTCCCTTATCCTGTAGTCACTTTTTTCACACCTGTGCCATTGAGCCTGTGACATAGCGCTCTGATATTCAGTGGGCCTCACACAATCCAAGTGTCCAGTGTCCACAAGTGTCTGCAGAAATTCAAAATCTCCCTTATCCTGTAGTCACTTTTTTCACACCTGTACCATCGAACCTGTGACATAGCGCTCTGATATTCAGTGGGCCTCACACAATCCAAGTGTCCAGTGTCCACAAGTGTCTGCAGAAATTCAAAATCTCCCTTATCCTGTAGTCACTTTTTTCACACCTGCTGCATCGAGCCTGTGACATAGCGCTCTGATATTCAGTGGGCCTCACACAATCCAAGTGTCCAGTGTCCACAAGTGTCTGCAAAAATTCAAAATCTCCCTTATCCTGTAGTCACTTTTTTCACACCTGTGCCATCGAGCCTGTGACATAGCGCTCTGATATTCAGTGGGCCTCACACAATCCAAAAGTGTCCAGTGTCCACTAGTGTGTGCAGAAAATCTAAATCTCCCCTGTCCTATAGACACCTTGTACCTTGTTTTACATTACTATATAGCTTGTTGGATTTTGTCTACATTTCTACCAAAAATGAGGAATGCTGGTGGAAGAGGCCGTGGAATTGGGCGGGGGTTGGCAGCTGGTAATGATGGTGTTGGTGGTGGATCTGATGGTAGTGGCAAAAGCAAAATAGGACCGAATGCAGGAGGTGTTGAGCCTGCGTCATCGTCTGGCTCCATAAGGCTTCGAAGGCTTAGTTTTCTAGGAGTTGCCAAACCGCTTTTAACGCCAGAGCATCAGGAAAAAGTTTTGTCTTACATTGCTGACTCAGCCTCCAGCTCTATCGCCTCCTCTTCTGAAGTTGTAAAAAGTAAAAGCACTGAGTCATCATTGGAGGCTCATGTTCATGAACCACACCTTTCCTTGTGTCCTTCACCCCAACCAAGATTGAAGGATGACGCAGGCCATACTACTGATTACTCCATGGAGCTGTTTTCACATACCATGCCTGGATTATCAAGTTAAATGGTGAATTACCCAGGCCAAGATGAATCTGACATGGAGTGCACTGATGCACAGCCGCTGATAGATGATTCTGCTGGTACATTCACTCAGAGCACTACATTGTCCTCGCAGTGTACAGAGCCAGATTCTGACCCTGATGAGACTCAGGTGCCCCTTCCCGCACACTATACCACCATACACGGTGACACAGAGGAAGGTGCACATGACATTGAAGAGGAGGTGATGGATGACCCAGTTGTTGACCCAGATCGGCTTCCAATAGCTCAGATGAGGAGCATCCACAGCAGACATCGACATCGCAACAGCTGTTATCTGGCAGGCCCGGAGCACTCCAAAGACAGGTTCCAAAAATCAAAAGAGTTGCTGGACAGCTTGTCCAGAGGGTCAAAACATCACAGCGTGCTAGGCCGCAAAATGTCTGCCAAAGTAGGAAGAGTGCAGTGTGGCACTTTTTTAAACAAAATCCTCATGATCAGGCCAAGGTTATCTGTAAGAAGTGCGCAAAGACCTTTAGCCGAGGGAAAAATCTGAAAAATTTGAATATCAGTTGCATGCTTAGACATTTAACCAGCATGCACTTGCAAGCGTGGACACAACACCAAACCTCAAGTGCCACATGTGCAACTGATCACAAAGAAGGTAGTCAGCAACGCTTCATTGTTTCCCCCACTGTAAGCCCACCGATTAGCACAGCAGCAAATGTTGAGGTGTCGTTGCAAGGCCACAGCAGTCAGGGAATCCCACTGTTATATCAACGAAATACTGAATCTAGGCCATCAGAAAGAACACCAACTCCATCACCATCATCAACCCTCTCTCAGTCCGCCCTGTCCACCGCTACTTCCACCATATGCAGCTCTCAAGTCCAGCTCACCCTCCCAGACACTATGAGTAGGTCAAGAAAGTACTCAGTCTCTCATCCGCGTACACTGGGTTTGAACGCCCACATTGCCAAACTAATCTCGTTTGAGATGATGCCCTATCGGTTGGCGGAAAGCGCAGCTTTTCGCGAACTCATGGCCTATGCAGTACCATGCTATGACCTACCCAGTCGCCACTTCTTCTCTCGCAAAGCCATCCCAGCCCTCCACCATCATGTGAAAGACCGCAATGTCCATGCACTCAAGCAGTCAGTGAGTGGAAAGGTGCACCTCACAACTGATGCATGGTCCAGTCGGCATGGCCAGGGCCGTTACGTGTCCATCACTGCGCACTGGGTTAATGTGGTGGATGCAGGGTCCACAGGGGACAGCGGTGGTGGGACAGTGCTGCCTAGCCCACGGTATAGGAAACAGTTGGCTGTAGGCGTTCGACCCTCCTCCTCCTCCTCCAGAAGCGAAAGCTCGTCCACAAAAGCGCAGTCGTACGAGCACTCCATCTGCAGCTGCCACTGTTGCACACGAGGTGTCCCCCTATCGAGCAGCTAGTGGAAAGCGTCAGCAGGCTGTGTTGCAGATGATGTGTTTGGGCGACAGACACACCGCCGAGGTGCTGGCCGAGTACTTGAAGCAACAAACTGAGTCATGCCTGGGCAGTGTACATCTTGAGGCAGGCAAGGTAGTTAGTGATAACGGCCGTAATTTTGTGGCAGCCATAGCCCTTTCAAAACTCAGCCACATACCTTGCTTGGCTCACACCTTGAACCTGGTGGTGCAGTGCTTCCTCAAAAATTATCCGGAGTTAACAGCCCTGCTCCATAAGGTGCGAAGACTGTGCGCGCACATCCGCCGGTCGCCTGTACACTCCGTTCGTATGCAGAAGCTGCAGCGATTGCTCCACCTTCCCAACCACCGTCTCATTATCGACATTGCAACAAGGTGGAACTCCACCCTGCACATGGTGGAGCGGCTGTGCGAGCAGAGGCAGGCCATAATGCATTTGTGGGAGGATACACGGCCAGGCACTTTGAGAGCAGACATGGAGTTGACAGGTGTGCAGTGGTCGAAGCTGAAAGACCTCTGTAAAGTCCTTCAGTGTTTTGAGGAATGCACATGGCTGGTAAGCGCAGACGACGCCATCCTAAGCATGAGCATCCCACTTATGCGTCTGCTCATGCAAACTTTGACGCACCTTAAGGAGCCGGCGTCTGCAGCCAATGTTGACGAGGAGGAAGAGGTGGAGGGAATCCTTGATGACATTCAGCCATTGTCTGCTCAGGGACCTCTCCTGGACGAGTTGGAGGAAGAAGAGGAGGAGGAGGAGGATGATGATGGGGATGATTACTTAGGGGAGGAGGATGCATCTCGTGGGGCAAGTGAAAATGTTGGCGTGGCAAGGTCTGGTAGAGGGTTTGTGCGTGACTGGAGGGATGTGGATTTGCCAGAAAGTGCTCCTCCAACCAGCACTCGCAGTGCATCATTGACACCGGGAACATTGGCCCACATGTCAGATTATGCCTTGCGGATCCTAAAAAGGGACCCCCGCATTGCCAAAATGATGAACGATGACGACTACTGGTTGGCCAGCATCCTGGATCCACGCTATAAAGGCAAATTACAAAACATCATGCCACAGGAGAACCTTGACCTAATATTGGCTAATAAACAAGCAACTCTGGTAAATCGATTGCTTGAGGCATTCCCAGCACACAGCAGCGGTGATGCTTCTCACACGAGCCGTACGGGCCGGGGGCAGCTTGGCAGAGGTGTTCATGGTGCACACAGCAGAAGTGGCGTTGGAGACAGGGGTTTCATGCCAATGTTGTGGACTGATTTTTCAAGTACCGCTCACACAACTGGTAATACAGCATCGATGGAAAGTGACAGGAGACAGCAGTTGTCAACTATGGTTACAAACTACTTTTCCTCCCATATCGATGTTCTCCCACACAGGTCATTCCCCTTTGACTATTGGGCCGCTAAACTGGACACCTGGCCTGAATTGGCACAATATGCCTTACAGGAGCTCGCTTGCCCAGCTGCAAGTGTGCTATCGGAAAGAGTCTTCAGTGCAGCTGGATCAATCCTGACAGAAAAAAGGACCCGTCTGTCAACCCAAAATGTGGATGATCTAACCTTCATTAAAATGAACCATGCATGGGTTTCCAAGGATTTTGTCCCACCTTCCCCTGATGACACATAGGGTGACAGAAAAATGGCTTGCTTTGGTCCACCTCTTCCTGGGACTTGACCTATTTCGCCTTTTGCATCAGCTGAATGTCCAACATCAACATATGCCACTTTCTAAAACTCCCTAACTGTGCTGCTTCCCCCCCCATGGCCGTGGTCACCACCTAGCGCACGACACCGTGCGAGTGCCGTTGCCCTGGACAGGTGGGTAGGCCGACTCTTGGGCGCGGGCACTGGCACAGGGTCCCTCATAGTGCAATCAAGTGTCTCTGACGGTGGTGGTGCACACCCGCCGTCAGACACACCGCCGTACTATGAGGGTCCCAGTGCCAGTACCGACGCCCACGAGTGGGCCCCCCTTGCTTGGGCAGGGCCCCAGCATTTGCAATTTTTACCTCTCCCTGCTCCTCCGCTGTGTAGTCTGGGCCGTCAAATCCATACTGTGCCTGACACCGTCTGAGCCTGCCTCCTGATGTATAGACATATCTTTTGAATGTGTACGCTATCCATACATGTTATCCGGGGATACGGTACCCTTTCTCACCTTTGTGCAATCACGTGCAAGCCATACTGGGCCTAACACCGTCTGAGCCTGCCTCCTGATGTATAGACATATCTTTTGAATGTGTACGCTATCCATACATGTTATCCGGGGATACGGTACCCTTTCTCACCTTTGTGCAATCACGTGCAAGCCATACTGGGTCTAACACCGTCTGAGCCTGCCTCCTGATGTATAGACATATCTTTTGAATGTGTACGCTATCCATACATGTTATCCGGGGATACGGTACCCTTTCTCACCTTTGTGCTATCACGTGTAAAACATACTGGGCGTGAGAACGGCTGGCGAGCTGTTAAGCAAGCTACAGCACCTGTGGTTTGCACATGTAAGTTTTTCATTTTTTCAGGAATGACGGTTAGGCCTAATTCCGGAACTGCGGTTGACCTGCACTTACTGGGAAATCATCGTTCGCGAGTAATAATTGTAATCAGTGATCCCCATCACTAACGTTGTTCAGCGGGTTATCTGCACCTGTAAGCGACAAACGCTGGCCTTTTCAGTGTAGCGCACATGCAGCCACGGACATGTAAGGGCATGACACACCAGTTATTGGCCAATCTCATGTGCTAGAGCCTCACGTGTCCCTCTAGTAAGCCGGACTCGGACCGCTGGGCATGACGGAGTCTCGTTCGTCAACGGAATTAAGCTTGCAATGTGTGCATCTGTTCTGTAGCTGGCATGGTTGAGGTTGCCCGTGTTGAGTCAAATTACGCCGTAGGCTCCACTCCTGGTGGTGCCCTTCTGGACATTCGTTTAAGGTTCAGCTTTGCAACCATACTGCCCACGTAAAACAAACACTTTGCCTTCATGAACGCTGTTTGGAGGGTCATGACTCGTGGGAATAACGCCGCCCAATCAGTTAACCTGCTAGAGAGATCCTTCGTTGCTCCCAAGCATGACATCACACTCCCTAGGAGGAAGGTAATGCCACTGTGGCGACCGTACTCCTGGGGGCTACACAAGTGCACTGATGCCCAGCCACTGCTCGATGAATCTGCTGGTACATTGACCCAGACCACTACATTCCCCTCGCACACTACACGGCCTGAATCTGACCCTGATGAAACTCAGGTTACCCTTCCCATATACAGTTCCATCTTACACGGTGACAAAGAGGAAGCTGCAGATGAAAGTGCAGGTTCGGCCCACCCGCCATCAGACACACCACCGTACTATCAGGGGCCCTGTGCCAGTGCCGTCGCCAACGAGTGGGCCCCCCCTGCTTGCTCAGGATCACAGCACTTGCAAGGTTGAAATACTGTGCAGTGAGATGGAAGATGGGGACGACGAGGAGTCCAGACTAGTACAGGGATTCCCTAGCGAGGAGACTTATTTGATTGTTTTCAATGTTGGGACAGCAATTTTTGGGGAGCACTATACTCTGGAGAATGATAGATGGGGCCCACCATACACTGGAACATTCCAAAGTTGGACATCAGACACTGGAGCAGCATTTACAGGGCCCATTATACACTAGAGCATTAGAAATGGGGCCCATTATGTTTGGAGCATTATTTGGGCCCATAAGACAGTGGAGCTTCATCCATGGGGACCAACATATACTGTAGCATTATGTGGAGCTCATCATATACTGTTTCAAACATTATATGGGACCAATGATTCTGTATGGAGAAATAGATGGGCCTCGTCATCAGATGTAAAAAGTGAAGTATTTTTCATTGTACTATACCGCTATTTCTCTGCCATATCGGAGCATGATGAGTTGTGGTATGTGTTAAAGGGGCGCTCTTTCGCCCAGGGCACATGAAAACCTGGAGCCAGCCCTACCCCCCCACAACTTTAGCCAAATAACCCCCATTTTTCAGTGCGTAACTTGTATTATGAAGTTAATTAAGGTTGACCAGCTTAAGTAAGAAGAATTGATGCTTTTGGCATTCAAATGAGCACTGTAGGTGTGTTTCCTGTCCTCCTCTCACTGCCGACTTTTATTCCCCATTGACTTACATTGGGTTTCGTGTTTCGGGACGACCCCGATTTTTCCCTATAATCGGCCGATCTTGCTCGACCCGACTTTTGGAAAAGTCGGGTTTCACGAAACGAAACTCGACCCTAAAAAAACAAAAGTCGCTCAACTCTACTAGTCCCGACTCATTCATAAACTTCAATCACACTGAACTCATCCCCCTTTTTACAATGGGTGCCCAGGGCCAGGGGCCGGGTCCCAGCTACCGTGGCATCTCCCACTGAAGCTCATCGGGCCCGGTACCGAGTACCCCACAGCCCTGGGAGGGTGACCCAGATCTATTACAACAAAAGCTTCATACACTATCAAAGAGTTATTCTCATTATCATCTGCAAGAACGCACCACTCCCCGGCCTCCAAGCTTCTTGCTTGCCTGTGATCAGTGTGCTCCTGTTGATTGATAAGTCTGCTGAGCAGTGTCATGCCGCTAGTCCAAACTGTGCACTGTGTTATGCTGAAAACAGAGGTAGCTTTCGCTTCTGCAGCATCGGAGAAGTGCAGCTGCACTGAAGCTGGCCAGATAGGGATCAAGCAGTGCACTCGTGATCCAGCCAGTTTCAGAGCAGTGTGCACAAGCGCTAATGGAAAAAGTTTATAAGCACCTTCATACAGTATGTCTACAGTGTTAGCAAGTTACCTGTGCAATGACTACTAAATAGAATACAAAATCACCCTGTTATTGAGAATAGACAGTATTTTTGATAAGTGACTTACAAAGCTTGTTTTTCCAAGTACATTGCAATTTTAACTATTAAAGAACATGAGAATAAGGCTGTGTGCCCACGTAGCGATTTTTAAGCGTTTCCGCTGCGTTTTTTAACGCGCGATTCTGCTGCGGAAATGCTTAAAATAAGCGTTCCATGCATTTGTAATAGAAAACGCACATGTTGTGCCAATGGTGTGTTTTTTACCACTGCGGAATCGCTTAGCGGTAAAAAACGCAGCATGTTCAATAATTTTGCGGAATCGCTCGCGATTCCGCATACCATCTATTGTATGAGCAAAAACACATGGGAAAACGCTTGACAATCGCGTCAAAAACGCGTGTCAAAAAGCGCATGCGATTTCCCTGGCAAGGTCATGCGTTTCTGCTCAGGAAAAAATCGCTTGAAAATCGCTATGTGGGCACATAGCCTTAGACCACATTCACACGTTCAGTTTTTTACTTCAGTATTTGTAAGCCGAAACCAGGCGTAGAACAATCAGAGGAAAAGTATAATAAAAACACGTCACCACTTCTGGATTTATCACCCACTCCTGGTTTTTGCTTACAAAAACTGAGGTAAAAAACTGGACGTGTGAATGAGGCCTAAGGCTGGGGATACACGGCAACTCTCGCCATGACACATATTGCAAGGTTGCTATCTGTCTCTGCTACACACAGGTGAATAAGGTTGCATTGCTGCTCTATATTTGTCGCAGTCCTGGTACCCTAGGGGTCTCAATGTAACGCCATTACGTTGCGACAAAGCAGCACAAAGTGATCTTTGACTATGCAAACTATGTCGTAGCGAAAGTCACCTTGATGCCCCGTGTATTAGATCTTTAGTTGGATGTTTCTTTGGTTACTATCACTGAAGTACAATTATAAGCAAAGAGTTTTTAAATGGTTATTGACAAATAAGCATTGATTCTAATCGCATGCCTGTAAGACTGAAAGCAGGTGGCTATTAGTAGAAATAAAATTCATTTTCTCCAGAGTTCCACCCTTTCAATGCTGTAGCCGGACACGTGCATAACGCTATTACCCTGCAGATTGATTGCACATCTGTAACTTAATAGCGCTATCGGATCTGACAGGTTCCCTTTAAGAAGTTGGGATAATCCCTTTAAGACATCAAGGATCTGAGCTACACATTATAGGTATTATGCATGTGTGCTATTCTGATGAACAGGACATGTGCATGATACCTGCACATTTTGGCATGGTCGTTCCATCACTGACACCTCTTACTTCCAATGCAGTAGTGAGAAGCTCTGGCCACATGATAGGAGTCCTGAGAACCACCTCCTACCTGACCATATTGGGGATTCTTTTTTTAGTTATCTGGTTTGCCGCGACATCATGTATGCAACAAGGTGAAGCAGTGGGATTATGCCAGGCTGGTTAACCAAAAGAAGAGTTACGGATGCTGGGAGATAGGAGGCGGTTCTCAGGGTTCCCATCCAGAGGTCACAGATTATTGACATGTCCAGTGGTCCGGGTCTTGTGAAATGATTCACAAGAACTCTAAGTAAGGCCTGTTTCACACGTCCTGATATTTTCGGTACCGGAAAAACCATTAGGCCGGGGTCACTCATGCGAGAAACTCAGACGAGTCTCGCATGTTAATACCTGGCACTGCCGCCGGCAAATCAGATCGGAGAGTGCAGCTCCATGTATTGCTATGTGGCCGCATGCTCCGATCCGAGTGCCGCCGGCAGTGTCAGGTATTAACATGCGAGACTTGTCCAAGTTTCTCACATGTGTGATCCCGGCCTTACCAGAGATATCCGTGTGCATGTGTGTGTCATAATTGTGGCATACATGTGGCAACTGTGCGCCGCATCAGTACCATACGTATCGGCGCCTGGGAAGCAGCGGTACAGTTAGCATTGTTCCCCGGAACCGGGTGCTGAAGACAGCTCTCATCATTCTCCCCTGCTTTTCGCTCATGACCGGCAGAGCAGGGGAGAATGATGTGAGCGGTCATCAGCACCCGGTCTCGGGGAACAACGCTAACAGTATCTTTATTCTTTTACTAGCTGAAAAGCCCGGCGTTGCCTGGGCATAGTAAGCAACTGTGGTTAGTTATAACAAATTATAATGATTATATTGCACATAAAAACTTTTCACATCATATATTCAACACTACAGATTTGCAACACAAGTTAACTAAACAATTACCCAAGTATTGATAGTATTTTATTTTCAACTCATTCAAGAGCCTTTTGATAAACAATATTTTTGGTTTTTCCTTTCGGTGCAAAGATGAACAGATTTTTGGCAGTTCCAACTCTTGAACAGATCACGTAAAGTCACGTAAAGTTGACCATGAGAAGAGCATGGAGATTGCAAATCGATCCCTCCTACTTAAATCAATCCCTACTACTTTCAAGGACTGTCCCTGAGCATTGATAATGGACATTGCAAATAGCAGTTGAACTGGAAACTGGAGGCGTTTAAAATAAAAAAAAAAAAAATCAGATGGAATGAGTGTAATTCTTGGAATGAAAATGTCCTCTCCTTTGGCACATTCTGTTTCTGAGCTGTGTATCTAACCCTATCCTGTGTGATAATGTCTGCTGAGCTGTGTACCTAATCCTCTCCTGTGTGATACTTTCTGCTGAGCTGTGTATCTAATCCTATCGTGTGTTACTGACTACTGAGCAGTGTATCTAATCCTATCCTGTGTGATACCAACGTGATGCATTTTGGTGCGGTCGCCGTACCGTCAAAACGACGCATGCGGAGGCATCCGCATACATCGGCATGGCCTGCGTACCTAATGCTAAAGATAGGGTACGCAGGCCGCATGCCAACGTAGGCGGAGCTGACCGGAGGAGGCGTGGCAGTGGGTGGAGCTTCACGGAGAAAGTCCGCAGCTCCTCCATACACTAGTGTGAAACTAGCCTAAAAGCTGCTTTTTATAGTACCAGCAAAATATGAGATTTCAGAAATCTCATGCAAATGGTTGCTTTTTTTTTCCGGACTAAATTGAGTGCTGCGTTTTTTTAAAACTGCAGCATCTCACTTCTTTCAATGCATTTGCAGCATTTTGGATTGTTTTTCCACCATAGAGAGCGCTGAAGAAGTGCATAAACAGGGTCTTTCTTCACAAGTACCCAGGTTGCAAAAGAACTGGATAAAATCAAAGTTTTGAAAGCTGCAGGTCCTGACGGCATCAGTGCAAGGCTAATCAGAACCTGTGGGCACCAGCTGAGTGAGATCATTACATATCTGTTCAATATGGGCCTGAGAAAAGGTATAGTACCACAACTGTGGAAATTATCGTGTGTGGTACCAGTTCCGAAGAAACCTTATCCGAAAGACCTTAATGACTATAGACCTGTAGCATTGACATCACACCTGATGAAGGTACTAGAGAGATTTGTTCTCACACGTCTCCATCCTCTAGTGAGCTCGGATATGGACCCTCTCCAGTTTGCCTACAGGCCGGGCATTGGTGTGGATGATGCCATTATCCACCTTGTAGATAGGACTCTCTCTCACCTGGAGAAACCTGGGAACACTGTGAGAATAATGCTCTTCGATTTCTCTAGTGCTTTTAATACCATACAGCCAGGTCTACTGAGAGACAAGCTGGGCCTTGTTGGCGTGGACTTCCAACTCTCCACCTGGATCCTTAACTACCTCACGAACTGACCTCAGTTTGTAAAGGTTCGGGACAGTGTGTCAGACACAGTGATCTCTTCACACTGTACACTGCGGATTTTAAGTGCAACTTATCTAGCTGCTACTTGCAGAAGTATTCTGATGACTCTGCAATAGTAGGCCTCATCACAGGAGGAGATGAAAGAGAATACAGAGATACTAACCAAGCTTTTGTGGTGTGGTGTCAGAGGAACCACCTTAGGATTAATTCCAGGAAGACCAAGGAATTGGTGGTGGACTTTCGCAAGGGAAAAAATCCACCAGTAGTGGTGAACATTCAGGGAAATGACATTGAGATAGTCGACACCTATAAGTACCTTGGTGTGATCCTCAATAATAAGCTTGACTGGGCCCATCACTTGGATGCAGTGTACAGGAAGGGCCACAGTAGGCTTTATCTGCTCAGAAGGCTGAGAGCCTTCGGAGTTAGGAGGGCACTCCTTGCATCCTTCTTCAACTCTGTTGTGGCATCAGTCATCTTCTTTGGTGTGGCGTGCTGGGGTAGTGGCATATCAACCAGGGACAGGAATAGGCTGGACAAACTGATTAGAAGGGCCAGCTCTGTCCTGGGATGTCCCCTCGATCCAGTTCAGGAAGTAGGCGACAGGAGGATACTGGACAAGGTGAGCTACATGGTGCAGAATGATTCCCATCCCATGCATGAGACCGTGACAAAGATGTGCAGTACTGTCAGTGACCGGCTACTTCATCCTAAATGTGAGAGGGAGCGCTATCGAAAGTCCTTCCTTCCTGCAGCAGTTAGGCTGTATAACCAGCACTGTCCAAAACGGAGAACGACCCAAACAGTGAACTGATAGATCCAAAGTTGTGATAGTCCGGTTATATATATATATATTTTTTTTTTCGTATATGTACCTACCTACTGTCAATGTAATGCCTTTACGCATCTGTATCTGTACTTGTTCCTGCCTTGCTGCTGTAATGCTCTGAATTTCCCCATGGTGGGACGATTAAAGGATTATCTTATCTTAAAAACTGCAACAGTGCCATTATTTTTTTTTGTTGCATTTTTGGTTAATAAACTAACTTTCTTAAACTTGTACTTTAGACAAATGAGATGTATCTGCACCTATAAACGCAGCAAAAAAAAAAAGAGCAAAAACGCCGCAAAACCTGCTTTTTGTAAGCAGCATCTTTACTGCCAAGGGAGCAGATCTTTCTGCAGAAAAGCAACATGTAAATATACCCTTACTGTATATTCCCTGTCCAAAAATAAAACCCCACAATGTTTTTTCACCTGGTTATTTTTTACTACCGTAGGAGATATGTAGCATCTGGCTTTATCCATCATTGCTGGTTTATTACCTGGTTTTATTGTACTCATTGCGGAGGCGTTCCAGCTCATATCCCCTTTTCTTCTTCTCTTCTGCAAATAGTAAATCATTACACCACTCTTTGCAGCATGGAGACATAGCTGCCTTATCTGTCAGATCGGCAGGTGATGTAATGATTTTACACATCACCTGACAATACAGGCTTCATACAGCCAGTAACAGACGATCACCAGAAGCACAATAGGGCGGCGGCGTTATTCATACCATTTAGCAGTAAATATGACACCATCGTCTTATGACCTTGTGACTGTAACCTTCCCGTTATGACTTATGATCATGTGAGGCCATATACTAGTAGATTAATCTTTCTCTAACCTGACTACATATGTGGAACAGTGCTCGCTATCTGGTGGCTCAGGCACCACGTGGGCTACATACGTGTGGACTACATACGTGTGACTTTCCAGCAGTTGACAGATGATGTCAATATTGTGCCCTTGTGACGTCATGTACATACCAAGTTATTATTATCTATTTATATAGCACCATTGATTCCATGTTGTTAGTTTGTTAACTGTGATATTTTTAATTTGTATGTAACCCCTTCTCATTTGCAGCAACATGGAATCATGTTGCTGCACATGAGAAGGGGTTACATACAAATTAAAAATATCACAGTTAACAAACTAACAATCACAGAATGATACAGAGGGGAGAGAGGACCCTGACCTTGTGGGCTTACAATCTACAGGATGATGGGGAAGGAGACAGTAGGTTGGGGGGTTGCAGCAGCTCTGGTGATGGTGATGTGGTAGCTCCGGTAGTGGTGAGAAGGCAGCGTGGTCATTGCAGGCTATAAGCTTTCCTGAAGAGTTGGGTTTTCAGGTTCTGTCTGAAGGATCCGAATGTGGTTGATAATTGGACGTGTTGGGGCAAAGAATTCCAGAGGATGGGGGCTTTTCAGGAGAAGTCTTGGCGGCAGTTGGGTGAGGAGCTAAAAGTGTGGAGGAGAGAAGGAGTTCTTGAGAGGACCGGAGATTACATGAGGGAAGATATCGGGAGATTAGTTCAGAGACATATGGAGGAGACAGGTTATAGATGGCCTTGTAGTTCAGTATTTGTAAAATTAACTGGATACGCTGAGGGAATGGGAGCCAGTGAAAAGATTTACAGAGGGGAGAAGCGGAGGAGTAGCGAGGAGAGAGATGAATTAGTTGGGCGGCAGAGTTAAGGATGGACTGGAGAGGTGCTAAGGTGTTAGCAGAGAGGCCACAGAAAAGGATGTTGCATTAGTCTAGGTGAGCGATGATGAGGGCATGTACAAGCATTTTAGTAGATTGAGGGTTGAGGAAAGGATGGATTCTGGAAATATTTTTGAGCTGGAGGCGACAGGAGGTGGAAAGAGCTTGGATGTGCGGTTTGAAGGACTGGGCAGAGACAAGGGTTACTCTGAGGCAGCAGACTTCCGGTATGTGAGAAAGTGTGATGTCGTTAATTGTGATAGGTAAGGAAAAGAAGATCTGTGAGATGGAGGATAGATGATGAGTTCATATTTGTCCACATTGAGTCTGAGGAAGCGAGAGGAGAAGAAGAAGGAGGATATGGTTGATAGGTACTCCGGGATTCTGGACAGCAGAGAGGTGACATCTGGGCCAGAGAGGTAGATCTGAGTGTCATCAGCATAAAAGTGGTACTGGTATCCGTGGGACTTTATTGGTTATCTCAGGCTAAGTGTATAGATTGGGAAGAGTAGGGGTCCTAGAACAGAGCCTTGGAGGACTCCAACACAGAGAGGGTGGGATGAGGAGGTAGTGTGGGAGTGGGAGACGATGAATGGGCGGTAAGAAAGGTATGAGGAGATCCAGGATAGGGTGAGGTCTTTGATGCCAATGGAGGAGAGGATCTGTAGTAGGAGTCAGTGGTCAACTGTTTCGAAAGCAGAGGATAGGTCTAGAAGGAGGAGTTTAGGGTATTGTCTGTTAGCTTTGGCTGTAAGTAGGTCATTAGTAATTTTGGTCAGGGCTGTCTCAGTGGAGTGATGGGGGTGGAAACAAGATTGTAGATTGTCAAAGACAAAGTTAGATGTGAAGTGGGAGGAAAGTTCAGTGTGGACGTGCTGCTCCAGGAGTTTGGAAGCGAAAGGGAGCAGTGGTATTGGGCGATAGCTGGACAGTTTGGAAGTTGCTACCGATCGCAGGGGATCCAAACAATGGTAGACCCACAATTCCCGAGAGCCAGAAGATGCCTGAGTGAATGGAGCATTGGTAGATCATGTGCACCTTTGCTCCATTCATTGTTTATTGGATAACCAGAGATAGTGGAGTGATCGACTGGTTTTCGGCACTTCCATTAAGAGTGACTGGAGCGGTGGTTCACATGATTGACCACAGCTCCATTCACACAAGGCTCTTCCTTCAAAATCCCAGTTCTCCCAGTTATTGGATCAGTAGGGGTCTCAGCACTTGGACACCTAGAGATTGGGAAGTTATCACCTATCCAGAGGATAACTTTCAAACTTGGTGCAACCCCTTTAAAACAATAGGGTCTTTGCTGCTGCTCCCAGTGCCTGTTATTGTGTGCAACCCTGATGTCACATCTACTGCGCTACATCCAATCGCTGACCTGAGCAGCTCTGCCTAATATGCAGGTGTGCAGCATGGTCACTCAAAGCCTCTAAGCTCACAAATTGGCTGCAGTGCTGTTGACATGGTGCCGGTTCTGAAGACAATTACAGGCCCTGAAAGCAAGGATGGAGACTCAGCACTAGATGTGGGGAGGGTGAGTAAGGCTACTTTCACACATCAGGTTTTCGGCGTCAGGCGCGATCCGGCGTCGTGCCGGAACGCCGGATCCGGCAAATGTTTCGTAAAACCGGATGTGATGGATCCGGTTTTCTGCCGGATCCGTCTTTTTCTTGACAGACAAAACCGGATCTGTCTCATCCGGTTCATCCGTTTTTCTATCCGTTTTTCGACGGATTACGCCGGATCCGGTTTTTAAAATTGACCCTTGTGGCCTTCCGAACGGGATTGGCTACTGGAAAACTATATATAGCATGTTCCTACAGCCCTTCTTTGACAGGTTGTAGAGGAGAAAGTGCAGGTTGGAGAGAAGAGCAAGTTACTGGCGAAGATGGATGTTGTCATTGGAAATATTTTGAAGAATTTGGCGGATTTTATAGCGGAGGCGAATCGTTTGAGGGTGATTGTTCTGGAGAAGGAGAGAGCGAGACAGCAGCGCATCAGGCATCGTAGACGACGTTTGTGGATCCACCCCATCACAGCCAAGAGAATGACGCGTGGGGTCTATTCTACACTCTGCATGGACCTTCGACGAAACCCGGATAAATTTTTTGGATATGTTAGGATGAAAATGGAGAATTTTGATTACTTGGTGGAGCGCATTGCACACCTCATAAGAAAAGCGGACACCTATTGCCCCTTCTCTGTTTCACCCGCAGAGCGTCTGATGGTGACTTTAAGGTAAGCCACATTTATTGGATATGCTCGCATCAGAGCACACTTTCACTGCAATCTTGTTGGTGGTAGTTTGTATCTCCAAGTGTTATAGGTCAGTTTTGGTATGTAATGCTGTGATTTAAAACTAATTTATTGTTTTTTAATTCCCCACAGATTTCTTGCAACTGGAGAATCCCTTTTGTCACTGCATTTCCAGTACAGACTCGGGATTTCCACCATATCTGGAATTGTGAAGTACACATGCCGTGCACTGTGGGACTCCTTAGCTGAAGAGTTTTTACCAGAGCCCACAACAGAGAGGTGGATTGAAATTGCTGACAAGTTTCAACAGATATGTCAGTTTCCAAACTGCTTGGGCGCTGTGGACGGGAAACATATCCGCATTGTAAAGCCAGCTGGATCGGGATCGGAATATTTCAATTACAAGAAATATTTTTCAATTGTCCTCATGGCCATCGCTGACGCGGAATACAAATTTATTGCGGTTGATATTGGTGCCTATGGCCGCTCCAATGACTCTCAAGTTTTCAAACTGTCTGCCATGGGGCATAAACTGTATGGAAACACCTTCCAGTTCCCACCACCTAGACCGCTGCCGCAAACATCTGGTCCACCTATGCCATTTGTTTGTGTAGGGGATGAAGCCTTCCAGCTGTCAGAACACCTTTTGAAACCGTACTCTAGCAGAGGATTGACAAGAACAAAACGCATTTTTAATTACCGCCTCACAAGAGCAAGAAGAATGGTTGAATGTACCTTTGGTATTCTGACAGCCAAATGGCGGGTCCTATTGACTGCGATCAACCTCAAGACAGAAACTGTGGACGAGGTGATCAAAGCGTGCGTGGTACTCCACAATTTTGTTATCTGCAAGGAACCCATTTCCATTGAGGACACCTCTGAAGAAACCACCTTGCAAGATTACCATGACATTACCACTAGAAGTTCTGTGACGGTTTCAATAATGAGGGACAATTTTGCAATATACTTTATGTCACCTCAAGGCAGAGTACACTGGCAGGATGACAGAGTGTGAAAGATTTGTGCCCTAACCAAACTTGTGTACCTTCTGGACCAACAGTATATACCTTTGCCAACCAAAGTTGGCTATCTTGTCATGGTCTTACTATTTTTAGCTTTAGGCCACAGGTGTGTACCTGGTTGTGTTTTATGCAAAGTATTTCACCTTTTAACAAAAGTTGTGTACATTGTTAGGAAATCACCAACAATAAACACAACTTTTTAGGTGAAATACTTTGCTTCAAACACAACCAGGAACACAACTGTGGCAAAAAGCTAAAATTTACCCACAGTTATATACCTAGTTTTGAATACCATTTCACCTTTTAAATACCCTGTATTTAACCTTTTTCGCCGCAAAAAGAAATGACAGACAACCAGTGTAAAATAATTTAACTTTTATTGAAAAATGTTTTTTTTAGTAAACTTTTTTAAAATTTTAATAAACTTGTTTAATAAAGCTTTGAAACCATAAAACTGGTCATTTTTATTTAAATACACACATTATAAATCTGTGTAGTGTGTGGTGGAAATACTGCTGGAGGGGCTGCGGGACACTTCGACACTGGGAGTGTGGAGAGAGGACTGGGATCGTGGTGGGGAAGGAACAGTTAGAGGTGAAGGTGTGGAAAAAACTACAGAATGGGTGGACATGTGGGAAGCAGAAGAGGTGGTGGGTGGTGGAGTGTTGGGCAGGGACTGTAGGAGCAGATGATGTTGATGGCAAGTTGTATGGGGAAGGAGTTTGGTACGGGGCAGGTTGCTGGAAGTGGGGAGATGTCTGGTACGGGGCAGGTTGCTGGAAGTGGGGAGATGTCTGGTATGGGGCAGGTTGCTGGAAGTGGGGAGATGTCTGGTACGGGGCAGGTAGCTGGAAGTGGGGAGATGTCTGGTACTGGGGAGGTTGCTGGTGCTGGGGAGGTTGCTGGTGCTGGGGAGGTTGCTGGTGCTGGGGAGGTTGCTGGTGCTGGGGAGGTAGATGGTGCTGGGGAGGTGGATGGTATGTAATAGGAGGGGGAGGATGGAAAGTGGCTGGAGGGGGTGTAGATGTAATAGGAGGGGGAGGATGGAAAGTGGCTGGAGGGGGTGTAGATGTAATAGGAGGGGGAGGATGGAAAGTGGCTGGAGGGGGTGCAGGTGGA
Source organism: Dendrobates tinctorius (assembly GCF_039654945.1). Taxonomy (NCBI): domain Eukaryota; kingdom Metazoa; phylum Chordata; class Amphibia; order Anura; family Dendrobatidae; genus Dendrobates; species Dendrobates tinctorius. Next base: position 13,952,002 of record NW_027361870.1, read on the forward strand.
GGAACTACTGTGGTGGGAGGAGGAGGTTGGGAGGTAACTTGCTGGAGAGCAGCGTGGCATGAATGCATTACATGCATCTGCTGGGCAGGAGAGAGCGTTTCCATGCGCTCCACAACAGACCTGAAAAAGGTGTGGTTTGGCGAAGATCTTGCTTCTGAATGCATGGTTTGCAGAAGTGTCTTCACCTCCAGAATGCTGGAGTTGATCTGCTGATAGCCTGCGGAGATTTGCTCTGACAAGACTTTTAGACAGTTCTGGAAAGATGCATTCAGATGCAAGAACTCTGGCGCATAAGTCTTTTCCTGACCCCTCTGCCGCTGCCGCCCAGTACCCGCAGGTGTACTAGAGGTGGCAGGGGCAGAAGGGTGGGGTAAAGGGAAAGCGATCTCCTCACCAGCAGCTTCATGTAATGTAGGCGGCCACGATGCTCCTGTGCTGGTGGATGGGACAGATGGGTCGAATGTGTGGGAAGGCTGGGAAGGTGCAGATGTACCGGGGCGGTCGAAGTGTCCCTCGGTGCCGGTCTCCTCAGGGATCGCCTCAGAAGGGTCCAATCGTGCAGGCTCCCGAGTGCTGCTCACCGTGCTGTGGAATAAAGAGAAAAAAAAACAATTAAAATACTGACATGGTATGGCCCTGGCTGAAAAAAAAAAAGTTACATCTAACATTTTTTTTCACATGTGGTGTGTAATATTTACCTTCTAGTGACCATTGTTTCCCGGAGGAACGACAGGGCTTCTGCGTACTTGTACTTGCTCCTGCGTCCTCCAGATCCACTCGGGGCCCGCATCTCTTTATTGAACTCCTTCTTGAAACGATCCCTCACAGACCGCCACCGATTCACAATTCTGTTCCCTGAAACGAGAAAGGACAAAGTGGTTAGTATAAAACATCAGTGTTTCCCAAACTCCAGTCCTCATGGTCCCCAGGGGTCATGTTTTCAGGATTTCCATAGTAAATAGAAATCCTGAACACATGATCCGTGGGGACCACGAGGACTGGAGTTCGGGAAACACTGGTTTACATCAAGCAACCGGTACTGTATATACTTACGCTCTTTAATCTGGGCCCGAACATCGAGGTCCTCCCAGCGGCCCACAAGGAGCGAACAGATTTCCTCCCAGAGTCGTCGGGTAACGATAAGGTCAGCGTGGCGGCGGTCAGCCATATTCCAGAGCGGCTCCCTTTCTCTGACGAGATTGATGAGGTGGTCCACATCGAGTCCTCCATCCTCACCGTCAGAGTCGGGAGCACGCTGTGAAGGCTGTTAAAGAAAAAGACAAAAATAACATAATTAGCCTCCACAAAAGAAATGAAATAAAAAGTGCAAAAAAACAAAGCAAAAATATTTATACTTACACGCTGGTGACCGCCGCGTTGCTGTCGCCGACGACCCTGGGAGGCACTGCGAGGACCTCTTGGCCGAGCACCAGATTGGGAAGACTAGAGAAGAAAACAAAAAATGTTATGTCTTTGGATGTAGGCATTTGTTTGCTGTGTGTGGTCTGCAGAACATTCTTTTCTATGTGTTGTGTGTAGTGTGATGTTGTGTTTCTGCGTTTGATGCAAAAAACTTACCAATTGTGAGCCCACTCCAAGTGTCTGTCCACCCCTTCCTTCTTCTTCTGGGAGCTCCTCTTCATCTTGTGAATCCTGTTTTGAAATAAAAGGCAATGAATAGACATATATTACAGAGATGATGGATTTTGGAAATAAAAACTTACCGTCAAACGCTGACGATGCGAGGGAGGGCTCCCAGAAGATGATGTGCTGTCTTCCTGGTGGCCACACTCCATGCCTGTGGGTGGTGTTCCACCTGCTGCCATTGCTGCTGCTGCATCTATTGGGCGGCTGTTGAATAAAGAGAAACAAAGGGCCAATGAATATCTTGATATTCAATAGCCCTAGTTTGGAGGAATGGGGGATTTGATAATTACCGTCTCTCATCTGCTGCTGGCCTCCCCTCCTCAGCATGTTCCATTTGCTGCTCCATTTGGGGTGGTGGTGGTGCTGATGGTGCTGCAGTGGTCTCCTGCCTTCTCCTGCTGCGCTTGGTTGCTTTCTTGGGTGGCATGTTGGGTGTGGCTGTGGGTCCCACTGTCTTGCTTTTATATATGTCTTGTGGGCAGAGCTACTGAGCATGCTCAGACCAAAAAAACCGGATCCGGCCACCGGATCCGGCTTTCGCCGGATCCGGCGCATTGCAGCGCTCGTAGGCTTTCATTGTGTGAAAAAGCCGGACGCGCCGGATCCGGCGTGTCCGGCTTTTTCGCCGGAGACAAAAAACGTTACAGTCTCCGTTTTTTCCAGACGCCGGATCGCGACACATTGCCGGATCCGGCGAAAACCGGATGAAACGCATGGCCATCCGGCGCGATCCGGCGCAAATGCAAGTCAACGGGGGGGAAACCGGATCCGGCATTGCATTTCGCCGGATCCGGTTTCTGTCAAAAGCGCCGGATCGCGCCTGACGGCAAAAACCTGATGTGTGAAAGAGGCCTAACATATAGTATTTTTTTGTTTTCTAACAAACTGCACCTAGAGTCGGGGTTCCTGAAACCAGAAAAACCCTTTAAGAAAACATAAGTTTAACATTTCATTGTAATAAAGTCCAGGTGTTTTAATGTCCATTATATTTATCATGGCTAAAACAAATCTGCAAATGCATCTAAAATACCTTTGTATATATTTCCTAAAAAATAAATCCAAGATATTAGACATTGTGGGACATAATTTCATATAAATAGGAAATTGGGTCATACACATCAGTCCTTAAAGGGGTATTCCCATCTCCACATGTGCTTGCTTCCTGAAGAAGTGATTGAAATTTCGAAATGCGTGGAATAAACCACAAATATCCTTTATCTATCCATCTCTGGATTGACGTCTTTATTCGTTCTGGGTCGCCCTCCCAGGGCTGTGGGGTACTCGGCACCGGGCCGGTGTCAGGGGGAAGGTGTCACAGCAGCAGTGACCTGGTCCGTGGCCCTGGGCGCCCAATGTCAATGGCGGTGATGTTAATGGTGTTAAAGTTTATTTGAATAGTTCGTGACGCCACCCGTGGTGTTTGGCAAGGGAGATGGTAAGCCAACGCTGCATGCAGATCCGCTGGGACTGATGGTGTGGTGCAGCAAAGATGGTATAGCTCCCCACAGGTGAAGCTGTAGTCCCAGGGCAGTGTAGGTGCAATGGATGAGTAGAGGCGCAGAATGGTATAGATGCTGGTACCCAGATGTAGTGGTGCTGAAGGTGTTGACGGCGAATGAATGGAGGACACCATGGCTTGCAGTTTCAAAGCTTTACTCACAGTTCGTAGTACCCACTGGTGCCTGTCTCCATGCCGTGTCCTCTGGGGTAGAGACTCAATCAACCTCCCGGGCAAGCCAGGGTTCTCCTCTCTAACACTCCGCCAACATGTGCCTTTCCTGAACGACTCCTCTATTGCTCCTTTTAGTGTGAAGAACTCCAGTACCGTAGTTCTCTGGAATTCCTCCTGTCAGATGTTCCTAGAACCTTACTTGTATGACAGACAGCTGTAGCCTCTATCGGGGACTCCCTTCTCAGAAGTCCTGGCTCTCTATCCAGTTGCTGTTGTGTCCCAAGTCTTTGATGGGAGTAGTGCATTTACAGCCAACTACTCCACCAGTGTCTGCTGCAGAACCATAAGTGTCCATACAACCTCGGGGACTGGGCCCCGGCCTTGCGCTGAGAACCTATAGGCAGGGTTCCTCTTCCAACCCACAACTCCTCTCTGTTCTCTTACTCCTTCGTTCCGCGCTGTTCCTTCTCTCTATTATGGAAGCTGAGGTTGCAGGTCTACGTCCTTCTCCTTTTCTTCTCTTTCCCGTGCCAGCTGGCTCAGATCACTGAGGCAGCTGCAGCACTCTTTCTAAACTGAACTCAAACTGAACTCAAAACTAACTTCAGAACTGAACTTCTCTGGGACTCACCCCAGACTGACCTTCTGTCAGACTGACCTACAATTCTCCACTTTCCCCCTCTTTTATACTAACTCCACCCACCTCCCAGCACATCTCGTGTTACGAAGCAGGGTTCCACGAAGGGTGCTCTGCTACCCCCAGCCTGAAGCTGCTAGGCGGACCTACTGAACTATCCTGTGTGTGGGATGCAGGTGTTGGAGTGTGGAAAGGAGTTCCCAACTTACCTAGTTGGTGGGACACTACACCTTAGGAGAAAGTGCAGTACCTCTGTGGCGACTGAGCCTCAGGGGCGCCACAGTTCAGCAGTGTGGAAATATATCCACAAATATCCTTTTTCATCCAGACTAAAGAAAGAAAGACATCACTCACTTTTAAGTAGTCATCATCACCTAAAAAAAGGTTTAAGACCTGTAATGTAAAATGCATTGTAATGGAGGCCACAAAGCAGGGGTGTAACTAGGGTGAGAAGGGTTGTGGGGCAGATGGAGTATTTATCCCAGGTGCAGCCAGCAGGGGGCGCTGTTGGACCTCCTTATGCAGAAATCCAAAATGTCTCTCAGTAAGTAGGGGAGTAGGACTTTGACATTCTGTCTTGTTAGTTTATCATTCAGGTTACATCGGGGGCTTATCTACAGCAATACAGAATGCTGTAGATAAGCACCTGATGTTGGTGCCGGCAGCTCATATTCGAAAAAAGGGGTGACAGATTCCCTTTAACACTTAGCGCCGAGAACATCCCGCGGGGTAGGAAAGCCTCTGCTCAAATTGTAGTTATGACATCTGAAATAGCTGGCAATTTCTGCGCTCCACATTCGAAATATAACCCCTTTTTTAGGCTAAGTTCCCACTACAAGTGTTTGATGCATTTTTGATGCTGCAGATTTTCTAAGACCTGCTTCACACCACGTTTTTGTAAGCTTGAATAGATACACCTCCGATCTTTGGAAAAATTAAAACAAGTGGATGCATTTGACAGCAAGTATATCATTTTGTTTTATATACATCGCATCCATTTTTTTTTTTAAATTAAACGGGTGGAGTGTCAGGAGATCCTGTGATTCGTTTTTTTGGGGAAAAAAAAATAAGACAATATTTTTGCATTCATATTCTATACTCTGCAATGTTATAAAAAAAATAAGTTTTAAATTCATGTTTTATAAGGGATGAAAAAACGCAGCAGACTTTTTTTATGCATCCTATAAAGAAAAAAAAATCAAAATGAATACATGCATAAATATATGTGAAATGGACACCGGATATGACGTGGCCTTCCATGAATTCCGGGTTGATGGACTATGTGGACTTAACACTTCTGTCACCGCCACAGGGTGGGACAGACAGACGTGGGCTTCACTCTGCCGCCAGCCGGAAATCATTTTTTCTCCTGGAGTTAATATGGTTCACACTTGCACCGCCAAGTTCAATGAGATTTACATCACATTTAATAGATATTTCATTGGTTCACTGGCACTTATAACCAGCGAAGCTCTTCCTGCCCTGAAATGCACCCTGAAGCTAGGCGAAACGCGCGTCGTGGTGAAAGGAAATAGCGCTAATTCATTCAAGCAGACACTTTTTTGCAGGTAAATACTAGACATTTTGCTTATGCAATAAATTACCATTGCAATACAGTGGGATCACATCTATTTGGTTTCTCTGCAGGATTTGTAGGCTGTTACTGCAACAATATAGATGAATCTCAACCATTTGTATTACTATAGCATTGTTTGGCTACAGGATTTAAAGGCTGCTGTGACTATATGAATTGCTTTCTTATGGCAACACTATAGATGTATGCCCACCAATTGTATTATATAGTATTGTTCTCTGCATTCCTCATTCTTCAGCACCTTTTCTGATTTTTTGTGGATGTTTTTAATACATTATTTAATAAAATATATTTCTCTTATAATACATAAGGATTCACTTCTTTTTGTTACTGAGCAGCACGTGTGTTTAGTTCATGATTATATATCACTTTTATAATAATCATCTTGGTGATCCACAATTTCATATTAAATAGCATTGCTTCACAAACAATAGAAGTGAATGACTTGTGTAACCCCACGCTTATAATAATCATAGGTGAATACATAGTGCCCTCTAGTGGTAAAGAAAAGATTGTGTGAAGAAGAAAATGAAAAAGGATGGCACTCACCGTTCTTCGTGAAAATTCTTTATTGATTAAAAGGCATTGGCTCGGGAGGATTGTACAGTGGGTGGACAACGGCCGTTTCACGCACTTGCGCTTAAGCGGGTCCTCATTTGTACAGAAGTTTCCAGTGGTAGCAGCAAAAGCACAGTAGAACTACAGCTAGAGACATACTGTAACTACGGAGGGGGTTAATGAGTCCTGCCACTGAAAGAAATCTTAATCACCTCTGCCAGTAACAACATTAGTACTTTTATAATAGGGATTGGGAAACATGACGATCAGTTTGCCATAGTTGTTTCAGAATGCTGAGCCAATAATATTAAGTTTAGGAAAGTATTAAAATTATTTTTTATGGGTTTGAGAATTTTAGCAAACATTTCAATGTGCCAAACCGGACTGTTTTATCCACTTCACTACATCAAGATGCATTTTCCCTTAAAGGTGTTGTCTGGTCCAAACCGATAATTCTGCAGTCACACCGAGTGACTGTAGAGTTAATAATCTGGACCGGACAACCCCTTTAAGGGGTTTGAACCAAGTTTGAAAGTTAACCCCTTTCTCCAGGATAGGAGATAACACACCAATCCTTGTAGGTGCGATATTGGGGATGCACATGCTCGAACTCTACTCCATTCAGATGAGGTTCTTTAGAGCCCTGGTCATGTGAAGTTTAAGCCAGAAGAGGAAATTACGAGACCAGTGGGGGACATAGACTGTGTTCCTAGTGAATAGTGGAAGTCCAGTAAGTATATCATCTTTTTTTTTTTATTTCAGACCGTGGACCAACCTCTTTAAAGGGAATGTAAATATTGAATGGAGCTCCATTCAATGTGTAGCAGCTGCTGAGTCCCGCAGATCAGCTCCTATTCAGGAGAATATTAGCTGTTCTGCAGGACCCGGCCGTGGCGGCTACTCTTTGAATGAATCTACGATTTGCAATTCCACTGTTAACATGTGGCCAAGAATGCCGAAATATTAACTTTTATAAATAGGTCCCCATACCTGTATTCAGTCCCATAGGTATGGTGCGTCCCCCTGTAGCAGCCGCCTCCCCGCCGTCAATCATGCCCGCTCTGCGCCGCCTCCTCCTGCCTTGCTGTCGCTATTACATGGCACAGCACAGGTGCCCGCTGGGAACATTTCTCGGGCATGCGCAGTGAGCGCTGCCTGGGAACTGATATCAGGCTATTGCGCCTGTGCATTTTGCAGGCTCCAGATTCCCAGCCCCGCAGTGTGAATACATCATAACACACTGCGGGGCGCGATAGCCTGATGTCAGTTCCCGGTGACAGCAAGGCAGGAAGTGGTGGCGCAGGGCGGGCATGATTGACGGCGGTGAGGCGGCTGCTACAGGGGGACACACCATACCTCTGGGACTGAATACAGGTATGGGGGCCTATTTTTAAAAGTTAATATTTCAGTGTTCCTGGGGATCAGAAACATAAGAGCCACCTTCACAGAATGCAGCCTTAGTGCTGCTATAGGTGGCTCTTTTACTTAAAAACGCCCTGGGGGGGTGACAGGTTCCCTTTAATGTACTTTATAGTAAGTGTCTGTTTTTTTTGTGGAGGAGCCTGGTGACTTCAGACACTTTCAAGTTGGTTTACTTCGGCTATATTCTCACATCAGAACAAAACTTCTGTGTCGGTGGCTACAGCGCCCATTCATCAAAGTGATTACTCCAAAAGCATGGTGAAAAACACATTAATAAGTCAAAAAACCTCAAAACTGATGTGGCTTTTGGCGTATTTACTCCAGTTTTGGCCATCTCTGAAAAAATAGACAGAGCTTTGGTGGGACAGACAGCATTATGGAGGCATGATGCCACAGCTTGTCTAATTCATATCAAGCTATGCCGTACCCTATGCTAAAATAAAGTTACTCCAGTCCTTGACTGTAGGAGGATTTGTAGAAAATTGCACACCTCTTTTAAGACATGCCTAAGTCATTAGGAGGCTTGGGCCTTTTGATTTGCCCATATATCTAAGATGAAATCAAGCATCACAATCCACAAACTCCTCGTCAATTCAAGTATTTGATATTGTATATCTTTTCATGAGTGGCCATATTCTTGCATTGACTATGCTTGAGAAAAAACTGATTACGAATATGCGCTGTTATGAGGGATTCTGTTGAGAATCTTAGATTCTGTTGAGAATCTCTCATAACAACGCAAAGGTTGTCCTCCACATCTTCCTCTGCATTGTAGCTGAGATATTTTAGCACATGAGTTGGTATGAGTTGTACTTCCTTTCTTTTTCCATTCTTTTCCTATTCTTGGTGGCGTTGTTGATTGCGACTGGATGGTTACTCAACATTAGGCTTTGGTGCTTGTCACAGCTAGCTGCTGAGCTAACATGGGGGATTCTTCTTCATGACGCACAGGCTTTGCTGAATCCTCGGAAACAACAGCTAGACTAGTGGTGTCCTCCTGTATGACATTTGTCTCTGTCTTAAATCCAAAACCACGAAAAGATTGATATTGACTTTTAGGATTGCTACTTCCTATAGGTGGCACTAAAGTTTGAGTCCTCTGAAGAGACAATTTGCATATTTCCCAGAGGAGCATTGCGGCTTAATAGTCTCCTCACCTTGGCATGTCAGGCTTGATGTGTCACTCTCCGCAAGGAGAAACGTTACCCCTTGGATCCCGATCAGACGCCTCTCACCCAGCCAAATCAGATCTCACACATTGCACTGAAGAGGGGCAATACCCAAAAACACAGTGTTTGCAAATTGAGATTTTGGTTTTGGCTTTTATCCTAGGACCTGAGTAGTGAATGACAGGTGGTGAATGCCTACCTGTGTGAATTTCTTCTCCCTATGTTGATGGCTTAAGAAGTCTCATTTACTTGCTGACAGTCTGTTCAGTATGGCAAATGGCAAGTTGGTTGACTACTCCGCTTGGGAGATCTGTGCTGTGAATAGTGTCAGCAGCGTTTCCGTATGGTCGCGCTTGCTGAGTCACTGAGCACACGAGGCAAAAAAGAAGAGCACAGATTATCCTATGTGTTTGATAGGTGTCATCCTCATTCATTGTTTCTCATTACCATATGGATTTTGTTTTTTTTTTTTTTATGATCCCAAAAGGAAGCCCAATACAAGTTTTTATAGGCACATTTTAATTACTTACATATTGTTAACTTATGATCTGAGCTGCTGATGTCACATTCAGGGTAGAGGTCCTGACAAATTTGTGACCAAGCTGCTTCCATTTTATGCTTATCACTGCTGAAGGGGTCCCACACATCCTACAGGATACGCCTCTCCTGAACCAAAATAATCAAACTCTCCACATCCAGTGGCTTTGGCATGGCTACAGAAGTGCAACAAACTTTTTTTTTAACATAAAATACTTCTTGTGATTCTTGCCAATTTCCTGTGTCATTTCAAAAAGGAAAAATTGGATGCCACACAGGTGAACATAGTGAGATCTGGGTTTTTTTTGCACACCCATTGAGGTACATGGGCGAGTCTCATCTGATATACGCAGAAAGTAGTGCAGGCTGGGATTTCTTTTCTCATGGACAGTTGGACCGAGAACAATATCGGTCATCTGAACAGCACCATTGAATAACATTGGTCAGTGTACTGTCCGAATGCTATCTGATTAAAAATTGGACAGCACAGGAACGATTTATGTGCTCGTCTGCATGAGCCCTTAGGGTGATGTGATACTTACCAGTGCTATTTTCTTTCCTCAGACAGTTCATGGACCAAGGGCCGGTTCATGGTTTTCATGGGCCCTGGGCGAAAGAGTCTCAGTGGCCCTTTTAACACTTACCACAATTCATGATGCACAGATACAGCAGAGAAATATAGGGCTAGTACAATGCCAAAGATTTCACTTCTTACATTACATGAGTGATATAAATAGCTCAGAAACCAAACAGTATAGTCCTCCATACAGTATTAAGGGCACCACATAGTGCTCCATACAGAATAATGAGCCCCATATATTGCTCCATACAGAATAATGAGCCCCATATAATGCTTCATACAGTATAATGGGCCCCATAAAATGCTCCATACAGTATAATGGGCCCCATATATTGCTCCATACAGAAAAATGAAGCCCATATTGTTGGCACCACACGGGCTTCCTGGCGTGTCAGTTCACTCACCCATGCTGCAGGTGGTCCCTCTCCCTCTCATGCTCCATATGCTTCCAGCCTCTGGCCATGTTCTAAGGGAACGCGCACACGCTCTCTCGTCCAATTAAAGGGCCAGCGCGTGCACTTGCTATTTCCTCCCCAGCCAATGGTTTTAAGGCATTATGTATATATTGCTTCCTCTCCACTAGGGTGGCGCTTGAGCATCCTTCCTGATTAGGTTGTGTAAGGTCGCATACAAGTGCAAATCCTGCCTGCTGTACTATAAGTACATATCCTGCCTGCGGTACTCTAAGTGCAAATCCCACTTGTTGCACTCTGAAGCAGATCCTGCTTGCTGCACTCTGAAGCAAATCCCGCTTGCTGCACTCTGAAGCATTTCCTGCCAGCTGCACTCTGACTCAAACCCTGTCTCTGACACCAACTCTGTCTGCTGCACTCTGATGCAAGCTCTGCCAACTGCTTCATCCAGCCTGTTCTTCGGGTCCAGCTGCTGCGTGACCGTTGGTCTGCCCTGGAGTGGCACCTGGCCTTCATCGGGAGCCAAGTCTAACCTCACCATCAGCCATCAGAGGCGCTAATGAATAGTCAGGTGATCGCTTATTCATGCCCCTCCAGGCTGTCCGAGGTCAGTTGCACAGTGGTTCCACAAACCATGCACGTGACACATATATTGCTCCATAAAGAATAATGAGACCCATATAATGTTCCATACAGTAAATGATGGCCCCATATATTGCTCCATACAGAATGGGCCCCATATAATGCTCCATACAGTATATGATGGGCACCATATAATGCTCCAAGCAGAATGGGCCCCATATAGTTCTCATAATTGGCCCCACAAGATGCTCCATATACAATGGGCCCCATATACTGCTCCATATGTAATTGGCCCCATATTCTGCTCCATATGTAGTTGTCCCCATACACTGCGCCATATGTAATTGGCCCCATATACTGCTCCATATGTAATGGGTCCCATATACTGCTCCACATGTAATAGGCCTCATATACTGCTCCATATGTAATTGGCCCCATAAGATGTTCCATATGTAATTGGCCCCATATACTTTATTCCCCCTGGCAGCCTTCCGCTTCCAGTCATACCAGTGGCTCTGGCATGGTTTCAGTCATCGCTTTAAGTGGCAGCTGTAATTGCACACCAGGCACTGACTGACAGCCAGATGTAGTGCTTAGCTGCTGTCAGTCAGTGCCAGGTGTGCAGTTACAGCTGACGCGCTCTATGCTCAGAGCGTTGACTTAAACCGTGACGGCGCAGCCCCTATGTTGGAAAGCCCGAGCCTGCTGGCAACAGAGCTATCAGTGCAGTGGCCGCATGGTGTTAGAATGCTATTAACCTGCAGATTAACCCGATATCTGCAGGTTATTAGTGTATATGACATATTAGGTTACGGACCATAGGCGGAGATGAGACTAGTCAGGCTCTTACCAGTGCTGCTCCAGGTGGTTGACAGGTCTACCCTTATGTACAGGATTGGATTGGCCCATGGGACACCAGAGAACTCCCCGGTGGACTCCGGTGCCATGGCAGGTCCCAAAGCATGACGTAGAGGGGGCCCACTGGTTTAAACTGAATGTAACCTCACTGACATGGAGTGATGCTACCACGACAATAAATTCATCCTCAGCCAAAACTCTGGCTGTGGCCATCAGTGTTTGAGGGTCTAGAGTTTGCAGGGAGGCAAGGGTTGCCTAGCCTGGGACTTTTTCAGATGGCAAAAAGGATGACCCAACTCACTTTACTCACGTTATCTGCCAACTTTGTAAAAAGCAACTCAATAGACACAAAATTCCAATAATTTAGCTACTACATGCATGAACCGAAACATGCGTGTTCAACATGCATTAGTCTGGGAATCTCACTTCGCTAAAATGCAGACGGTTTCAGAAAGCTGATGGCCATCGCAGTCCCCCAGCACCAGTTACTCAGTTACCATTACTTCTCTAAGAAAGCTGTGCCTGTGCTACACCAGCATGTCGCCAACAACATCACTCATTCCTTGAAAAAAATCTATGTCTGACAGGGTGCATTTCACCATTCACACCTGGATGAGCAAGCATAGGTGGCTTCCTTACATCTCGCTGACTGGGCTCTGGGTGACTCTGATGGCTACCGGGGCAGGTGGGGAAGGGGCTGCTGAATGATCAAGTCTTTAAATCCCCAAGACAAACTTAATAATGTTCATCCAAACCTCTGTATTTAACACTTCTCCACTGGTTATGCCTCCTCCACCTCCTCTAGGGCCTCCACCTACGTCCTCAACCCCTCCCTTAAAGGGAATCTGTCTCCTACTTTTTCGTATATAAGCTGCAGCCACTGCCATCAGGGGCTTATCTACAGCATTCTGTAATGCTGTAGATAAGTCCCCGATGTAACCTGAAAGATAAGAAAAACAAGTTAGATTATACTCACCCGGGAGTCCGGTCCGATGGGTGTCGCAGGTCCGGGGCCTCCCATCTTCTAGCGATGACGTTCTCCACCTTGCTTCTGTCATGCTCCTGCGCAGGCATACTTTATCTGCCCTGTTGAGGGGAGATCAAACTACTGCAGTGCGCAGGCACCGGGAGAGGTCACAGAGGCCCAGCACCTGCGCACTGCAGTACTTTGCTCTGCCCTCAGCAGGGCAAATATAGTACACCTGCGCAGGAGCACGACAGAAGCAAGGAGGAGGACGTCATCGCTAGAAGATGGCAGGCGCCAGACCCGAACCGCGACACCCATTGGACCGGACCGGACCCCCCGGGTGAGTATAATATAACTCATTTTTCTTATCTTTCAGGTTACATCGCGGGCTTATTTACAGCATTGCAGGATGCTGTAGATAAGCCCCTGATGGTGGTGGCTGCAGCTTATATACGAAAAAATAGGTGACAGATTCCCTTTAATGAGACACAGGTTTATTTTATTAGTTAAAGAGAAAACAAGCTCCCTTTGTAATTATTCGCAACATAGTTGTCAGATTGTCTAATAGGTTTCCTTTTACTTTTCTCACTTAGCAGGCAGTGGCAGAGATAATATCAGGTAGAGTCTCGGCAACTGAGGTTCCTGAGGATGGCTACCTGATATGGCAGCAGGAAAGAAGCAGGTTTCTGGTTTTTTTTGCCAATTTTATTCTTTTTATCTTATAACCTTTTCTCAGCACACTCTTCCTCCTCTTCTGCAGTAGGCCAATGGTTGGTATCATTAGCTGCTCTTCTGGGCTATATGACAATTCTTGCAGACAGCTCTCCTTTATGATGTACATTCACAGGAGTTGTAGGCATAGTCTTCGATAGGAGAAGTCAAGTTGTCATCCATGTACATAGCCCTCAGAAAAGCAGGTATGCCGAGAGCAGGATCCTTTGTTCTAGAGGAAGAGGTGCATCCTCGGTCATGTTCTGTGAATGTGGATAATAGGAATGAGTTGAGAAAACAATAATAAATTTATTTTATATATTAAGGACATATAACTTTATGAATATGATCACATTCGCACTCCCATGTCGACAAAGTTATTACAGAAAATTTCCTTTGCTCACTTGGCATTTCCTTTTAAGGCTGGGGTCACACTAACCGATGAGAAATACGATCCGTACTTTCCATGCGTAATACAGAGAAATGTCCCCTAAATAGTGATAAATATGTCATCCGTAATCAAGGTGTGGCCGCGTATTTTGTGCATGTAAGCATCCATATGTAATCCGTATGCAATCTGTATGGCGAGATTTTCACACCACCTTGCAAAATGGACATTTAAAGGTTTTAAGGCCTGCAAATTATTTAAATCATCAGCCTACACCCTATTTATTGGCTCAGTAACAGGTGCCTGCCTCCAATCTGTCCATTTTTGACCTTGCCTTGTCTTGGTGTGTTGGTGTTGTTTGGCCAACATGACACACACTTAGTTTCAACCCTACTGAGCAGGTTCTCTTCAACTGGCTTTTGTCATGCCGCTTTGGGCATCCATACCCTGTGATTGTGGATTCGAAGAGGAGGAGACGAATGTGGGTCCATCCACTTTTGAGGCAACGCCTCACAAAAGGTCATTTCCACCTGCTCTATTCTTCTCTGTGGACTCATCCGTAAAAATTCTTCCAATATTGTCACATTAGCCTGGACACCTTTGATCTACTGTTGGAGACAGTGCACCCTGGGATCACCTTTCAGGACACCAGGATGCACAAAGCTATATCTGCTGAGGAGCGACTTCTACTTACATTACGGTATGTATTCCTCAACCACATTCTCTATGTTCATGATGTCTCGCCCAAAGTATGTTTCCTTTCTTCTTTGTTTAACATTTGTTGCCCTCATCTATGGCCAGATATCTTGTACATATCATACCAGATTATGTGTAGTATAAATGTATAGCATATAGACATTATTCTTAGAAAAAGGTGTGTGTTTTAACAAATTTAAAGTGATACTGTGTTCTATTGATGTAGCTATTATTTAGCAATTTTTATCATACATTTTGTTCACCTTTTGTTGTTATCCAGCTTCCTTTCCTGTCCACTGGCCTGTCGAATGCCGCACCCATCATGAGTTTCTCATTGGAAGATCTACCATTTTAGGCATAGTGAGGTCTACATGTATGCCCGAGCCCAGGATGGAAGACTGGTTGAGATCTCAAGGGACATTGAGGAGCAATGCCAGTTTCCAAATTGTATTGGGGCCCTGGATGTGAAACATATCCGGGCGCATAAGCCGCCCAATTCAGGCTCGCAATTCTTCAATTATAAGCAATACTTTTCTATTGTTTTGATGGCTCTGGCTGGCAGTGAATACAAGTTTATTATTGTAGACATTGGGGCCTATGGAAGAACGGGAGACTCTAAAGTCTTCAATACTTCCATTATGTTTCGGCGGCTATGCACCAAACAGTTGGATCTACCCCCACCATGGCAGCTACCAAGCTCAAATCAACAATCTGTCCCTTATGCCCTTGTGGCCGATGAGGCCTTTCAATTATTGCACCATGTAATGAGGCCATATTCCCGGCGCAACCTGGACCACCGGCGCAAGATATTTAACTTGCGTCTATCACGTGCTCGGCGACTGGTGGAGTGTGGCTTTGGCATTCTTTGTGGCAAATGGCGTGTTCTCCAGTCAGCCATTCAGCTGAGTGAACAAAATGTCAATGAGGTAATCAAACCATGTGTGATCCTACATAATTTCAGCAGGATTCATGATTGCTCAGCCTCTGATGGTGTAGTGCGTGTGACGGACAATGTGCGCAGGGAGAGACCACATGTCAACCCTCCCCGTTGTCCACTCTCTTGCCTCAAAGTGCGTGATATTTACACAAATTATTTTATGTCACCTGAGGGGGAAACTTTATGGCAAGAGCATGCTGTTTCTATGTTGTAATATTTAGTTTTTTTTGCCTTTGTGAAAATATATATATTACAACCCCTTATGGCTTTCTCTGTTTGTAAATCACTGTGTAAGCATATGGCAGCATGTCGTGACGTAAGTGCATCATTGATAAAGAGACCAACAATTGAATTTTTTAACTTTTTATGTAGCCTTTTTTTTCTTGGGCCTTGTGAAACCATATTCTAGCCAAATGGTATTTTGCAAAATGGCCATAATTAGCCTTTGAACAGAACAAAATATGGAAATGGTACATTACAGCATTAACCACAAAAAAACAAACAAACTTATAAATTGTGGTATGTAGGGGGTGGAGAATGCGGCAGCCCAGCCTGTGTTGCCTGCTGGCTAGTTTGGCCAACTTGTCCCTCGGCCTGTGTGGGGGCATACTCTTGCCCATGATGGAGGTAGTGGGCCGGCTCATGGGATTGAGGTGGATACTGGGCACTATGATATTGTAGACAACTCTTCTGTTGGGGCTGGTAGGGCCGTGACTCCAAACCACCAAAATGGCCTTGTCGTCCCCAACCAGATTGGGACCAGCCTCCAACACTGGCTGGGAACAAGTGGCCATATTGGTGTGCTGGGTTATGCCCTGACATTTGGGAATGATGTTGCCAATGTTGGGTAGGGAGGGGAAGGGGGTGAGGTGTAGGCCCACGTGTAGGAGGATCCTCTGACCCTGATTAAGCAAGCACTTGGGGGTGGTGGTTAAGACACATGAGATTCCTGGGTGACTGCTGCCACCTCTCCAGAAACTCAAACACCTCATAAGGGGTATTGGGGAGTGTGCTTGCATCAATTAGTATCTGAATGGATCCTCCCACACGTAGCCGCACCTCACGGGGAAGGGAACTGTCACACCGCGCTCACCTAGTCCCGCCCTCATCTCTTCCGGAGCTGCGGTCACTCCGGGGGTCCCGCCGGGTGTGCACGCGCTCCTCTCGTACCTAGGTCTGTGTCTCTGACCCTGTACTCTGTCTCATACTCGGTTGTGCCTCCTGGTACATGCTCTGATCCTGTACTCTGTCTCATACTCAGTTGTGCCTCCTGGCACACACTCTGATTCCATGCTCTGTCTTATACTCAGTTGTGCCTCCTGGCACACACTCTGCTTCCGTGCTCTGTCTTATACTCAGTTGTGCCTCCTGGCACACACTCGGACCCTGTGCTTTGTATCATACTCAGTTGTGCCTCCTGGCACATGCTCTGATCCTGTACTCAGTCTCTTACTCTGTTGTGCCTCCTGGCACACGTACCAATCCTGCGCTCTGTCTTATGCTCAGTTGTGCCCTCTGGCACACACCCTGCTCCTGTACTCCTCCTGGCACACCTGCTGCCTGACTCAGTGCTCTGACGTGCTCCTTGCACACATCCTGCTTCACTCACACCCGGACGAACGAAGTCTCTGTATACCACGTGTTCCCGTGTCCACGCTTTACACGTTCCTGCAGACACACTCACCCACTCGTGTCTCCTGTGAGCCGGCCGCCTGGTGCCAGCAGTCGTGGTGCCTCACCCCCTGGGGCTTGCCCCTGACACTCCCTGCATAGGGGGTGGTCTTCACTAGGTCAGCTTGCCCTGGGAGGGTTGGTGTCACGACCCAGAGGGTCCACTCCAGGAGTCGTCACAGGAACGAAGATAACGGGCAAGGTTGCGTGAGTACGCCTCCTCCCCATCATCATTGACAAGTCTGGAAAGATAGTTTAGGACCCCTGTGTCCACATTGGTCCTGGTATCAGTGGCAGGCATATGGCGCCTCAGCATGATCTATGCCCCGGAAATGTGTCCTGCATGTGAAGACTTCCAGGGCATAGACCGCGCTGAAAAATACCGGCGCATGCGCAGTACCGATTATATGCTTCGCCCACAGTTGGGCAAAGCATACTGCCCAGGTGCCGGAGGCCTTTTCAATGCGCAAGCGCGGAAACCAACGTTATATGTGATATTCATAGATGAAGATTACATTCAGCAAGCTGAGAAGGGGGGAGAAGGCGAATAAGCCCCGCCCATCGGACGATTTGCATACATTTCCACCAAGATAAAAAAGGTATTTATGCATCAAAAGTGCGGGGTCGGGGGGGATCAAAAGTCCTGATAGAATCCTTATGGGACTCACAATTGGGTGATATCTTTACATGATATCACTAAAAATGGGTGACAGATTCCCTTTAACCAAAAAATTACCTGGAAAATGATTTTTTATGCATGCCAAATATAGCAGCATGTTCACACTGGCCAATAAACGGACAAAATCTAAGATAGAAACAAAATGACCATACACCCTGCTGTTAGTAAATAAGCAAAAGCAATAGTGCATATAAATAACATGGGGGACTTATTAAACGCTGTTATTGATCAAAAAGCGGTAAAGCCATCCCACCACGGTGTACCCAAATCAGGATGGTCCTAACCTCGAGTTTTAAAACCTTACCATGTGCCAAAGTGGCGTCAATGTGAATAAGGGCTGAGCCGGACCGGGGCCTGAATATGGACACCCAGCAATGGGAAGCTATATAAATGTAATGTTAATATGCGGACGGTGTTTTCTTAGTTTTTTGTTATTTATATTCACAATTGCTTTTACTTATTTACTTACAGCAGGGAATATGTTCATTTTGTTTTTATCTTAAGAATAGACAATAGTCAGAAAAGGGCAGAAATATCCATTATTAGAGGACGGACATGGATTATAGTGGAATATTAGATCCTTGTCTTCAGTGATCTCTTGGTGTCAGCATATAAATTGCATTAATATATACTTTATAATTATATGAAAATAAAATATCTTCTTACCTGTTTTCACACTTTGCTCACATGGAGTTGTGCATGTGGGTCGCCCTCCCAGGGCTGTGAGGTGCTCGGTACCGGGCCGGTGTCAGTGGAATGTGTCACAGCAGCAGTGACCCGGTCCGTGGCCCTGGGCGCCAAAATTAATGGTGGTTTGTGATATAGTTTATGTGATGAAATAGTTTGTGACGCCACCTGTGGTGTTTGGCAAGCAAGATGTTAAGCCAACGCTGCGTGCAGATCCTCTGGGGCTGATGGTGTGTTGCAGCATAGATGGTGTAGCTCCCCACAGATGAAGCTGTAACCCCAGGGCAGTGTATAGGCGCAGGTAGTGTGAAGGATGATACCCAGATGTAGCGGTGCTGACGGTGTTGGTGCACAATGACTGGAAGACACCAGGGCTTGTAGTTCCAAAGCTTTACTCACAGTTCGTGGTACACACTGGTGCCCGCCTCCGTACTGTGTCCTCCAGGGCAGAGACTCAATCAACCTCCCGGGCAAGTCAGGCTTCTCCTCTCCAACACTCCGCCAACATGTACCTGTCCTGAACGACTCCTATATTACGCCTTTTGGTGTGAAGAGCTCCAGTACCGTGATACTCTGAAGTTCTTCCTGTCAGATGTTCCTAACAACTCTTCCTTGTACGGCAGACAGCTGTAGCTTACTTCAGGGACTCCCTTACTCCTGAGTCCCGGCTCCCTATACAGATGCTGTTGTGCCCCAAGTCTTGGATGGGAGTAATGCATTTACAGCCAACTACTCCCCTGCCTTGCGCTGAGAACCTATAGGCAGGGTTCCTCTTCCAACCCACAACTCCTCTATGTTCTCCTACTCCTTCGTTCCGCGCTGTTCCTTCTCTCTTATGGAAGCTTAGGTTGCAGTTCTACGTCTTTCTCCTTCTGTTCCTTTCCCGTACCAGCTGGCTCAGGTCACTGAGGCAGCAGCAGCACTCCTTCCTCCATCCCTTCTTCCAGGGATCCTAATTCCTATCTGAGTGACTTCCTACTCGACTGACCTCAAACTGATCTGTAATGCTAAAGTTTCCCACTCTTTTATATCTAACTCCACCCACCTCCCAGCACATATCTTGTTGCGAAGCAAGGACCCATGAAAGGTGCTCTTCTATCCTCTAAGCATGGAGCCACAATCTGGCCCATTGCTGAACTATCCTGTGTGTGGGTGCAGGTGTTGGAGTGTGGAAAGGAGCTCCCAACTTACCTAGGTGGTGGGGCACTACACTTTAGGAGAAGGTGCAGTACCTCTGTGGCGACTGAGCCTCAGGGGCGCCACATATGTAAGAAGGACGAGTCCCTCCACTTCTGTGTCGACTACAGAAAATTAAATCTCACACAGTACATGACGCCTATCCTTTAACCAGGATCAAAGAATCACTATCCGCTCTGCGCTGGGCTAAGTACTTCTTCACCCTCAATTTGGCCAGCGGATACTGGCAAGTTCCAGTAGCAGAGAAAGACAAGGTAAAGTTGGCGTTCATCCTCCCGATAGAACTCTATGAGTTCAACAGACTGCCGTTTGGTCTTTCAAATGCACCTGGGACATTTCAGCAGCTAAGGGAACATTGCCTGGGTGATCTTTGAGTTTGTATTGATCTACCTGGACAATGTGGTGCTGTTCGGGACATCATTAAAGGATCATCTGGAGAAACTATGGCCAGTCCTGCAGCGACTTTGAGACCATGGACTGAAGATCAAGCCCAAGAAATGCCAATTGTTCCAAGACCGTATAGAATACCTGGGTCATGTGGTGACTCCCGAAGGAGTATAGCCAGCTGCCAGCAAAGTTGAGACCATCCAGAAGTGGCCTCAGCCAAGAACATTGCGAGAGGTGAGAGCCTTTTTGGGACTGGTGAGATATTATAGGCAGGTTATCTCAAAGTTCGTCCATCTGGTCGGTCCTATGAACACTCTGAGGCGAGGCACATCTTGAGGGTCCAAGAATCGCTCCATTAAGTGGGGTCTTCAACAACGTAAGGCCTTTGAGGATGTGAAAGCCACCATAACCAGCGCACTGATTCTGGATTGTGCCCGATTTATGCTCCATTCCTGCTTTTACACAGTCGGCAGTCTGCATGGTCTGGGAGAAGTGTTATCACAGGTACAGTAAGGGTGGGAGAGAGTGGTCAACTATGGAAGCCATTTCCTAAGAGATACAGAGCGTAACCATACAAACTATAGATCAATCAGGCTAGATCTACTAGCTTTGGTTCGGTCTATGACCAAACAATTTGCAGATTTCCTAACAGGGGCTGAAGTGGTAGTAATGACGGACAACAATTCTTTGGTCAACTGGGAAAATGCAAAACTGGGGGCACAAGAACAGAGGTGGATGGCATGGCTGATTAAGTCTAACTACTGTATCAAGTTCTGGTAAGTAAGGGAAAATGTAAGTGCAGACGCATTATCCCTGATTCCGATAGGACCGCCGGCTAGGTGTATTGATGAACTCAAGGACACTGAGACCCTCAATATAGGCCTACTACCTGTCCTCCAGAGCATGGTACATTCAAGTGCAGTGGCCTGTCGGAATGGGCACAGAATGAAAGCAGAGCTGTGCAGAGGGTGAAGCACTAGGTCCAGGCCAATATTTGGTCCTGGCCTGAGGAGCGGACAGGGCTGTCCTTGGAGGGCAAAAAACTTTTGTCAATGGGGTAAACTGAGTGTGGTTCAGGGCCTTTTTTGTTGCAGGATTTTCTTATAGTCAGAGTTGTAGCAACACCATGAGGTTGTAATTACTGTCATAAGGTCCAGTAGCTGCTTGAGAGGCCCATGAGAGAGGAGCTCATTTTGGGAGTGAAAAGACTTTATAGCATCTGCCATGGCATCTTCATAGTTTCACTCATCTCAACATGCGGGGACACCGGCTTACTCACCGCCCTGGCTGCAGCAGCGTCCCCAGAAGCTGTCTCCTCTTCCTCTGTGGGTGTCGAACTATGGTCCGGCAGCTTGCCTAGTATGTGCGTGCGCGCACTCCACTGCTCTTAAAGGTGCAGCACGCGCAGAAAGTAAATTGCCTACAGATGTCAGCTGGGAGCAGTTAGTTACAATACCTCCCTGCAAGTTGTTTCTCAGTGAATAACTGGGAGGTATCTTGGATAAAAGCCACCCTCGCCAATACGGAGGTGCCTGAGCTACTCCTAAACTTAGTCTTAGTGGTGTTGGTATATGCAACTTTATGTTTCCAGGTTCTCCTGTCGTTAGTCTGTTACAGTTATTTCGGTATCCTGTGTTCCATTAGCCTAGTATAGTTTGTGTTCCTGTGACTGCTTCTGTTTCCATTGCCCCTGTCACTAGTGCTGCTAGCTCCAGATCTGTTTCTGGATATCTACAAGTGTGAACAAGAACCTATCTTCAATGTTCAAGTTGTCTGTACAGTCTGTCAGTGACCTCGGTCACACCTCTCCATGTCAGAAAACCTGATCTCTGAGATCAGCAGCTGCAGTAACGGCGCCTGCTTAGGAGTAGTACCTGGTGGCTACATGCAGCCCAGTCTGTCTCCACCATCAGGGGCTTCAGCGAATACCAAGTAGCCACTTAGCTACGCCCCTTCTTGGGCAGGTCTGCCCCTGTGGAACAGTGGCTCCACGAACCACGTGTGCCATCTACAGGCAGGACATAAGTGGTTACATAGAATTATATACTAAAACCAAAGGAAAAAAACAATGTGTGCATATACCCTAATGAAAATAAGTAAGTAAAATAGCAACCTTTAGTTTTGTTTGCTTTTATGGCCAGTGTGAACATGCTTTAACATCATGCATATCATTCAATTCTACTTCAGTTCAGTTTTTTGTTTTTCTCTAGTATTTTTGTATTCTGTACAAATAGAGTATGGCCTCCTTTCTAATGAGCTGTGTAGTTCATATATTGTCCCTCTTAAGGCTACTTTCACACATCAGGTTTTCGGCGTCAGGCGCGATCCGGCGTCGTGCCGGAACGCCGGATCCGGCAAATGTTTTGTAAAACCGGATGTGATGGATCCGGTTTTCTGCCGGATCCGTCTTGTTCTTGACAGACAAAACCGGATCCGTCTCATCCGGTTCATCCGTTTTTCTATCCGTTTTTCGACAGATTACGCCGGATCCGGTTTTTAAAAACACCCCTTGTGGCCTTCCGAACGGGATTGGCTACTGGAAAACTATATATAGCGTGTTCCTACAGCCCTTCTTTGACAGGTTGTAGAGGAGAAAGTGCAGGTTGGAGAGAAGAGCAAGTTACTGGCGAAGATGGATGTTGTCATTGGAAATATTTTGAAGAATTTGGCGGATTTTACAGCGGAGGCGTATCGTTTGAGGGTGATTGTTCTGGAAAAGGAGAGAGCGAGACAGCAGCGCATCAGGCATCGTAGACAACGTTTGTGGATCCACCCCATCACAGCCAAGAGAATGACGCGTGGGGTCTATTCTACACTCTGCATGGACCTTCGACAAAACCCGGATTCATTTTTTGGATATGTTCGGATGAAAATGGAGAATTTTGATTACTTGGTGGAGCGCATTGCACACCTCATAAGAAAAGCGGACACCTATTGCCACTTCTCTGTTTCACCCGCAGAGCGTCTGATGGTGACTTTAAGGTAAGCCACATTTATTGGATATGCTCGCATCAGAGCACACTTTCACTGCAATCTTGTTGGTGGTAGTTTGTAACTCCAAGTGTTATAGCTGAGTTTTGGTATGTAATGCCGTGATTTAAAACTAATTGATTGTTTTTTAATTCCCCACAGATTTCTTGCAACTGGAGAATCCCTTTCGTCACTGCATTTCCAGTACAGACTCGGGATTTCCACCATATCTGGAATAGTGAAGTACACATGCCGTGCACTGTGGGACTCCTTAGCTGAAGAGTTTTTACCAGAGCCCACAACAGAGAGGTGGATTGAAATTTCAGAAAAGTTTCAACAGATATGTCATTTTCCCAACTGCTTGGGTGCTGTGGACGGGAAACATATCCGCATTGTAAAGCCAGCCGGATCGGGATCGGAATATTTCAATTACAAGAAATATTTTTCAATTGTCCTCATGGCCATCGCTGACGCGGAATACAAATTTATTGCTGTTGATATTGGGGCCTATGGCCGCTCCAATGACTCTCAAATTTTCAAACTGTCTGCCATGGGGCGTAAACTGTATGGAAACACCTTCCAGTTCCCACCACCTAGACCGCTGCCGCAAACATCTGGTCCACCTATGCCATTTGTCTGTGCAGGGGATGAAGCCTTCCAGCTGTCAGAACACCTTTTGAAACCGTACTCTAGCAGAGGATTGACAAGAACAAAACGCATTTTTAATTACCGCCTCACAAGAGCAAGAAGAATGGTTGAATGTACCTTTGGTATTCTGACAGCCAAATGGCGGGTCCTATTGACTGCGATCAACCTCAAGACAGAAACTGTGGACGAGGTGATCAAAGCTTGCGTGGTACTCCACAATTTTGTTATCTGCAAGGAACCCATTTCCATTGAGGACACCTCTGAAGAAACCACCTTGCAAGATTACCATGACATTACCACTAGAAGGTCTGTGACGGTTTCAGTAATGAGGGACAATTTTGCACTATACTTTATGTCACCTCAAGGCAGAGTACACTGGCAGGATGACAGAGTGTGAAAGATTTGTGCCCTTAACCAAACTTGTGTACCTTCTGTACCAACAGTATATACCTTTGCCAACCAAAGTTGGCTATCTTGTCATGGTCTCTATTTTTAGCTTTAGGCCACAGGTGTGTACCTGGTTGTGTTTTATGCAAAGTATTTCACCTTTTAACAAAAGTTGTGTACATTGTTAGGAAATCACCAACAATAAACACAACTTTTTAGGTGAAATACTTTGCTTCAAACACAACCAGGAACACAACTGTGGCAAAAAGCTAAAATTTACCCACAGTTATATACCTGGTTTTGAATACCTTTTTACCTTTTAAATACCCTGTAATTAACCTTTTTTTAAAACATATTTCGCCGCAGAAAGAAATGACAGACAACCAGTGTAAACAATAATTTAACTTTTATTTAAAATATTTTTTTTTTGTAAACTGTTTTTAAAGTTAAAAAAACTTTTTTAATAAAGGTTTGAAACCAACTGGGCATTTTTATTACAAAACACATCATAAATCTGTGTAGTGTGGGGTGGAAATACTGCTGGAGGGGCTGCGGGACACTTCGACAATGGGAGTGTGGAGAGAGGATTGGGATCGTGGTGGGGAAGGAACAGTTAGAGGTGATGGTGTGGAAAAAGCTACAGAATGGGTGGACATGTGGGAGGCAGAAGAGGTGGTAGGCGGTGGAGTGGAGGGTTGGGCAGGGACTGTAGGAGCAGATGATGTTGATGGCAAGTTGTATGGGGAAGGAGTTTGGTACAGGGAAGGAGTTTGGTACGGGGCAGGTTGCTGGAAGTGGGGAGATGTCTGGTACTGGGGAGGTTGCTGGTACTGGGGAGGTTGCTGGTACTGGGGAGGTGGATGGTATGTAATAGGAGGGGGAGGATGGAAAGTGGCTGGAGGGGGTGCAGATGTAATAGGAGGGGGAGGATGGAAAGTGGCTGGAGGGGGTGCAGGTGGAGGAACTACTGTGGTGGGAGGAGGAGGGTGGGAGGTAACTTGCTGGAGAGCACCGTGGCATGAATGCATTACATGCATCTGCTGGGTAGGAGATAGCGTTTCCATGCGCTCCACAACAGACCTGAAAAAGGTGTGGTTTGGCGAAGATCTTGCTTCTGAATGCATGGTTTGCAGAAGTGTCTTCACCTCCAGAATGCTGGAGTTGATCTGCTGAAAGCCTGCGGAGATTTGCTCTGACAAGACTTTTAGACAGTTCTGGAAAGATGCATTCAGATGCAAGAACTCTGGCGCATAAGTCTTTTCCTGACCCCTCTGCCGCTGCCGCCCAGTACCCGCAGGTGTACTAGAGGTGGCAGGGGCAGAAGGGTGGGGTAAAGGGAAAGCGATCTCCTCACCAGCAGCTTCATGTAATGTAGGCGGCCACGATGCTCCTGTGCTGGTGGATGGGACAGATGGGTCGAATGTGTGGGAAGGCTGGGAAGGTGCAGATGTACCGGGGCGGTCGAAGTGTCCCTCGGTGCCGGTCTCCTCAGGGATCGCCTCAGAAGGGTCCAATCGTGCAGGCTCCCGAGTGCTGCTCACCGTGCTGTGGAAAGAGAAAAAAACCCAATTAAAATAGTGACATGGTATGGCCCTGGCTGAAAAAAAAAAGTTACATCTAACATTTTTTTTCACATGTGTGTAATATTTACCTTCTGGTGAGCATTGTTTCCCGGAGGAACGACAGGGCTTGTGCGTATTTGTACTTGCTCCTGCGTCCTCCAGATCCACTCGGGGCCCGCATCTCTTTATTGAACTCCTTCTTGAAACGATCCCTCACAGACCACCACCGATTCACAATTCTGTTCCCTGAAACGAGAAAGGAGTGGTTACTATACAACATCAGTGTTTCACAAACTCCACTCCTCATGGTCCCCAGGGGTCATGTTTTCAGGATTTCCATAGTAAATAGAAATCCTGAACACATGATCCGTGGGGACCACGAGGACTGGAGTTCGGGAAACACTGGTTTACATCAAGCAACCGGTACTGTATATACTTACGCTCTTTAATCTGGGCCCGAGCATAGAGGTCCTTCCAGTGGCCCACAAGGAGCGAACAGATTTCCCCCCAGAGTCGTCGGGTAACGATCAGGTCAGCGTGGCGGCGGTCAGCCATATTCCAGAGCGGCTCCCTTTCTCTGACGAGATCGATGAGGTGGTCCACATCGATTCCTCCATCCTCACCGTCAGATTCGGGAGCACGCTGTGAAGGCTGTTAAAGAAAAAGACAAAAATAACATAATTAGCCTCCACAAAAGGAATAAAATAAAAAGTGCAAAAAAACAAAGCAAAAATATTTATACTTACACGCTGGTGACCGCCGCGTTGCTGTTGCCGACGACCCTGGAAGGCACTGCGAGGACCTCTTGGCCGAGCACCAGATTGGGAAGACTAGAGAAGAAAACAAAAAATGTTATGTCTTTGGATGTAGGCATTTGTTTGCTGTGTGTGGTCTGCAGAACATTGTTTTCTATGTGTTGTGTGTAGTGTGATGTTGTGTTTCAACATTTGATGCCAAAATCGTACCAAATGTGAGCCCACTCCAAGTGTCTGTCCACCCCTTCCTTCTTCTTCTGGGAGCTCCTCTTCATCTTGTGATTCCTGTTTTGAAATAAAAGGCAACGAATAGACATATTACAGAGATGATGGATTTTGGAAATAAAAACTTACCGTCAAACGCTGACGATGCGAGGGAGGGCTCCCAGAAGAAGATGTGCTGTCTTCCTGCTGGCCAGACTCCATGGCTGTGGGTGGTGTTCCTGCTGCTGCCATTGCTGCTGCTGCTGCTGCATCTATTGGGCGGCTGTTGAATAAAGATAAACAAAGGGCCAATGAATATCTTGATATTCCATGGCTCTAGTTTGGAGGAATGGGGGATTTGATAATTACCGTCTCTCATCTGCTGCTGGACTCCCCTCCCGTTGTTCAGCATGCTGCTCCATTTGGGGTGGTGCTGATGGTGCTGCTGCAGATGTCTCCTGCCTTCTCCTGCGCCTGGTTGCTGTCTTGGGTGGCATGTTGGGTGTGGCTGAGGGTCCCACTGTCTTGCTTTTATATATGTCTTGTGGGCAGAGCTACTGAGCATGCTCAGACCAAAAAAACCGGATCAGGCGCATTGCGGCGCTCATAGGCTTTCATTGTGTGAAAAAGCCGGACACGCCGGATCCGGCGTGTCCGGCTTTTTCGCCGGAGACAAAAAACGTTACAGTAGCCGTTTTTTCCAGACGCCGGATCGCGACACATTGCCGGATCCGGCGAAAACCGGATGAAACGCATGGCCATCCGGCTCGATCCGGCTCTAATGCAAGTCAATGGGGGGGAAACCGGATCCGGCATTGCATTTCGCCGGATCCGGTTTTTGTCAAAAGCGCCGGATCGCGCCTGACGGCGAAAACCTGATGTGTGAAAGAGGCCTAAGCTAGATATCCATTTGGGACCCGGAGACTCTCTGACACTATTCACACTAGTTAGGTTTTAACGCTAGAGCGTGTAGTTACTGTTCCAAATGGGTACACCTTGCTGTGGTGGGACAGCTTTATACTTTTTTGATCAAAACAGTATTTGCCAAGTATTACCCTATGTTAATTATTTAGTGCACTTGCTCTTTTACTTATTTATTTTCATTAGGGTATATGCACGCATTGTTTTTTTCCTTTGGTTTTGTTTGCTTTTATGGCCAGTGTGAACATGCTTTTACATCATGGATGTCATTCAAGCCTACTTCAATAGAATTATATACTGCCCAGATCTGGAAAAGACAGCAATTGAAACGTGACAAAAATGTTAAGTATGTGGGCTCAGCAGGAGCCTGGAACAGCGAGCTCCTGTTCAGACCATCTGCATTTCTGCTCCCGTTGGAGATACTCATGATAGACTATCTGCAAATAGGGTACTCCAGTTTGGGACAATTGTATTGTTTGGTGATGAATGATCATTTGACTAAATACACAGTGGCAGTACCTACTAGAGACCAGACTGCAGAATCAGCTACTGAGGCAGTATTTCATCACTTCATTCAACTGTTTGAGTGTTCATGGTAGATTCATTTGGATCAGGGAGTGCTTCCAGGGTGCCTTAATGAAGGAACTTTATTACTTGTTTAGTATTGAGCAGTCTAGGATGACACCCTATCATCAGCAAGGCAACAGTGTGTGTGAAGGTTTGAACCTCACCCTTCTGCAAATACTCCCCCCACATGTTGATGTTCGGGAAGGCAGGTAGGGAGATTGAAGACCTACACATGCCTGATTTTATGGCTGATCCTCCTCAGACCACTACTGCGTGGGACCAGGAGCACTGGCAGTGCTTTTGAATGGTGCACAGAGTGGTGGGTGATCAGTTACACATCATGACCAGAGACCGGTACAGAAGGAAGTGTTTGCTCCAGGGAAAAGAGTGCTAGTCCGAGTCAAAAAGCAGTCTGAGAAGTTAGATAACTGATGGGAGACAGTACATTATGTGGTGAAAAGGAGAATGGGACCCAATATCCCCGTGTATGAGGTGGAATCGGTGGGGACCAACTAGGAATCTCCATCTCTACAACATGCTGCGATGGTGTCAATTTGAAGAACCAGCGGTAATGAGGCAACACCTAAACCTGAGCCGAGGAGAGTGGACCCACCAATAGATGTTGATTGGTGGTCTTGTACCCACTTCTTTGCAGACTGAGGGCCCATCTGCTGTAATATTGCCCCCCAGAGAGACTATTTCACAACCTGTGGATCCCTCAGAGATGATATACAGGAAGAGGCGACTGCCCCAGTCCAATTCGTAGCTGTCCTCAGTGATAATGCACTGGGGGAGTCAACAGCTTTGGTCTATTAAAGAACCACAAGGCTATGTGCAGGATGATTTGATCTGGAACGTTCTGTCAGGGATGCCAACCTCTAGTGAGGTGGCATGTGAGTTGGTAATAGACATTATTGCAATATCGGACTCTGGCCACAAGAGGTCACTCTTGCCTCTTGAATAGACTCTATTACATAGTTTATCGTGTTTTTCAGTTTGAGCCGAGAGATAACTGGAGTAGGACCATCGATTGCCATCCTTGGAGCATAGAGTTCACTGTGTTCCAGAAATTGACCAGAGTACTGGAGAAACGTGTACCTGTTCCCGTGACTCCTGTTAGAGAGAGAGAATTGCTTTGGGGGGACATCTATGGTTGGATGCAGAGTTGGATTCCCCCCAGGGCATCTGCTGTGACATGAAGGAAAAGCTAGCCTATCAGGCTAAAACTATGCCCCAGGTGACAAGTCCAGGATCCACTTCTTGGCCTCCTAGCTAAACGGCAGAACAGACGATCAGCCGGCCCCATCAGGTTACAGTCAGTAAGTCCTGAGCTCAGTCCCTACCACAGGGATCCCGCTGGCAGCGTGCACGCAGTCTTAGACAGAGTTTGGCGCCGAACATAGATTCTCAGCTAGAGACAATGGTTGCTAGTAGAATTGTATATTCGGAGCTAGCTACTCACTTCATTAGGAGGAACTTGTATACATATAGACTAACAGACTTGAAATCTTAGAGAATTGTCAAAGTTTTGAATCTCTTCGCTGCACCACTGCCGCCTCTTGCACCCATCTAATTACACCTTTGCTCTTGGTTAATTTTTGGCTACCGCATTAGTCATGACCTCAGGTCAGGAAAGTTATAATGCATCAGAACATCCTGGGTCTATCAGTTGTGCAGCGCAAAGGTCCTAGCCGACCCATGCTAAGTGTGTGTGAAATTTAACTATGTTGCATTCTTGCATGGTCGGGGTAACTCAGGTTCCATTGTTTGTAAGAAATAGTTCCTTGGCAAATCGTTTGGTCGTGTTTTTTGTCTTCGGCCCACTGTATTCTGGGAGAGATGAGCCCGGTACACAGTCGACAGTCTGTTGGGTAAATTCACCAAAATCTACAGTTGAGGCAAGAACCATTTTATAGAAATCTATTTTTTTAAATTCCATAATTTTATTGTATTGTAAATATCACGTTTTTAGTAAGCAAGAGCGGATGTGACAAAATTCAAATTCACCAAATCGCGCAGATTTTCCAAGAAAATTTGGTTCATAGTAAAGTTATTCTCCGCAAATTGAATATTCCCTATTATGCTCTGGGGTTTCTCCAGACCCTGGACCATAAAAAAACTAAAATTTAAAAAAGAAAAAAAAAGGTCATATTCAGCTCAACGCTCACATCTCTGGCCGCTCCTCCGTAACGCTACATTTTCTTCCTTGTATTCACTTTATGCTGGTAATTCCAGCTGAGAGCAATCCGTGGAGAGTTGCTCAGTAAACGCTGGGTCCTATTCGTGCCTGGAAACTTCAACCAACAGTGAACACCAGGCAGGAGATGCATTGTGGCGGAGGACCGGAAGACAGGCAGGGAGCATCGGTGGAAAATTCCCGAAAAATCATATTCTCCAGAATGCAGCATTTTGTGAAGTTCCAGTTCAATTCGATTCCACTGGAATAAATTCATCCATCTCTAGTTTTCAGTCTGAACTTGATGGATCTGTGTCTGTTTCTACTTCATAATAAAAACTATGAAACTATTGGTAGTAACAATAATAAATGTATTATAAGTTACGTTAGGATTTGTTGACACCTGGATGGTCAGACACAAGGTAACGGTAATGTAATTGTATGCAATGTACTATTTGTATAAAATACTGGCTTTATTTAAGAAAAATGTTACAGCTTTAAAAACATTATTGGAGTATCCAAACTTTCTATATTTACATTAAATGGCATTGGAGTTTTCTTAGGATAAAGACCTGAGTTTAAAAAAAAATATGCACTGGAGATGGTCTTCGCAACTTCAAGTGTGCATTGGTGTCAATCTTCAAGTTCTATGTTAGTTTCATCATAAACCACTGAACGATTTGCTCTGTCGTGACGGGAATGCTTTACGTTTAGAACGTCACCCATTTTATCCAGCTCATGCAATACCTGGAAAACATGTATAGAGCAAGGTGTCAAAAAACTCGTGTAGTTAAAGAAACACTCCTCCTCCCATCAAAGTTTTTATCCTCTTAATATACTGCAATAATCATATTCTATGGCACTGTGTACTGACAGTCGCTCATTTTGCCTTTCTACCCAATTAATAATTCTTCTCTCTTCCATTAGATCTATGATATCACATGATTAAAAACTGACTAGCTGAATCCTTCTAACCTCTAAGTAGAAACAGGAGGTCAATTTTCCCTGCATGAGTCATGAGTCACTGCAAAAGTCCCTGGCAAGGGGAGGAGAGGAGTAGCTGGGTCAGGAGTTGAAGAGGGAAAGATTTCAGCAGCGAAATGAGACTCTCTTTCTACGTAGAGCAGCATAATAGATAAAGTAAGGGAGACACAAAGCGCAATAGGGTCTTATCCGATAGTAAGTTAGCACTTTTTAAGTAGGAAGCTGCTCACCTGGTATTAGGTGGTTAAAGCACATGTGGGAAAGGCTGCCGCAGATCCACAGGTCGGTCAATGACCCGACAATACAATACACTGCAGAGAAGATGTGGATTCCAGTCCACGCTGCCCAAACAATACATTTCCAAGACATAGTAACAGTTAAGAAGCTATATGTGGTATTTTCCTGAGGAAGGGGTGGTATTCTCCCTGAAACGCATAGATTAAACCACTTCTTAACTGTTACTACGTCTCGGAAATCTATTATTTGGGCAGCGCGGACTGGAATCCACGTCTTCTCTGCAGTGTACGTAGAGCAGCAAAAAGAGAATAATTTACTGAGTAGAAAGGCGAAATGAGCAATTGTAAATACACATTGCTGTATTATATGATGATTGCAATGAACTGGCAAGTATGGTTACACCAATAATGTCCAAAGACAATTATGGGTAAAACAGCATCTGTTTTCAATTATCACTAATCCGAATGAATTTTAAGCTTCCTATGCCCAAAAGGTTTTATGGATACAATCAAAAATATACTAATCAAAGAAGAAAAAAAGAGTGCTATACAAAAAAAATTATTTTATAAAAATTTTTATTATTGATTACAAAAACATGTAAATAAATTTTGCATAAATTTGTTAAAATACATGTGACCCTAGGTGATATAATATATAACCAGGGCTATACATAGGCAAATATTATCATATGGGCACAATAGTAAATATCCTATAATTAAAACCATCAATAGTGACCATAGACAGAAAATAATTACAATGGCTTTTCATATGTCTAGGGCCCTGCCCTTAATATACCGCCACAGACTGCCTAAAAAAAGAAGACTGGATAGATCTCATATGTTTAGTGCTTACCCACAGTGCCTGATTGCCCTGGAGTCACGTGTCGCCCCTCTGGTTTCAGGCTTAAAGAGAATCTGTCACCCCCGGGACATACTTAAGCTATTAATATGGGCATACAGGTACTAGAAAAACTTAAAATAGTCATACCTGCATGCCTCATATCTGTCTTGTTCTTCAGAAATCCACTTTTAGGCCATGTGCACACGATGCAGATTTGCAGCATTTCCGCAGCGGATTTTACCGCGCAGAAACGTTGCATATCCGCATTGTGATGTACATTACCTTTAAAATGAATGAAAAAAAAAAAAACCGCTGTGCAGACGCTGCGGATTTTTCCGCGCGGTTTTCCTGCGGTACAAAATCCGCAGCATGTTACTTCTTTTGTGCGGTTTTCTATCTCCCCTGTTACCAAATCCGCAGGGGGAGAACCGCAATGGAAAACCGCACAAAAACCGCATGAAAACCGTGTGAAAAATGGAAGAAATCCGCAGGAAAAATGCAGGTCATTTGACCTGCGGTTTTCTTCCATTCTGCACGGAAAAATCCGCAGGGCTCAAAACTCTGTCTGCACTCAGCCTAACTCTTTTATGCTAATCCAGTGCCTGGAAGGAAACTCAGCCTTCGGTCTTCATTTGCGTACCTGTCGCCTCCAATTGGTGTCACAGGACTCTGTGACGTCTAGTGGTCGTCAAGTGCCTGTATGCCCATATTAATAGCTTAGGTACGTCCAAGGGAGTGACAGATTCCCTTTAAACAGTATTGCCGGTTTACTAATGTATCATTGTCATTTTCCAAAACTACATTGAGCTTTATGCCAAATTCAATTTTTATGATGCCCCTTCACCTTTTTTTAATACAAACATATGAAGGTGTAATAGAAAGTGGTTGGGCCTCTTTATTCAACAGTGTCCAGCAATACATTCCCACTAAGGGTATGTGCACACAATATTTTTTTAAACTCAGCCAAAATTGCCAATTATTTTAAGCAGAAGGTGCTTCAGAAAAACAGTGTTTTTTTTCTCAGTAATGTCTTTTTTTCTTGTCTTTCCAGTTGTTTTTTTGCAGCGACTGTACTGGTGTGTTGTGTTTTTATTTTTACTTGTATGTATAAAGTAGTACGTGACTTCCAAGCGAAAGCTGTCTGGGTAAAAGAAGTGACCTGAACAGTCTTCACTTTACAACTTTGATAAACTGATGCCGATTAAAAGAAGTTGAAATGGCTGAAAATTTGCACAGCAAGTCACTTTTACTGTACATTGCAGTGTATATGTTCTTTATTTTTTAGTGTTTCCTAAGTGCTTTTTCAGGAGGGCTACACTTTGCACCTGCCTGAAAAAACGTCTTGTGCACACACCCTTAGGGCAGGTGAGTAAAAGCGTATTTTTGGTTTGTGTGAGATCTGACAAAACATACGAGTCTGATACCATGGAAAACCTTGGACTGCACTCGGATGTCATCTGAGCACAGTCTGATTTCAATGCACTCACAGAATGGAGAAGACGGAGACATTTTGCCTCCATCTCCTCCTCCTCTGAGTAAATTGGGTTGCACTATACTGACACTGTGATGAAACTCTAATCAGAGTTTGATCAGAGCGTTATTTGCATAATAGACCCGATTCTCTAGAATGAGAGAAAATATGGTCGTCTGCACCTGCCCTTATACTTATTTAAATCTACGTCAGGTTCATCAAATAGGTCTTATCATGTATCTTTCAGGAAAAATGATACGGTAATTGTTGTTATTTTTTACATTCGAGATTGAAAAACACACCTTGTCCAACATCTCCTTTGTATGTGCGGCTGAAATGCAAAATCTCACTCTTGCCTCAGCAATAGGAGTAGCTGGAAAACCAACGATAACAACACCAATTTTCTTCTTCAGCATGTGCCGTGCAAAAGCCCTATGGATAGATGCGTAAGAGAAAAATAAATTCCGATGTTAACTCTGCCAGGAGAACAATTTGTTTTAGGAAGTCAAACAACAACGTTATTGGTGGTCACAAAACTACAGATTAAATGGAATTTTTATAAAGACTTACAAAATCATGACTAGACAGTGGGGTGTATAGTGGACCTTGGAGTTTTTTTTTTAATACTCTCACGTTATCCCATATCTACATACAGGCACATATATAGAAAAATTTAGTTATGGAAGGTATGAACTATTACATGAGGTTCTTGTGAAATGGTAAGTTTAGAAAGTTGACTATTTTTTGTCAAGCTTTCACAAAAAAGAAAAACAGTGGATTTACAGGGGTTGGACAAAATAATGGAAGCACTTAACATTTTGGCATCATAATCTTCGAACATGTTATAAACACGCAAACCGTGACATATGGTAATGTTTTGCAGTTGATTATTTGTGTTATGTGTATGTAAATTAACTGTTTGTTTTGCAGAATTGTAAGAACATTGATGAGAACCTGATTCCAATGGCAGACCTCTCAGATTTTTAAAGAGGCCAAATTGTTGGTGCTCGTATGGCAGGCGCTAGTGTAACAGAAAGTGCCCGAATGCTTGGCGTGTCAAGAGGTACTGTCTCCAAAGTAATGACTGTGTTTGAAAGAGAAGGAAAAACATCCGCAGCAAAGCACAGGTCTGGCCGAAAGTCGAAGTTGACTGAGAGAGACCGTCGGACTCTAAAGCGAATTGTGAGAGAGGATCGCAAGACCACGGCTCCGAAAATCACTGCTGAGCTGAATGAACACCTACAGAACCCAGTTTCCACGAAAACTGTTCGTCGGGGGCTTCACAAATCTGGATTCCACGGAAGAGCTGCAATTAGAAAACCGCTGCTCTCAATGACAAATGTTTCCAAGCGTTTAGAGTGGTGTAGAAACCTCCAGAATTGGTCCCTCGAGCAGTGGAAACATGTGATATTCTCAGACGAATCATCGTTTACCCTATTTCCGACCTCCAGCTAAGTGTACGTTTGGAGACAGCAGAAAGAAGCATTCCATCCAGACTGCCTTCTCCCAACCGTAAAACATGGCGGAGGTTCTGTGATGATGTGGGGTGCTATTTCGTGGAGATCCGCCGGGCCAATGATATCCCTTCATGGAAGAATTAACAGCCGAGATTATTTGGGCATTTTGGGCGACCAAGTGCATCCTATGGTTCAAGCACTGTTCCCAAAGGGGAAAGCCATCTTTCAGGATGATAATGCACCAATTCATACAGCTAGAATCATTAAAGCGTGGCACGAGGAACATTCTAATGAAGTTGAGCATCTCCTCTGGCCCCCACAATCCCCAGACCTCAACATTATTGAGCATTTATGGTCGATTTTAGAGATCCAAGTTAGACGTTGAATTCTGCCGCCATCGTCGCTCAAAGAACCGGAGGGTGTTTTAACTGAAGAATGGGCAAAAATTCCTTTGGAAACAATTCACACCTTGTATGAATCCATACCTCTGAGAATTGAGGCTGTCATCGCTGCAAAAGGTGGACCTACAACATATTAAACTAACTTTTGTTGATGTTTCCAGGTGTTTCCAATATTTTGTCCAACCCCTGTAATTGATTTAGCTTTCCTAATGCTAGCACCAATCCTTGCAGATACATAATTAACAATGATAAATGTTCTTAGGCCGGGGTCACACTTGCGAGTGCAATGCGAGAAACTCACGCCGAGTCTCTTGCATCAATACCCGGTTCTGCGGCCGGCACTCGGGACCGGATCGTGAGGCTGCTTGTATTTCTAGGCAGCTGAACGCTCCAGTCCAAGTGCCGGCAACAGTGCCGGGTATTGATTCAAGAAATTTGCGTGAGTTTCTCCCATTGCACTCGCAAGTGTGACCCTGGCCTTAAAAGGAAACTTTCAGCGGGTTACATGCTGCGTGAACAATGGCAGCATGAATCAGATTCCAACTCCTTCATTCTAAACATCTACATTACATTCTGAAATGAAGGAGCCTTTTGGAGAAAAACATAGATGAAAACGCATCCGGGGACAAGATGACTGGTCCAAGAGATATGTCCCTTCCAGACTTTTCTCACCTGCTCAGCTAGAAGGTCCCTCCCTAAATATACACATAAGGAGAGACTGATCAACCTAGCTGAGCAGACATGCTCAGGAACCGGCCTTTTCTGACTAGTCACCTATTCCTTGCAGAGCTTTCAAGTGCAATAGACTTGGAGACTAAGGGTCCCGTTTCACATAGTGACGCACCAGCGATCCCAACAACGATACAACCTGGTAAGGATCGCTGATGCGTTGCTACATGGTCGCTAGTAAGCTGCCAAACAGGCAGATCTCTTCAGCAACGCACCAGCGATCCCGACAACAATACGACCTGCTGCGTTGTCACACAGCAGCTTTTCTGAACGATTCCAGCCTGTGTCCCTGAGTTCTGTGTCACCAACGAGGTTGCTCGTTGGCGTCAAACACAGCGATGCATGCTGGCCAGCGGGACGCCGATGATGAAAAATGGCCCAGGACATTCAAGCACAATCAGCGATATCCTGCGGGGGGTCTGTGTCACATGTAGCGAGATCGCTGGCGAGATCGCGGTTGGGTCACAAAATCGGTGACGCATCAGCGATCTCGCTAACGATATTGCTATGTGAGACGGGGCCTATAGAATGGAACAGCAGGGTGCATGCCCCAGAAGAAGAGGTGGTACAACTAAAGAACAGAGGATTTAAGTACCCGTCATGGTGATCGGTGATGGTCTGAGGTATTCAAAGCAATTAACAAGTCTCCAGTTGATAGCCGAAATCCCACCTCATTTCAGAGAAAAACATAAATTATTAGAATGAAGGATCCAGTGTATGATTCACACTGGCGCGGTCCGTGCAGCATGAATCAAGTGACAAGTTTCCTTTAAAAAGCGACTTTCGTTTTCTTATCATAGAGGAGAGTCCCTAAGAGACAACACCTCGCCTTACATCCATATGCACCAAATCTTCGAAGTATTTTAGTATTTTCTATGTACCCACACTATGTTTACTTTAGCTAAGTCACACGTTGCTGCTGTATGACTGCACATGACACTAAATCCTATAAATCATACTGGGAACATGCCTACAGCACTGAGTTGTTTGGCGTATCCCAATACAATTTACAAAAGTCTTTGTTAGCAAACCATGTAAATTATCACTGTGTCAATGCTATGGCTATAGAAGTACAGTGGGTATGGAAAGTATTCAGACCCCTTTTACATTTTTTCACTCTTTGTTTCATTTCAGCCATTTGGTAAATTCAATTTTTTTCTCTCAATGTACATTCTGCAACCCATCTTGACGTAAAAAAACAGAAATGTAGACATTTTTGCAAATTAAAAAAGAAAAATTGAAATATCACATGGTCATAAGTATTCAGACCCTTTGCTAAGTATTGAGTTGAAGCACCCTTTTGAGCTAGTACAGCCATGAGTCTTCTTGGGAATGATGCAACAAACTTTTCGTACCTGGATTTGGGAATCCTCTGCCATTCTTCCTTACAGATCCTCTGCAGTTCCATCAGGTTGGATGGTGAACGTTAGTGGACAGCCATTTTCAGGTCTCTCCAGAGATGCTCCATTGGGTTTAGGTCAGGGCTCTGGCTGGGCCAGTCAAGAATGGTCACAGAGTTGTTCTGAAGCCACTGTTTTGTTATTTTAGCTGTGTGCTTAGGGTCATTGTCTTGTTGGAAGGTGAACCTTTGGCAAAGTCTGAGGTTCAGAGCACTCTGGAAGAGGTTTTCATCCAGGATATCTCTGTACTTGGCCGCATTCATGTTTACTTCAATTGCAACTAGTCGTCCTGTCCCTGCAGCTGAAAAACACCCTCATAGCATGATGCTGCCACCACCATGTTTCACTGTTGGGATTGTATTGGGCAGGTGATGAGCAGTGCCTGGTTCTCCACACATACCACTTAGAACTTTTTTGTGATAATTCCATCTTCGTCTCATCAGACCAGATTATCTTATTTCTCATAGTCTGGGAGTCCTTCATGTGTTTTTTAGCAAACTCTATGCAAGCTTTCATATGTCTTGAACTGAGGAGAGGCTTCCGTCGGGTCACTCTGCCATAAAAGCCCGACTGGTGGAGGGCAGCAGTGATAGTTGACCTTGTGGAGCTTTCTCCCATCTCCCTACTGCATCTGTGGAGCTCAGCCACAGTGATCTTGGGGTTCTTCTTTACCTCTCTCACCAAAGCTCTTCTCCCACGATTGCTCAGTTTGGCTGGACGGCCAGGTCTAGGAAGACTTCTGGTGGTCCCAAACTTTTTCCATTTAAGGATTATGGCGGCCACTGTGCTCTTAGGAACCTTGAGTACTGCAGAAATTCTTTTGTAGCCATGGTCAGATCTGTGCCTTGCCACAATTCTGTCTCTGAGCTCCTTGGCCAGTTCTTTTGACCTCATGATTCACAGGTGTGTGCCTTTACAAATCAAGTCCTATCAGTTTAATTACACACAGCTGGACTCCAATGAAGGAGTAGAACCATCTCAAGGAGGATCACAAGGAAATGAATAGCATGTGACTTAAACATGAGTGTATGAGCAAAGGGTCTGAATACTTATGACCATGTGATATTTCTGTTGTTTTTTAATAAATTTGCAAAAATTTCTACATTTCTGTATTTTTTTCAGTCAAGATGGGGTGCAGAGTGTACATTAACCCCTTCCTGACATCCGACATACTATCCCGTCCACGGTACCCGGGCCCGTATGACCGTGGACGGGATAGTACGTCTACCGCGATCAGCGGCGCCCACGTGGTGAGCGCCGCTGATCGCGGCCGGGTGTCAGCTGATTATCACAGCTGACACCCGGCACTATGGGTCAGGGGCGGTCACGGACCGCCCCCGACACGTTAACCCCTTGCACACCGCGATCAAACATGATCGCGGTGTACCGGGAGTTAAAGGGAAGCATCGGCAGGGAGGGGGCTCCCTCCGTGCTTCCCTGAGCCCCCCATGGCAGCGCAATGTGCAGCGCTGCTGCGGGGGGCTCCTATCCTCCAGGCCCCCGAATCCAAGATGGCGACGGGGGCCTTCGGGGACCTGAGGAAGCTGGCTTCCTCAGTGCCTGCAAAGCGCAGGCAAGAGGAAGTCTGCTTCAATGCCTGTGACAGATTGCTGATCTGTCACAGTGATCTGTGATGTGACAGATCAGCGATCTGTCACAGGACAGTGATGTCCCACCTGGGACTATGTAATAAAGTAAAAAAAAAATTAAAAAAACATGTAAAAATAAATTAAAAAAAATCGCCAAATAAATTAGTAAAAAAAAAAAAAAAATATTCCCCAATAAATTCATTTTTTGAAAATAATAAAAAAAACAAACAATAAAAGTACACATATTAGGTATCGCCGCGTCCGTAATGACCCGCCCTATAAAACTGTCCCATTAGTTAACCCTTTTAGCGAACCCCTTAAAAAATAAAAATAAAAAACGAAGCAAAAAATAATGATTTATTATCATACCGCCAAACAAAAAGTGTAATATCGCGCGATCAAAAAGACGCATATAAATATCCATGGTACCGCTGAAAACGTCATCTTGTCCCGCAAAAAACGAGCTGCCACACAGCATCATCAGCGAAAAAATAAAAAAGTTATAGCTCACAGAATAAAGCGATGCAAAAATAATTATTTTTTATATAAAATAGTTTTCATTGCATAAAACCGACAAAAACATAAAAAAACGACCTAAATGAGGTATCGCTGTAACCGTACTGACCCGAAGAATAAAACCGCTTTATCAATTTTACCGCACGCGGAACGGTGTAAACGCAGCCCCCCAAAAGAAATTCATGAAACGCTGGTTTTTGTTCATTCTGCGTCCCAAAAATAGGAATAAAAAGCGATCAAAAAAGGTCACATGCCCGAAAATGGTACCAATAAAAACGTCAACTCGTCCCGCAAAAAATAAGACCTCACATGACTCAGTGGGTCAAAATACGGAAAAATTATAGCTCTCAAAATGTGGTGATGCAAAAACTATTTTACAATAAAAAGCGTCTTTTAGCGTGTGACAGCCGCCAAACATAAAAACCGCCATAAATAGTAAATCAAACCCCCCGTTATCACCTCCTTAGTTAGGGAAAAATAATAAAACAAAAAAAAAAAAGTCTCTATCTCCATTTTCCCGTTAGGGTAAGGCTGTGTGCACACGCTGCGGATTAGGTGCGGATTCATCCGAGCGGATTTTGTAAAATCCGCAGGTGAAACCACAGGTCAAAAGACCTGCGGTTTTACCTGCAGATTGCTCTGCGGTTTTGTCCTGCGGTTTTTCATCTCCTCATTAGAGGAGATGGCAAACCGCAGGAGAATCCGCAGAAAGAATTGACATGTCAATTCTTTCTGCGGATTGAAAACCGCAGATAATCCGCGCGGAAAATTCCGCACCGTCTGCACTGCGGTTTTTGATTCCCATAGGGAATCATGGTACTGGGGTCCGCAGCAGCCAAAACCGCTGCGGAACTGCAGCAAAATCCGCAGCGTGTGCACACAGCCTTAGGGTTAGGGCTAGGGTTAGGGCTAGGGTTAGGGTTAGGGCTAGGGTTAGGGCTAGGGCTAGGGTTAGGGCTAGGGTTAGGGCTCAGATTAGGGTTAGGGGTGTGTTGGGGTTAGGGTTGGAGTTATAATTGGGGGTTTCCACTGTTTGGGCACATCAGGGGCTCTCCAAATGCAACATGGCGTCTGATCTCAATTCCAGCCAATTCTGAGTTGAAAAAGTCAAATGGTGCTCCTTCCCTTCCAAGCTCTGCCATGCGCCCAAACAGTGTTTTACCCCCACATGTAGGGTATCAGCCTACTCAGGACAAATTGCAAAACAATTTTTGGGGCCCAATTTCTCCTGTTACCCTTAGGAAAATAAAAAATTGGGGGCAAAAATATCATTTTTGTGGAAAAAAATGATTTTTTTATTTTCACGTCCGAGTGTTATAAACTTCTGTGAAGCACTTGGGGGTTCAAAGTGCTCACCACACATCTAGATAAGTTCCGTGGGGGGTCTAGTGTCCAAAATGGGGTCACTTGTGGGGAGTTTCAATAGTTTAGGTACATCAGGGGCTCTCCGAACGCACATGACACCCGCAGACCATTCCATCAAAGTCTGCATTCCAAAACGTCACTGCTTCCCTTCCGAGCCCCGACGTGTGTCCATACAGTAGTTTTCTCCCACATATGGGGTGTCAGCGTACTCAGGCCAAATTGGACAACAACTTTTGGGGTCCAATTTCTCCTGTTACCCTTGGGAAAATGAAAAAATTGGGGACTAATTGATCATGTTTCTGGAAAAAATACCATTTTTTTATTTTCATGCCCTGGCATTATAAACTTCTGTGAAGCCCTTGGGGGTTCAAAGTGCTCACCTCACATCTAGATAATTTCCTTAGTGTGTCTAGTTTTCAAAATGGGGTCATTTGTGGGGGGTTTCCACTGTTTAGGTACATTAGGGGCTCTCCAAAGGCAACATGACACTCGCAGACCATTCCATCAAAGTCTGCATACCAAAACGTCACTACTTCCCTTCCGAACCCCGACGTGTGCCCATACAGTAGTTTTCACCCACATATGGGGAAGCAGCATACTCAGGACAAATTGGACAACAACTTTTGGGGTCCAATTTCTCCTGGTACCCTTGGGAAAATAAAAAAATGGTGACTAAAAGATCATGTTTGTGGAAAAAATACGAATTTTTTATTTTCACGCCCGGGCGTTATAAACTTCTGTGAAGCACTGGGGGGTTCAAAGTGCTCACCACACATCTAGATAAGTTCCTTGGGGGGTCTAGTTTACAAAATGGTGTCATTTGTGGGGGGTTTCCACTGTTTAGGTAAATTAGGGGCTCTCCAAAGGCAACATGACACCCGCAGACCATTCCATCAAAGTCTGCATTCCAAAACGTCACTACTTCCCTTCCGAGCTCCGACGTGTGCACATACAGTAGTTTTCTCCCACATATGGGGTATCAGCATACTCAGGACAAATTGGACAACAACTTTTGGGGTCCAATTTCTCCTGGTACCCTTTGGAAAATAAAAAAATGGTGACTAAAAGATCATGTTTGTGGAAAAAATACGAATTATTTATTTTCACGCCCGGGCATTATAAACTTCTGTGAAGCACTGGGGGGGTCAAAGTGCTCACCACACATCTAGATAAGTTCCTTAGGGGGTCTAGTTTCCAAAATGGTGTCATTTGTGGGGGGTTTCCACTGTTTTGGTACATCAGGAGTTTTCCAAACGCGACATGGTGTCCGATCTCAATTCCAGCCAAAAACGTCAAATGGCATTGCTTCTCTTCCGAGCTCTGCCATGCGCCCAAATAGTGGTTTACCCCCACATGTGGGGTATCAGCGTACTCAGGACAAATTGCACAATAACTTTTAGGGTCCTGTTACCCTTGGGAAAATAAAAATTGGGGTGAAAAGATCATTTTTGTGGAAAAAATATGATTTTTTAATTGTACCGCTGTACGTTATAAACTTCTGTAAAGCCCTTGTGGGTTCAAAGTTCTCACCACATATCTAGATAAGTTCCTTGGGGGGTCTAGTTTCC
Source organism: Dendrobates tinctorius (assembly GCF_039654945.1). NCBI lineage: Eukaryota > Metazoa > Chordata > Amphibia > Anura > Dendrobatidae > Dendrobates > Dendrobates tinctorius. The sequence goes on from NW_027361870.1 coordinate 13,994,738, forward strand.
AAAATGGGGTCACTTGTAGGGGGTTTCCACTGTTTAGGTACATCAGGGACTCTCCAAACGTGACATGGCGTCCGATCTGAATTCCAGCCAATTTTGCATTGAAAAGTCAAACGGCGCTCCTTCCATTCTGAGCTCTGCCATGCGCCGAAACGGTCGTTCCCCCCCACAAATCAGGTATCAGCGTACTCAGGACAAATTGCACAATAACTTTTGCAGTCCAATTTCTCCTGTTACCCTTGGTAAAATAAAAAAAATTGAACCTGAAGTATTTTTTTTGTGAAAAAAAGTTAGATTTCTTTTTAAATATTCAAAAAAATTCCTGTGACGCACCTAATGGGTTAATAAACTTCTTGAATGTGGTTTTGAGCACCTTAAGGGGTTCAGTTTTTAGAATGGTGTCACTTTTGGGTATTTTCTATCATATAGACCCCTCAAAGTGGCTTCAAATGTGATGTGGTCCTAAAAATAAAATGGTGTTGTAAAAATGAGAAATCGCTGGTCAACTTTTAACCCTTATAACTTCCTAACAAAAAAAAATTTTGGTTGCAAAATTGTGCTGATGTAAAGTAAACATGTGGGAAATGTTACTTATCAAGTTTTTTTGTGTGCCGTATCTCTGTGATTTAAGGGCATAAAAATTCAAAGTTGGAAAATTGCGAAATTTTCAAAATTTTTGCCAAATTTCCAATTTTTTCACAAATAAACGCAAGTTATTTGAATAAAATTTTACCACTAACATGAAGTACAATATGTCACGAGAAAACAATGTCAGAATCACCGGGATCAATGGAAGCGTTCCAGAGTTATGACCTCATAAAGGTACAGTGGTCAGAATTGTAAAAATTGGCCCGGTCATGAACGTGCAAACCACCCTTGGGGGTGAAGGGGTTAATGAGAAAAAAATGAACTTTTTTGAATTTACCAAATGGCTGCAATGAGACAAACAATGAAAAATTTAAAGAGGTCTAAATACTTTCCGTACCCACTGTAAGCATCAAATAGGGTTAGATTTATTTTTATTGCTAGTAAATATTTAATTTTGCATTGTATTGAGGATGGTGAATAGGATTTTGAATCATTCTTTGTACCAGGCCAATATTATGGTTGTCTGAGTTGGTGGCATTACTATGTTCTGATGGATTGCATGGGTACAGAAATTAGTGTAGGCACCGGCAGGCAAGTAGTCATCACAGAAGTGGGGGTTATGTATAGTGATGAGCGAATATGTTCGGAAAACGATCACCAAACATAAATTCAGCACGAATATGGCACATTCAGATTCGTGATCGGAAACGCAAGCAAATTTTACAAAATCGGAAAAAAAAAATCCGTAACATTCGGTAAAAAATGCGGGAAAATATTTGCGCTGCCACAAAAGGATTTTCAGCACTTTAGCAATGATAATGGTGGTGTATCATGAGTGTTTGGCACGTGTTTGATGAGGGGAGAGGGTATACAGAGCTCAGAGGCGTGGCGTTCTTGTAAGCAGTCATTTTTTCCCCCTAACTTTATGTGTGCACATTGCGGCTAGCCAATCAGGGCGCAGGAAACACCCACAATGTCCTGACACAACAGCTTGTGTCATTGGCTGCTCAAATCAAATGTCCCTCTCCATAAAAATAGCGGACATCTTGTTTTAGTGCCATTTTGACACTGTAAGGCTGTGTGCACACGCTGCGGATTCCGCTGCGGATTAATCCGCACGGATTTTGCAAAAACCGCAGATAATCCGCAGGTCCAAAGACCTGCGGATTATCTGCGGTTTTGCCTGCGGTTTGGTCCTGCGGATTCACTATCTCCACAATGGTGGAGATAGGAACCCGCAGCGGTTTCCGCAGAAAGAATTGACATGCAATTCTTTCTGCGGATTCAAAACCGCAGCAAATCCACGCGGTTTTTTCCGCAGCGTCGGCACAGCGTTTTTTTTTTCCCATTCAAATGAATGGTACTGTACACCGCAGCTAAAACTGCTGCGTGTCCGCAGCGGCCAAAACCGCTGCGGAAACGCAGCGGAATCCGCAGCGTGTGCACACAGCCTTATAGTGTAGAGAGGCTGCTTGCTCCTGATGCTGGCACCGTTAACTGCAAGATTTTAGCTAGTTAATTAGGCGGTTGTATATCAGTCAGATAGTGTAGCTAGCTACTATCTAGTGTGGCTGTTAAATTTACCTTCCAGCATTTTTTTCTTTTTTGGACATTACTGAGGTCCACGAAGAAAGCCAGCAAGGCTCGTGTTGTGCACTGCGTCTACTGTGCTCCATGCACAAGTATAGCATTCTAATTAATATTTTTTCATTCGCTAAATGTGAAACAGCCTGATGTATCCCAATTTGTCATTTAGTGCTGTGATGAAATAAAACTGTCTGCAGACCTAAGGCACATTAAATAATATATATTTTTTTTTCTGTTGCTAAATGTGAAGCAGCCTGCTGTATCCCATGTTGTCATTTTGTGGCGGTGATATGAACCTGTCTGCAGACCTAAGGCACATTAAATAATTTTTAAGTTGTAAAAAGTTAGACAACCCGCCGTATCGCACTTTGTCATTTGGTTTTGTTGAAATTAAGCTGTAGAGGCCTGATCCAAAGGCCACAAAAAATTATTTTGTTAAGAACATCATACAGTAAGGAACTGGACTTTAAAATAGTTTGTAGCATCTAGTGTGTTATGGAGGCTTGATCCATAGGCCACAAAAAATATTTCTACTGTGGTGAAATTGATGCCACTTTTGTGGTGCCTGCCAATACTTTTTGGAAATTTGAACAGTCTTGGTTAGGTGTCAATCTGCTTGGTTGGGTTTAGTGGAAGAACTGTCGCTCCCCATTATACTATTACTACTGTGGTGAAATTGATGCCACTTCTGTGGTGTAAGGTCCTCATTTGTTTAACCCCTTTAACCCCAAGGGTGGTTTGCATGTTAATGACCAGGCCAATTTTTACAATTCTGACCACTGTCCCTTTATGCGTTAATAACTCTGGAATGCTTCCCTGGATCCCGGTGATTCTGACTTTGTTTTCTCGTGACATATTGTACTTCATGTTAGTGGCAAAGTTTCATTGATATAACTTGCGCTTATTTGTCAAAAAAAACAGAAATGTGGCGAAATTGTTGAAAATTTTGCAATTTTCCAAATGTGAATTTTCATGCCCTTAAAACAGAGAAATATGTCTTACGAAATACTTAATAAGTAACATTTCCCACATGCTTACTTTACATCACCACAATTTTGGAACCAAAATTTTTTTGGTTAGGAAGTTATAAGGGATAAAAGTTGACCAGCGATTTCTCATTTTTACAACACCATTTTTTTATGGACCACCTCACATTTGAAGTCACTTTGAGGAGTCTATATAAGAGAAACTACCCAAAAGTAACACCATTCTAAAAACTGCACCCCAGAAGGTGCGCAAAACCACATTCAAGAAGTTTATTAACCCTTCAGGTGCTTCATAGGAATTTTTGGAATGTTTAAAAAAATGAACATTTAACTTTTTTCACAAAAAAAATTACTTCAGATCCAATTTGTTTTATTTTACCAAGGATAATAGGAGAAATTGGACTCCAAAAGTTGTACAATTTGTCCTGAGTACGCTGATAGCCCATACATGCAGGTAACCACTGTTTGGGTGCATGGCAGAGCTCTGAAGGGAAGGAGAGCCATTTGACTTTTCAATGCAAAATTGGTTGGAATTGAGATCGGACGTCATGTTGCATTTGGAGAGCCCATGATGAGTCTAAACAGTGGAAAACCCCCACAAGTGACACCACAAAGCAGACCCCCAAGGAACTTATCTAGATGTGTGGTGAACACTTTGAACCCTAAGTGCTTCATCAAAGTTTATAATGTAGAGCAGTAAAAATAAAAAATCTTTTTTTTCACAAAAATGATCTTTTTGCCCCAATTCTTTATTTTCACAAGGGTAACAGGAGCAATTGGAACCCAAGAGATGTTGTGCAATTTGTCCTGAGTATGCTAATACCCCATATGTGGGGGTAAACCAATGTTTGGGCACATGGCAGAGCTCGGACGGGAAGGAGCACTGTTTGACTTTTTCAACGCAGAATTGGCTGGAATTTAGATCAGACGCATGTCACATTCAGAGAGCCCCTTATGTGCCTAAGCAATGGAAACCCCCCCAATTCTAACTCCAACCCTAACCCCAACACACCCCTAACCCTAATCCCAACCCTAACCATATCCCTAACCACAAACCTAACCCTAACACACCCCTAACCCTAATCTCAACCCTAACCCTAACTTTAGCCCCAACCCTAACCTTAGCCCCAACCATAAACCTAACTTTAGTCCCAACCCTAACTTTAGCCCCAACCCTAACTCTAACCCCAACTCTATCCCTAACCCCAACCCTAATGGGAAAATGGAAATAAATACAATTTTATTATTTTTCCCTAACTAATGTGGTGATAAAGGGGGGTTTGATTTACTATTTATAGCGAGTTTTTATAGCGGGTTTTGAGGGTATGTGCACACGTTATGGATTTGGCTGTGGATTTGGCCTTGCGGATCCGCAGCAGTTTTCCATGCGGTGTACAGTACCATGTAAACCTATGGAAAACTAAATCTGCTGTGCATATGCTGCAGAAAATTCCACGCAGATTTGCTGCGGTTTATTTTCTGCAGCATGTCAATTCTTTATACGGAATCCGCAGCATTTTTACACCTCTTCCATTATAGGAATCCACAGGTGTAAAAACGCAGGCGAAATCCACACAAAATCTGCACTATATCCGCAGGTAAAACGCAGGTCATTTTACCTGCGGATTTAGCAAAATCTGCGCGGAAAAATCCGCAGCCAAATCCGCAACGTGTGCACAAGTGTGGCGCCCCTGAGGATTCAGTTGCCACAGAGGTACTGCACCTCCTCCTGAGGTGTGGTACCCCACCATCCAGGTAGGTTGGAGGCTCCTGACCACGCTCCAACACCTGCACCCATCATCACAAAGTAGTGTAGCAAAGCCACATTGCGGCTCCCTGTTTGGAGTGTAGCAGAGCACCTTTGGTGGCTCCCTGCTTGGAACATGAAACGTGCTGGGAGGCGGGTGGAGTTTGAATACATAAAGGAATGGGAAGGTTTAGGATTTCTGTCAAGTCAGTCAGTCAAGTCAGTGAGTGAGAAGTGAGGATTCCTGAGAGAGGGATGGAGGAAGGAGGTGCTGCAGCAGATCAGTGACCTGGGTCTGCTGGGACGGGAAAGGAAAGAAGGAGAAAGACATTGAACAGAAACCTGATCTTCCATAAGAAGGAAAGGCTAGTACGGAATGTAGGAGTAAAAGGGAACAGAGGACGTGGGTTAGAGGAGAATCCTACCTAGAAGTTCTGAGTGCAAGGTCGGGGCCCAGTCCCCGTGGTTGAATGGATACTATGGGTCCTACAGCAGACACCGGTGGAGTAGTGGGCTGTAAATGCACTACTCCCATATAAGACTTGAGGGCACAACAGCAACATTGATAGTGAGCCGGGACTTAGGAGCAAGGAGTCCCCGGGAACATCTGTTAGGAGGAACTCCAGTGTAACTCAGTACTAGGAGTACTTCACTTAAAGGCGCTATAGAGGAGACGTTCACAAAGGCACATGTTGGCGGAGCGTTGGAAGGGAGGATTCTATCTTGCCTGGAAGTTGACTGAGTCCCTGACCCAGAGAACAGCACGGAGGCAGGCACCTGTGTGTACTACAGACTGTGAGTAAAGCTTTGGAACTATAAGCCCTGGTGTCCTCCACTCATTCCAGCGCCAACACCCTCAGCACTGCTACATTTCTGCACCATCCACGTCTCCCAACTCTCATCTCCTTTTACACTGCCCTGGGACTACAGCTTCACCTGTGGGGAGCTTTTACATCTTTGCTGCACCATACCATCAGTCCCAGTGGATCTGCATGCAGCGTTGGCTTAACATCTCAATTGCCGAACACCACAGGTGGCGTCACAAACTATTCATTCAACTAACTACATTCCACCATTCATTCTCCCCTATTACTTGGGCGCCCAGAGCCACGGACCGGGTCCCCGCTGCCGTGACATGTCCCGCTGATATCGGCCTGGTACCGAGTACCCCACAGCCCTGGGAGGGCGACCCACATACCATTATGTTTGGCACCTGTCACACCCTAAGGCTATGTGCCCACGCCAGCGTTTTTAAACGCTCAGGAAAAGGATTCCCTTCCCAGAAAACGCGCGGAAAAAGACGCGCGTTTTTTTGCGCGATTTTTTACGCATTTTTTACGCGTTTTTTTGACATGAGAGGATCATTAGGGATGGCTAAAAACGCTCAGCAATGCGGGAATTAATGAGCATGCTGCGTTTTTAGCCACTAAGCGATTCCTGAGCGGTTAAAAACGCATGCATTGGCACAAAAAGCCAAAAACGCATGCTAATTAATTTGATGCATCTTTTAAGCATTTCTGCAGCGTCTGAGCCGGCTCAAACGCTGCGGAAACGCTTAACAAAACGCATCATGGGCACACAGCCTAAAAGATACTTTTTATTGGAAAAAGTAGTTTTTGCATCACCACAATTTGAGAGCTATAATTTTTCCATATTTTGGCCCACAGAGTCATGTGAGGTCTTGTTTTTTGCGGGACGAGTTGATGTTTTTATTGGTACCATTTTCGGGCACATAACATTTTTTAATCGCTTTTTATTCAGATTTTTGGGAGACAGAATGAACAAAAACCAGCAATTAATTAATTTTTTTTTTTTTTGGGGTGGGAGCATTTATACAGTTCCATGTGTGGTAAAATTGTTAAAGCAGTTTTTTTCTTCGAGTCAGTACGATGACAGCGATACCTCATTTATATCATTGTTTTATGTTTTGGTCGCTTTTATACAATAAAAACTGTTTTATAGAAAAAATAATTATTTTTGCATCGCTTTATTCTTAGAGCTATAACTTTTTTATTTTTCTGGTGATGGAGCTGTATGGTGGCTTGTTTTTTGCGGGACAAGATGACTATTTCAGTGGTACCACGTTTATTTATATCCGTCTTTTTTATCATGTGTTATTCCACTTTTTGTTCGGCGGTATAATGATAAAGCATTATTTTTTAGACTTTTTTTAATGATGTTCACTAAAGGGGTTAAATAGTGGGACAGGTTTATAGGTTGGGTCTTAACAGACGTGGCGATACTAAATATGTGTACATTTATTGTTTAGATTTTTTAAACTTAAATATTTATTTATTGATTGAATATTGATTTTTTTTATTATTATTTTTTAACTAATTTTACTATTTATTTTAAAAAAGTTTTTTTTATTTAATTCTAACATTTACACTGTGTCCCACTATGGGACACTCCTTTTGTGCAGGCTGATCGCTTTTATGGCATGCAGATCTGCAGGCCATATAAGCTGTCAGTGCTGCATTCCATGCACACGGACATGAGAAACTTCCTGACATGCACTGCGCATGACAGGAAGTCTTTGAGCTCTGGTAACCCGGATGTCGTCATGACTACATCGGGTTACCATGGGAGCGATCGGGACCCCGTGTCATGCTGCGAGGTCTCTGATCCAAAGGTAGAGGGGCTGTCAGAGCTGACAGCCCCACTGCCTGCTCCCGGAATGCTGCGATCATGTTTGATCGCAGTGTGCCAGGTTAAAGTGCCAGAAGCAGTCCATGACCGCTCCTGGCACTTAGTACTAGGTGTCAGCTGTGAGAATCAGCTGACTCCCAGCAGCGATCAGCCGTGCTCCCCCCGTGGGCACGGCTGATCGCTTATGACGTACAGTTGTGGCCAAAAGTATTGACACCCCTGCAATTCTGTCAGATAATACTCAGTTTCTTCCTGAAAATGATTGCAAACAGAAATTCTTTGGTATTATTATCTTCATTTAATTTGTCTTAAATGAAAAAACACAAAAGAGAATGAAGCAAAAAGCAAAACATTGATCATTTCACACAAAACTACAAAAATGGGCCAGACAAAAGTATTGGCACCCTCAGCCTAATAATTGGTTGCACAACCTTTAGCCAAAATGACTGCGACCAACCGCTTCCGGCAACCATCAATGAGTTTTACAATGCTCTGCTGGAATTTTAGACCATTCTTCTTTGGCAAACTGCTCCAGGTCCCTGATATTTGAAGGTTGCCTTCTCCAAACTGCCATTTTTAGACCTCTCCACAGGTGTTCTATGGGATTCAGGTCTGGACTCATTGCTGGCCACCTTAGAAGTCTCCAATGCTTTCTCTCAAACCATTTTCTAGTGCTTTTTGAAGTGTGTTTTGGGTCATTGTCCTGCTGGAAGACCCATGACCTCTGAGGGAGACCCAGCTTTCTCACACTGGGCCCTACATTATGCTACAAAATTTGTTGGTAGTCTTCAGACTTCATAATGCCATGCACACGGTCAAGCAGTCCAGTGCCAGAGGCAGCAAAGCAACCCCAAAACATCAGGGAACCTCCGCCATGTTTGACTGTAGGGACCGTGTTCTTTTCTTTGAATGCCTCTTTTTTTCTCCTGTAAACTCTATGTTGATGCCTTTGCCCAAAAAGCTCTACTTTTGTCTCATCTGACCAGAGAACATGCTTCCAAAACATTTTAGGCTTTTTCAGGTAAGTTTTGGCAAACTCCAGCCTGGCTTTTTTTATGCCTTGGGGTAAGAAGTGGGGTCTTCCTGGGTCTCCTACCATACAGTCCCTTTTCATTCAGATGCCGACGGATAGTACGGGTTGACACTGTTGTACCCTCGGACTGCAGGGCAGCTTGAACTTGTTTGGATGTTAGTCGAGGTTCTTTATCCAACATCCGCACAATCTTGCGCTGAAATCGCTTGTCAATTTTTCTTTTCCGTCCACATCTAGGGAGGTTAGCCATAGTGCCATGGGCTTTAAACTTCTTGATGACACTGCGCACGGTAGACACAGGAACATTCAGGTCTTTGGAGATGGACTTGTAGCCTTGAGATTGCTCATGCTTCCTTGCAATTTGGTTTCTCAAGTCCTCAGACAGTTCTTTGGTCTTCTTTCTTTTCTCCATGCTCAATGTGGTACACAGAAGGACACAGGACAGAGGTTGGGTCAACTTTAATCCATGTCAACTGGCTGCAAGTGTGATTTAGTTATTGCCAACAGTTAGGTGCCACAGGTAAGTTACAAGTGCTGTTAATTACACAAATTAGAGAAGCATCACATGATTTTTCGAACAGTGCCAATACTTTTGTCCACCCTCTTTTTTTTGTTTGGTGTGGAATTATATCCAATTTGGCTTTAGGACAATTCTTTTTGTGTTTTTTCATTTAAGACAAATTAAATGAAGATAATAATACCAAAGAATTTGTGTTTGCAATCATTTTCAGGAAGAAACTGAGTATTATCTGACAGAATTGCAGGGGTGTCAATACTTTTGGCCACAACTGTACTATTCCATCCATGGTCACGTGGACGGAATAGTACATCCAAGGTCAGAAAGGGGTTAAATGTGAACACTCCTGGTTGGGTGTTCATCTACTGGATTGGGTGTAGTGGAAGAACTGTTGGTCGCTATTATAGTATTTTTCTGTGGTGAAATTGATGCGACTTTGGTGGTGTCTGCCAATAATTTTTGGAAATGTGAACACTCCTGGTTGGGTCTCCTTCATGCGTGTTGACTGTAGCAGTAGGCCTTCAAAACAGTCAGGCCTCCACTTCCTTGGACTCAACTTCTCTCGTTGCTATTCTTAAATTTTTCTGACAATTGTAGTCTACAAAACTGATATTTGTGCCACCTGAGTGTGGCTCAGCATGAAAGCAGGTAGAGGTGTTGCATGTGGTATCAGGGCTCCCAGCAAAGGGGCCCTACACCGATCTGTCACCCACCTCGTCTTATTGTGACGTTCAATTGAAAGCTGTAAATACTGTCCCAGACCCCGATACCTCATGCCTGGCTGATTGCTGCAGTGCCATGCTAAAATCTGTACTGTGGGTGAATTGAGGCCACTTTCCTGGTGTCTGCCCCTCATTTGATGTGTTTTGGCCACATTTGGGGCCATTATAAGGTGCTGTGCATGCATTTGCCTTTGCCTCCCATTGACGTGAATGGCAGTAATGTTCAGCGAATATTCAGCGAATTAGTCAGCGAATATTGCAAATTCTTTGATCATAATCCGAACCGAACACTGAAATATTCGCTCATCTCTTGTTATGTATTATTATGTCCCATAATGAGCTGATCATTGGGAGCTTAGTTTACTTATTACATGTAGTACTTACCCTACTTTGCTTGGCATGTACATGAGCACAGGGACAACAGGCGAGTCTTCATTCCCATAAGTGATTAAATTCATGTCATGTAATTTCTGTCTGAAGTATCTGGTGTTCTCTGCAAGTTGACTCACTCTTTGCTGGCCTATGGGGTTTACAGCCATCATTACCATAAAATACATTAACAAAAAAATTCTACAGCCCAGTATATGTTATGCTCTTTACATTGCATTGCGGCGGTGTATATCACAATGGGTTTCCAAGTCCCCATCCTGGTGATGGGTGCAGGTCCACACCAATCTAACAGTTATTACTTCTTCAGTGGATAGCTGATAACTTATGAGCCCCACTAAGGCTAAATGCAGATAAGTGTATTTTTTTTGTCAACCGAGAAAATCAGATCAACTATGCAAATGACATTCTGATTAATCTCTGATCAGACTTTGATCAGAGTGTGATTATAGTGTGATCCAATTCTCTTGGATGAGGAGAAGATGGAGAAAAAAAATTCTCCATCTTCTCCATTCTGTCAGTCCATGGAAACCCGACTACACTCATATGTTGTTCGAGTGAAGTCCGATATGTTACATGGACTGATTAACTTGCATGGCTGAGTGAAATCAAGCATGCAGTAGCTTTTTTCCCTGAAATGGCTTTGTCTGAGGAAAAAACTGGACATGTGGATGGCCCCATAGCGTAACATTGGTCTGGGTCTTGCCCGATGTTTTTTCGGATGGCACTGGGACCAATAATACAGTCGTCTGCACCTGCCCTTAGAACTAGTGAATTCTCACTGTCTCACTGCAAATATGGTAGAGCTCGATAAATAATGAGTAGTAAAGAAAAACATCCATATAAAAAGCAGAAAAACAAATAATGCGGTACCTATCCGTGTTTCGTCACGTCCCATGATGCACTTTATGACCTTTATAATCTGCTCAGCTATTGGTGGAGACATAGATGCTGCATAAAATGCGCTGTACGAGTGGTTTCGTAAGTGATCCACAAGATCCTAGAGATGAAATTCCATTCACAGAATTATTTTGCATTTATGTTCTTTGTTGGGCTACTTATTAATAACATCCATCATAAAATATCTACTATAAATACTATGCCCATTGGGGTATGTCATACACGTATGTATAGATGAGTTAAGGCGGAGTCACACTCGCGAGGAATACGGGCGCGTGAGAGGCGCAAAAAACACGCATTACACACGGACAAATGATTTTCAATGGGGTCACTTGCACCAGGCGTATATTTCTCATCCGTATCCTATGCTCCGTGCCAATCGCAGCATGCTGCGATTGTCAGCGTACTACGCCCGTAGTACGCCAATGCAAGTCAATGGGTGCGCAAAAAATACGGATTACACACCGAACACACGTGTGACCTGCGAGCAATACGCAGGTCTTTTGGCTGGTGACAGGAAATGGGCCAATCCATCATCAGGAAGCCTAGACATGCAAATGAGCTCAAAAAGCACTCCAGACATCCAGGAAGTACACCTCCACGGAGTACAGCAGCAGCATGGCGTCCACATATATTAATGTTGAGATGCTCATTGTGCTGGTGCAGGAGCGTCCCGAAATATGGGACCCACGCGATGCAAATTATGCATCTGTCGCCAGATGTACCATGACTTTGGTGACAGACCACGTGATGAGCAGCATAAAATTCGTAAGTGCAACCATAAAAACATCATTAACCTTAGCGCGCGCTTAAAAATGATTCTACAATCAGCACCCCCCTTCCTGGGCATGTAGTTTTCTTAGCCTCATGAGGCCGTTACATTGGATGTGACACGTGGCTTCACACAGCCATAATTAGGGGTTAGGCCACAAGCTCCTCATCCTCCTAGCCAATAAAATTAGTTTCAGTGTAGCTAATGAGACCCTGTGTATCGGCCCAATTACATATGCCACCATGGGTAGAAAGCACACCCCAGAAGGCCCCATGCCTAGACTACTGTTAGAAAATGTGACCTCTCAAATATGTGATTTTGACAATCTTTCCTGTCACATTGCAGTGGAAGATGTGATGAAACGCTGGTAAAGCATCCGGGACCAGTTCCGCCGGGAACGCCAGCAGCGGTCCAGGAGTGGGGATGCTGGGCATGTGAAGAGAAAATATATATACTATGACCGGCTGAACTTCCTCGCCCCAATTATGGCTCTGAGACCATAAGTACATAGCTCACATCACATTACACAAATACATTACACAAATACTTTACAGGGACAAAAATATTGATGTATTTTTGCCTCTGTTCTATTTCATAACAGAACTCAATCCAACCTTATGGATCGAGGAACGGCCTCAGAGGCAGAGCCCATTATAGATCCTGTAGGGGATGAGGTGGCTGGCCCATCTTCTCCCCCTACAAGAAGGATGGCTGAAGATGAGGCATCACAAGACCACACAATGGCTGCCCTACACATCACACCACCAGGACGGTCTGCTGCTGCCACCTCACCCATCCTGGAAGAGCCGGGCAACTTGAGCAGCAGCCCAACTGCCCAGATCAGGTCCTCCCCACAGGCTGCTGTAGCATCACGGCGAACAAGAAGAAGGCGCCAGGTCACTCTTCAAGAGAGCAGGACCAATGTGGACACAGGGGTGCTAAATTATTTGTCCAGAGTAACAACAGATGATGGTGAGGAGGCCTATGCACGTAGCCTCACCCTTTATCTCCGTGCCCTTACCCGTGAGGTCAGGCTCCGTATTAGGGGATGTATTCAGATCCTGCTTGATGCAAGCACTACCCTAATACCCCATATGAGGTTTTTGAATTTCTGGAGAGGTGGCAGCTCTCACCACGAAATTTAATGCGCATGAGACCATCTACACAGATGCTTGCTCAAGCAGGGTCTGAACAGCCCCTAATACGTGGGCCAACACCTCAACCCCTTCCTCCCCCTACCCAACCGTCTATACCGCAGCACCAAATGTCTTCCTCAACCCAACCCCACCAATATGGCCACTTGTACCCACCCAGTGTTGGAGGCTGGTCCCAACCTGGTTCGGGACGATCTGGCTATCTTGGTGTGTATGAGCAACGGGCCTACCAGAGCCAACAAGAAGCCCCTCACCATCATCAGTACTCTGGCCAGTATCCCCAACAGTCCCAGGAGGCTGGACAATTCCAGCATCATGGGCAACAGTATGGCCCCACACAGGGCGATGTTGGCCACAATGTCCAGCAGCACCCACAGGCTGTTCTTCCACGTTCCCCTTCCCCAACATATGAGGATTTATGATTCTGATGGTTGGAGATGTCCAGTCAGATGTAACTGGTGCTCCTAATCTAAATGTAAAAACAGGTGTTCTCCTTCACCAACATTTATAATATAATTTAACATTCACATTTTTAAACAATGTTTTCCAAACATATGAAACAATCCATCATGACAGGCAACGCTACCTCACGCCTTTCAGACAGATATTACATGTGTGTAGAAAAGAGAATCTTTAAATGCGCTATGCTGTGAACTGAAAGGATGAAAATACACTACTCACTTGCTAACGCATAGGAAAGGCGTGCTCGCCTTAGTTAAGTAGTCACCTTTTTTGTTAGCAATCTCTAGTACAAAATTTCTAGGCGACAAGCATTCAGAATAACCCACTTTCTCTATGTCTTAACAAGTGAGTTTTGTATTTTCATCCTTTCTGGTATAGTATGCTTAAATATTGTCTGGTCTACAGACAGGTAATATCTGTGTGAAAGCTGTGAGGGAGCCTTGCCTGTCATGGTGGAATCTTTCTATGTTTGGCTAACATTATGTGGAAATGTGAGTGTTATCTCGTTGCCTTTATTTTGGTGATGGAGCTCACCTTTTGTTGGCAAATCTAGGTTAATCTAGTGATGCAGCAATGTTTTTTTTGCCTAATGTTTGTGGCTGTTTTGTTCTGTAATGTTCATTTTACAACAAGTTAAAGAAGGCACAAAGGGTCATTTTGGCCATTGCCAAATTTGTCTTATGGCAAAATTATGTTTGCCTTTAAGCGAAAAAAAAAAAAAAAAGGCAAAACTAAATATTTGTCTACTCTACTTAACGTCTCTGTGTGATTTTTCACAATCCCTCCCAAATACTAACAGACACCAACCAATGCACTGAAACACTCATAGAATCATAAAGGCTTGAGTAATATATATTTTGACACACTTAAAGCAAAAAATTATAACATAGACACAGCATGCTCTTGCCAAGAAGTTGCCCCCTCAGGTGAGATAAAGTAATTAGTGAAAATATCACGCACTTTGAGGCCAGAGAGCGGTCTACGTTGAGGGTTCATAGGTGGTCTCACCCTGCGCACATTGTCCGGCCTACGCACAACACCATCAGAGGAGGAACAATCATGTATCCTGGTGAAGTTATGCAGAACAACACAGGCTTTCACAACTTCATTCACATTTTGCTCACTCAACTGAATGGCAGACTGGAGTACTCGCCATTTGGCACAAAGAATCCCAAAGGAACACTCCACCAGTCGCCTAGCACGTGATAGGCGCAAGTTAAAAATTCTGCGCCTGTGGTAAAGGTTGCGCCGGGGATATGGCCTCATGACATTGCGCGATAACTGAAAGGCCTCATCTGCCACAAGGACATAAGAGACTGATTGCTCGGGGGAGCCTGATAGCTGGCGTGGTGGTGGTAGATCCCACTGGTTGGTGCGTAGCCGCCGAGCCATTATGGAAGTATTGAAGACTCTAGAGTCTCCTGTCCTTCCATAGGCCCCAATGTCAACAATTATAAACTTGTATTGAGGGTCGGCCAGAGCCAACAATACAACAGAAAAGTATTGTTTATAATTGAAGAATTGGGAGCCTGAGTTCGGCGGCTTACGCACCCTGATATGTTTGCCATCCAGGGCCCCAATACAATTTTGAAACTGGCAGTCCTCCTCAAACTCCCTTGATATCCTTAACCAGTCTTCCATCCTGGGCTCGGGCATGACCACTTGATGGAGTCTTGTCCAGATTTGTGCACATGTAGACCTCACTATGTCTGAAATGGTTGATTTTCCTATGAGAAACTCATGGTGGAGGGCGGCATAAGACAGGCCAGTGGACAGGAAGCTGTAGAACAACAGAAATAGTAAAGTTTAGAATGGCTAAAGTAAAAAAAAAATCAGTTACATGCCGACCAAACTCGTTAGGAAATGATAGAGAAGAACACACACATATTTGGTGGCACAATGACTAAGTGATATGCTGGACATATTAGATGTAACATTCTGCTGTGTCAGGTGATTCATATTTGGAGTAAGATGATGGCATTCAACTTTGTCCAAGAAGGCCAAAAAACATAATTTAGCACACACATTAGGAATATAGAGAATGTGGTTGTGTAGTACATACCGTATTGTGAGTAGAAGTCGCTCCTCTGCAGATATGGCTTTGCGCATCCATGTGTCCTGAAAGGTTATCCTAGGGCGCACTGTCTCCAAGAGTCGATCAAATGTGGCAATGCTCATGCGACAGTACTGGTAAAATTTATCCGGATGCTCCCGCAGAGAAGAATAGAGGCGGTGAAAATGCCCTCTTGTGAGTCGTTGCCTCAAAAGTGGATGGACCCACATGCGTCTCCTCCTCCGCGGATCCACTATCACAGGATATGGTTGCCCAAAGCGCCGTGACAAAAGCCAGGTAAAGAGAACCTGCTCAGTTGTATTGAATCGCAGACCCTCTGCCATGCTGCACAAAGAACACCAACACACCTCGTGAAAGCAAGGTGACAAATGTACAGAATGTAGGCATCCACCTGTTTCTGAGTGTCTAAATAGGGTGCAGGCTAATGATTTAAATTGTTTGCATGCCTCAAAACCGTTAAATGTCCATTTTGCAAGGCTGCGAGAAAATCTCGCCATACGGATTGCATACGGATGCCACACGGATTACATACGGATGCACACATGCGCAAAATACGCAACCTCACCTTGCTTACGGATGACCTACGGAGCACTATTTAGTGGTCATTCATCCGTATTACGCAAGTAAACTACGGACCGTATTTTGCGCAGGTTAGTGTGACTCCAGCCTTAGAATAGAGAACTGATGATTCAGCAGCAGCTTTCTGATGTCCACGATTATTAATGGTTTATAATGATTGTAGAAATAAGCCAATGAACACTGTGTAGATTTATCAGAATAATTTTAGGACAACACTCCTAATATGCCTGGTTTAATAAATACTTGTATCGCTTATAAAAAAAATAAATAGAAAAAAAACCAATTCTGGCTAATCTTTATTAGAGCTCTGAATTTTTCCTCCTGGAAATGTCTGATTAACTCTTTAGCAATACAGTCATTATTTTTTGTATTCCATTATTTCCTTTCTGCCTTTCAACATCTGAACGTTTTTATTTCTCCATCTACACAGCCGTAATCAGAGGTTTTATTTTTTGTGGGACAATTTGTATTTTTGATTGGCACCTTTCAATTTACCATACAATGGGGAAAAATAATTCAAATAATTAAAAAAAAGAGCTCCCCCCCCAAATCCTTTTATCATATTATGAGAGCCATAAACTTTTTAATATTGGGTTTATAGCAAAATGCAGCATCTTACAGTTCCAGCAAAGTGGAAGGGATTTTTAGAAATCTCACACCCACTGCGCTTCTTTTTAACACTGCGTAAACTGACCTTCAGTGCGTGTTTTAAATCCGCAACATGTAACTTTCTCCTGCGGGTATGCTGAATTTTCTGTCAGGGATTTCCCTATAGACTTCCATTAAGTGCGGAAATTCCGCAGGTAATAAACGCACATGTGTTTTTAATGTGTTTCCGCAGCGAAAACACATAAAAACGCATGTAATCTGCACTTGAGGCCGGGGTCTCACTTGCGAGTGTGATGCGAGAAACTTGCGCAAGTCTCTCGCATAAATACCCGGCACTCAAGACCGGAATGTGCGGCTGCATAGAAATACATACAGCTGCACACTTCGGTCTGAATGCCGGCTGCTGCCGGGTATTGATGCGAGAGACTTGCGCAGGTTTCTCGCATCACACTCACAAGCAGGGGCTGGCTAGCACTTTTCAGCCTGGGGGCAATCACAAGGCAGTGGCCCTCCAGTTGTGGTTGCTTACTACAGAGCTATGGGAGCAGAACCGAGCTTACTACAGAGATATGAGAGCAGAACAGAGCTTACTACAGAGATATGGGAGCAGAACAGAGCTTACTGCAAAGATATGGGAGCAGAACCAAGCTTACTACAGAAGTACAGGAACAGAACGGAGCTTGCTACAGAGATATGGGAACAGAACGGAGCTTACTATAGAGCTATGGGAGTAGAACTAAGCTTACTACAGAGATATAGATCAGAATGGAGAATACTCCAGAGATATGAGAGCAGAACGGAGCGCACTACAGATATATGGGTGCAAAGCTGAGCTTACTACTGAGATATGAGAGCAGAACTGAGCTTACTACAGCGGTATGGGAGCAGAACCAAGCTTATTACAAAGATAAGGGAGCAGAACCGAGCTTCCTACAGAGATTTGGAGCAGAACCAAGCTTACCACAGAGATTTGGGAGCAGAACCAAGCTTACTACAGAGATATGGGAGCAGAACCAAGCTTACCACAGAGATATGGGAGCAGAACCAAGCTTACCGCAGAGCTATGGGAGCAGAACCAAGCTTACTACGGAGATATGGGAACAGAACTGAGCTTACTGCAGAGATATGGGAGCAGAACGGAGCTTACTACAGAGATAAGGGAACAGAACCAAGCTTACTACAGAGATATGGGAGCAGAACGGAGCTTACCACAGAGATATGGGAACAGAACCAAGCTTACTACAGAGATATGGGAGCAGAACCAAGCTTACTACAGAGATATGGGAGCAGAACGGAGCTTACTCCAGAGATATGGGAACAGAACCAAGCTTACTACAGAGATATGGGAGCAGAACCAAGCTTACTACAGAGATATGGGAGCAGAACCAAGCTTACTACAGAGATATCGGAGCAGAACCGAGCTTGCTGCAGAGATATGGGAGCAGAATCGAGCTTACTACAGAGATATGGGAACAGAACCGAGCTTACTACAGAGATATGGGAGCAGAACCGAGCTTATTACAGAGATATGGGAGCAGAACCAAGCTTACTACAGAGATATGGGAGCAGAACCAAGCTTACTACAGAGATATCGGAGCAGAACCAAGCTTACTACAGATATGGGAGCAGAACCGAGCTTACTGCAAAGATATGGGAGCAGAACCGAGCTTACTACAGAAATATAGGAGCAATACGGAGCTTACTACAGAGATATGGTAGCAGAATGGAGCTTACTACAGAGATATGGGAGCAGAATAGAGCTTACTACAGAGATATGGGAGCAAAACGGAGCTTACTATAGAGCTATGGGAGCAGACCTGAGCTTACTACAGAAATATGGGAGCAGAACCAAGCTTACCACAGAAGTATAGGAGCAGAGCGGAGCTTACTACAGAGATATGGGAACAGAACGGAGCTTACTATAGAGATATGTGAGCAGAACTGAGCTTGCTACAGAGATATAGGAGCAGAACCAAGCTTACTACAGAAGTATAGGAGCAGAACGGAATTTACTACAGCGATATGGGAGGAGAACCAAGTTTACTACAGAGATATGGGAGCAGAACCAAGCCCTAAGAAAAAAATAATGGAACCTGAGTGCCCCTATCAAAGCTAACAATGTCCCCATTTATAACAAATAATGTCCTCTGAGTGCCCACAAAGCTCTGAATATACAGAATGATGGCCCTACATACCAAAAAAACAAAATACAATGGTCCCTGTTATGAATGAGTCACCGTAGGAGGCAAAAACAGAAATACAAGCTAAGTCCAGAAAACCAGAGAAGTTGGCAACTATCAGATTGCAGACCCCTGAACCTATCAACACAACTAGCAGTAGCCGTGGGGGGTTCCTACGATGCCCTAGACCCCTCGATCACAGCCGGAGAAATACATAGGCCTAAAGAAAGAAAGCGGAAATCTAAACTGCCCCAGAGCAGACCCCAAAGCAATAGGCAGCCCCCAACATATAATGACGGTGAAGCAAGATGAAAATACTAACACAGACAGAAAGATAGACTGAGCAAAGACGGGGCCCAAAACTACCTAGATAGGAAAGGACAGGAAGGCTGCTGTCTGCAATCTGCCAAAACCCTATCAGAGACATAAGCCAACAAGCTGATATGAAAAAGGCCCTGAATCAGCTAGGCTTCAAAAACTAAATCAGCACTCAGGTATTTTCAGAAGACAGAGCTAAATGAATTCAGCACACCCCAGCAGGGAATGCTAGAAATCCAGAAAAACAAAGCAAAACAAAGTCAAAGCACAAAAGCAAAAGGCCGAGCAGCAAACTTAGCTTTAGAGGAGCAGGAATTCAGACTGGTCTCCAAGGATCCCACAGAGAAATCACCCGCAGGGCAGAAGGGCGTCGGCAGCCTTATATCCAGTCAGTAACTCCACTCAGCCAGTCATCATCATCAGCCTCAGGTGTTTGATAATCAGGCTCACTACCTTTCTTTACCAGAAGAGGGAGTTCCTCGGGCCTCAGTAATGAAGGGGAAAATGAACTCACAACAGTACCTCCCCCTTGAGGAGGGGTCACCGAACCCTCAACTACGCCACCAGGGCGATCAGGGTGAGCCCGATGAAAGGCACGCACCAATCTTTTGGCATGAATTTATGGAACACATTATGGATTTTAAATGTGACAGGAAGAGCCAAACGAAAAGAGACCGGATTAATAATCTCCACAATCTTGTAAGGTCCAATAAATCTAGGCTTAAACTTAGGAGAAGCCACCTTCATAGCAATATGTTTTGATGATAACCACACCATATCACCAACCTTAAACTGAGGACCAATGGTCCTATGTCGGTTGGAAAACCGCTGGGCCTTTTCCTGGGAGAGAGATAACTTATCCACCACTTGGTCCCAGATCTGGTGCATTCTCTCCACCACAGTGTCAACACCTGGGCAGGCAGAGGGCTCCACCTGCCCTGAAGAAAATCGAGGATGAAACCCAAAGTTACAAAAAAAAGGTGACATCAAAGTGGCAGAACTAGCTCTATTATTTAAAGCAAATTCGGCCAAGGGCAAAAATGAAACCCAATCATCCTGATCAGCAGAAATAAAACATCTCAAATATGACTCCAAGGTCTGGTTTGTTCTCTCTGTCTGCCCATTGGTCTGAGGGTGAAAAGCAGAGGAGAAGGACAACTGAATTCCCAGCCTGGAACAGAAAGTTCTCCAAAATCTAGACACAAACTGGACTCCTCTGTCAGATACAATGTTCTCAGGAATCCCGTGCAAACGAACCACCTGTTGTAAAAACAGGGGCACCAACTCAGAGGAAGATGGCAACTTAGGGAGTGGTACAAGATGAACCATCTTAGAGAACCTATCACAAATCACCCAAATAACAGTCATCCTCTGAGAGACAGGCATATCAGAGATGAAATCCATTGAAATATGGGTCCATGGCCTCTTGGGGACAGGCAAAGGCATCAACAACCCACTAGAGCGAGAACACGATTTAGACCGGGAGCACGTTCCACAGGACTGCACAAAATTCCTGACATCACGAGACAAGGAGGGCCACCAAAAAAACCGACTCACCAGATCTCTAGTACCAAAAATACCTGGATGACCAACCAAAGCAGAGCAATGAACTTCAGACATCACTCTCTTCTTCCACTGGTCAGGAACATACAACTTTCCACTGGGACAACGCTCAGGTTTGTCCTCCTGGAACTCTTCCAGAGCACGTCTCAAATCGGGCGAGATGGCAGAAAGAACTACCCCTTCGCCTAAGATGGTAGCAGGCTTGGTCACCACAGGAGAATCAGCAAAGAAGCTCCTATAGAGGGCGTCTGCCTTGACATTCTTTGTTCCAGGAAGAAAAGAAACCACAAAATCAAAACGTGTAAAAAACAAGGCCCACCTAGCCTGTCTAGGGTTCAAGCGCTTAGCCGACTCTAGGTAAATCAAATTCTTGTGGTCAGTGAGGACCACGACTTGATGCTTAGCTCCCTCCAACCAATGTCTCCACTCCTCAAATGCCCATTTCATGGCCAACAGTTCCCTATTCCCCTCATCATAGTTACGTTCAGATGGAGAAAACTTTCGGGAAAAGAAAGCACAGGGATTCATTTTAGATGTTACAGGATCCTTTTGGGACAAAACAGCTCCTGCACCAATCTCAGAAGCATCCACCTCTACCTGGAATGGAAGTGAGACATCAGGTTGCCGCAAAACCGGGGCGGAGGTGAATCTTCGCTTCAGCTCCTGAAAGGAAGAAACAACCTCCGGAGACCAATTCAACACATCAGCACCCTTCTTAGTCAAATCAGTCAATGGCTTGGCAATACTAGAAAATTTTGCTATAAATTTCCGATAAAAATTAGCAAAACCCAAAAACTTCTGGAGGGCCTTCAAAGAAGTGGGCTGAACCCAATCGTAAATGGCCTGTACCTTGGCCGGGTCCATTTCAATAGTTGACGGGGACAAAATAAATCCCAAAAAAGAAATCCTCTGTACTCCAAAAAGGCATTTAGATCCTTTGACATACAGGGAATTCTCCCTCAAGATCCGGAACACAGTCCGAATATGTTCCACATGAGAATCCCAATCCTTGGAGAAGATCAAAATATCATCCAGATAGATAATCAAAAATTTATCGACAAAATCTCGGAAAATATCGTTCATGAAGCACTGGAAGACAGAAGGGGCATTAGTGAGCCCAAAAGGCATCACCAGGTACTCAAAATGTCCCTCCGGAGTATTAAACGCCGTCTTCCATTCATCCCCATGCTTAATGCGAATAAGATTATACGCCCCCCTGAGGTCAAGCTTGGTAAACCAGCAAGCACCTTTAACTCTGGAGAATAGATCAGAAATCAGGGGTAACGGATACTGATATTTAACAGTAATTTTGTTGAGGGCACGATAATCAATACAAGGTCTTAATGATCCATCCTTTTTGGCTACAAAAAAAAACCCGGCACCTAAGGGTGACGAGGATGGTCTAATATGACCCTTCTCCAACGCCTCCTTAATATAGGATCGCATAGCCTCGTGCTCGGGTACAGATAAATTGAAGAGCAGACCCTTGGGAAATTTACACCCCGGGCTCAGTTCAATTGCACAGTCATAACTCCTATGAGGAGGCAGAGACGCAGACTCATTCTCACTAAATACATCATAAAAGTCCGCCAAATAGTCAGGAACATCATGCGACTGAGGAGAGGTGGAAAACACCGGAGCCTCACTAAAGGCACACCGACAACCCCAACTCACCACAGACACAGATTTCCAATCCAAAACTGGATTATGAATCTGTAACCAGGGAAACCCCAGAACAATGGTATCATGCAGATTATGCAACACCAAAAATCTGCAATTTTCTTGATGGTCTGGGGCGACCCGCATTACCACCTGGGTCCAAAACTGGGGTTTATTTTTAGCCAAAGGAGTAGCATCAATCCCCCTCAAAGGGATAGGCGTCTGCAGAGGTGTCATCGGAAATCCACAACGTTTAGCAAAATCCAAGTCCATTAGGTTTAGGGCTGCTCCCGAATCCACAAAAGCCTTGGCGGAAAATGTGGACAGGGAGCAGATCAGAGTAATAGCCAGAAGAAACTTAGGTTGAACACCCCCAACAGAAAACGTGTGTGCAAAGCGTTTCTCTCGTTTAGGACAGACAGAAATAATATGCGAGGCATCTCCACAGAAAAAACACAACTTATTACGCCTTCTGAACTCCTGATGCTGCTCTCTGGAAAAAACTCTATCACATTGCATAGGTTCAGACATTTGTTCAACAGGTGGCAACACCTCTCGTGCAGCTTTGCGTTTGCGCAAACGCCGATCAACCTGAATGGCTAATGACATAGAATCGTCAAGACCAGAGGGAACAGGAAATCCCACCATAGTATCTTTTACTGCTTCTGACAACCCCTTCCGAAAGAGAGCAGCCAAGGCATTATCATTCCAGGTAGTAAGTACTGCCCACTTTCGGAATTTTTGACAGTACAATTCTGCAGAATCACGACCCTGGCTCAATGCCAGCAGGGTCTTTTCAGCCTGATCAATGGCATTAGGTTCATCATACAACAACCCCAAAGCTTGAAAGAATGCGTTCACATTAGTCAGAATAGGATCATCTGGTTTCAAAGAAAACGCCCAATCCTGGGGATCGCCACGCTGCAAAGAGATGACAATTTTAACCTGCTGCGTGGAGCTCCCTGACGAGTTAGGCTTCAAGGCAAAAAATAATTTACAATTATTTTTGAAATTCAAAAATTTAGACCGATCCCCAAAAAATACATCAGGTGTAGGAATCTTTGGTTCAGCAGCATGTGAATGAGCAAGGTAGGCGGAAATTCCCCGCACTTCCGCAGCGAGCTGCTCCACACGATCAGACAATTGATTTATCTCCATTGAGAGAAAAAAAAAAATTCCCCCTACGGCCTCAGAGATATAGAGGAAAAAATATACACTTTTTTTTTTTTCTTTTAACAATTCTTTCCTGCTATTGAGTACCCTAGAATCTGCGGTATGGCGGGTGATTCTGTTATGAATGAGTCACCGTAGGAGGCAAAAGCAGAAATACAAGCTAAGTCCAGAAAACCAGAGAAGTTGGCAACTATCAGATTGCAGACCCCTGAACCTATCAACACAACTAGCAGTAGCCGTGGGGGGTTCCTACGATGCCCTAGACCCCTCGATCACAGCCGGAGAAATACATAGGCCTAAAGAAAGAAAG
This sequence comes from Dendrobates tinctorius, assembly GCF_039654945.1. Taxonomy (NCBI): domain Eukaryota; kingdom Metazoa; phylum Chordata; class Amphibia; order Anura; family Dendrobatidae; genus Dendrobates; species Dendrobates tinctorius. Next base: position 14,018,704 of record NW_027361870.1, read on the forward strand.
CGGAAATCTAAACTGCCCCAGAGCAGACCCCAAAGCAATAGGCAGCCCCCAACATATAATGACGGTGAAGCAAGATGAAAATACTAACACAGACAGAAAGATAGACTGAGCAAAGACGGGGCCCAAAACTACCTAGATAGGAAAGGACAGGAAGGCTGCTGTCTGCAATCTGCCAAAACCCTATCAAAGACATAAGCCAACAAGCTGATATGAAAAAGGCCCTGAAGCAGCTAGGCTTCAAAAACTAAATCAGCACTCAGGTATTTTCAGAAGACAGAGCTAAATGAATTCAGCACACCCCAGCAGGGAATGGCAGAAATCCAGAAAAACAAAGCAAAACAAAGTCAAAGCACAAAAGCAAAAGGCCGAGCAGCAAACTTAGCTTTAGAGGAGCAGGAATTCAGACTGGTCTCCAAGGATCCCACAGAGAAATCACTCGCAGGGCAGAAGGGCGTCGGCAGCCTTATATCCAGTCAGTAACTCCACTCAGCCAGTCATCATCATCAGCCTCAGGTGTTTGATAATCAGGCTCACTACCTTTCTTTACCAGAAGAGGGAGTTCCTCGGGCCTCAGTAATGAAGGGGAAAATGAACTCACAACAGGTCCCCAAAGCCCTTTATTATACATTGAGGACCCAAGATCTCCCTATAGATAGTAAAATGGCTACATAGCCCCTATATAAAATAAAATGTTCCCATTGCCCCTAAATATAGTATGAAGGTCCCCACTGCTCCCTGTATATAGTATGAAATCCCCACTGCCCCTATGTATAAACAGTTGAAACCAGAAGTTTATATCCACTATATACTTTATAAAAATACAAATCTGCATGTTTTTCTCTATCTGACATGAAATCAGAATAAACCTTTCCCATTTTAGGTCATATGTGCCTTTTTATATAGTGTATGGAAACTTCTGGTTTCAACTGTATAGTACGATGGCCCCACTGCCCTGTATATATAGTATAAAGGTCTCCACTGCACCAAATAAATAGTTTGCTGGCCCCAGTTGCCCCCGTGCATATAGTAGGATGGTCCCAGTTCCCCCATATATATATATAGTATGATGACCCGTTCCCTCATATATAAAGTATGATGGTCCCACAGCCCAATATATATATTATAAATATATATAGTGTGAAGGCACCAGTTCTCCCCATATACATAGTAAGATATCCCCCGCTCACCCCATATATGTGATGACCCCAGTTCCTATATATATAGTAGAATGGCTCCAGTTCCCGAATGTATATAATAAGGTGGCCCCAGTTCACTCATATATACAGTATGATGGCCCCTCAGCCCATTCATATATACAGTATGATGGTCGCAGTTTCCCCCCCATATATACAGTAGGATGGCTGCAGTTTCCCTCCCATATATACAGTATAATGGCTGCAGTTTTCCCCCATATATACAGTAAGATGGCCGCAATTTCCCCCCATATATACTGTAGTAGGATGGCCGCAGTTTCTCCCCATATATACAGTAGTAGGATGGCTGCATTTTCCCCCCATATATACTGTAATAGGATGGCCGCAGTTTCCCCCCCCCATATATACTGTAATAGGATGGCCGCAGTTTCCCCCCCCCATATATACTGTAATAGGATGGCCGCAGTTTCCCCCCCCCATATATACAGTAGGATGGCCGCAGTTTCCCCCCATATATACAGTCGTAGAATGGCCGCAGTTTCTCCCCATATATACAGTAGTAGAATGGCCGCAGTTTCTCCCCATATATACAGTAGTAGAATGGCCGCAGTTTCCCCCCATATATACAGTAGTAGAATGGCCGCAGTTTCTCCCCATATATACAGTAGTAGAATGGCCGGAGTTTCTCCCCATATATACAGTAGTAGGATGGCCGCAGTTTCCCTCCATATATACAGTAGTAGAATCGCCGCAGTTTCCCTCCATATATACAGTAGTAGGATGGCCGCAGTTTCTCCCCATATATACAGTAGTAGAATGGCCGCAGTTTCTCCCCATATATACAGTAGTAGAATGGCCGGAGTTTCTCCCCATATATACAGTAGTAGGATGGCCGCAGTTTCTCCCCATATATACAGTAGTAGAATGGCCGCAGTTTCTCCCCATATATACAGTAGTAGAATGGCCGGAGTTTCTCCCCATATATACAGTAGTAGAATGGCCGCAGTTTCTCCCCATATATACAGTAGTAGAATGGCCGCAGTTTCTCCCCATATATACAGTAGTAGAATGGCCGGAGTTTCTCCCCATATATACAGTAGTAGGATGGCCGCAGTTTCCCCCCATATATACAGTAGTAGAATGGCCGCAGTTTCTCCCCATATATACAGTAGTAGGATGGCCGCAGTTTCTCCCCATATATACAGTAGTAGAATGGCCGCAGTTTCCCCCCATATATACAGTAGTAGGATGGCCGCAGTTTCCCCCCATATATACAGTAGTAGGATGGCCGCAGTTTCTCCCCATATATGCAGTAGTAGAATGGCCGCAGTTTCCCCCCATATATACAGTAGTAGGATGGCTGCAGTTTCCCCCCATATATACAGTAGTAGGATGGCCGCAGTTTCCCCCCATATATACAGTAGTAGGATGGCCGCAGTTTCCCCCCATATATACAGGATGGCCGCAGTTTCCCCCCATATTTATAGTATGATGGCCGCTCATCCCATTGATATTAAAATAATAAGGTTTATACTCACCTTCTTCCTGATTCCCGGCACCGCGGCCTCTGTGTCCTCTTCTGGCCTGTAGAGACTAGAGCGGCGCGAGACAATGACGTCATCGCGCCACCTGCGTGCCCGTCATAGGCGTCTCTTAAGGCGCAGACCGCAGCTGTGTGCAGGAGCTGGATGAGCTCTCATGCTGAGCGCCGCCGCTGGCACTGACATTATATCCTTTCTGCACGAGTACGCGGCCGACGGCCGTGTCTGCTGCCGGCCGCATCACATCACAGAACAGCAGACACGTCCGCACGCAGTACACTGTGCAGGGCCATCAGGCGGCCGGCCCTGCACAGCTGCTGGGGGAGCGGCCCGGCGGGCTTTTGCCTGCCTGCCACCTGGCCCGCCCGTCCCTGCTCACAAGTGTGACTCCGTCCTAAGTGTGTCAATAAAGTATTGTCAAAGCCAAATACTAGGAAATGTAAAAAACAAATAGCTTTATTTAAAGCATGACATATCAAAAAGAGACAAAAAACTGCAGCCTCCAAACGCGATAAAAACAAATGTTAAAAAGCTGCACACAAATAAACAAAAGACTTCCTGGTATTAGAAGTATTCTTTGTGCATAAGTGATCACAGCAGTTAGGTTAGGGTCTTTTTCACATAGATTTTGTGCAGTATCAATTTCAAAATCCAGATAAAAAATGCTTCCAATACTCTTTGAATACTTTTTTTATGTTGATTTTGCTTTGCTTCGCTTCCTCTACAAAATCCACATTGCATGTGAATATAGCCCTTATTATATTTTAGTTTTATAGCCAATGAACTTACCCTTCTTCCAGCAATATACCCTCCTATAGCATTAAAGCTCTTGGTAAATGTTCCCATCATCACATCGATATCCGCAGGGTTCACTCCAAAGTATTCCACCACACCTCGACCTGTGGACCCCACTGCTCCAATACTGTGCGCTTCGTCGACATATAAGTAAGCTCTGTACTTCTTTTTTAACGCTATTATTTCTGGAAGACGGATGATAGATCCTTCCATGCTGGAAAATGAAGCACATTTTTCAATATTATGTTAGAGTTAAATATACTAAAGTTCATATAATGTTTGTGTTAAACATAAACCCGTACCCGACACGGCCAATGTGAATTTTTTTTTGCGTTTTTGCTTTTTTCTTCCCCTTCTTCCAAGAGCTATCATTTTTTTAAATTTTTTCTATCCACATAGACATGTGAGGACTTTTTTTTTTTGTGAGATGAGTTGAACTTTTGAATGACAACATTCATTTTACCACATAGTGTACTGAAAAAAAAAATTCCAAGTGAGTGAAATTGCAAAAAAAAAAAGCAATTTTGATATTGCTTTTTTGGAATTGTTTTTACGGCATACATTGAGTGGAAAAATGATCTGGCAATATGTTTCTCCTCAACATTACGACGATAAAAAGCCTGTCCAGTTTTTTTCTATTAATTTAGTGGTGAAAAAGATTCTATTTTTCATTCCATAGAGTTTTGTGAGTTTTGCTTTTCCTGGGCGAGATGACATTTCTATTGATACCATTTTGGGATATATATGGCATTTTCATAACTTTTTACAGCATTTTTTGAAGTTTTGCAGCAACCAAAAAACCCTCAATTATGGTCTTTTGAATTATTCTCTATATACGATGATTAACTTATTAATTTTTTTTGTGTTATCTTTATTTTTAATGGGGGGAGTAATTTAATTTAGATTTTTTTTAATTTTATTTCAAAACTTTTTTTTTTGTACTATTTACCTTATTTATTAGTCCTCTTAGAGGACTTGAACCTGGGATCGTCTGATTGCTTGTACTATACATAGAAATACCACAGTATTGCTGCACATAGTAAAAATCACAGTCTACTTTGAAGACCCGCCACAGGCTGGTTTAGAAAGGAGCTCCGTAATGATAGCCACGAAGGTGTTCAACAGACCCCCATCTGTTATCGAAACACATTGGCACCCGGCATTCATGCCAGAGAGGCTCCGATGGGTGCATAGAATGAAGCACCCCGATGCAGACATGATAATGCTGCTGTCAGACCTGAGTGAGCTGTCAGTTAATGTGGCATGGCGTAATCACAGCCACCACTCACAGTATAGTGAGCGATGAATAAAGCCACAACGGCACGCCTGCATGACTAAAAACTGGCAGGTCCTGGAAGGAAAAAAGCTCATTTTCTCCCAGGTTTTGCACCTTCATAATGCTATTAATGTGCAGATTAACCCTATAACTGTAGGTTAATAACATTACCGGACATGATAGGTTCCCTGTAATATTCTCTATTCATAATAAGTACAAGATAAAATCTTTCATGACACATGAAACTGTTGGGAAACACAAGCAAACACATCTGAATTTGTCACATAATATTTTACCTGTAAATTCCTTCAACAATAATGAGAATTTTCTTCCAGGCTCTGCGAGTGCGTGGCTGACCCTTCACTATTGCTTCCCGCAATAATTTTTCCAGATTCCCCATATCTTCACATATAAAAAATATATACTTTGAAAACAGACAAAAACAGGTTGAACCATCATGCCTCTCCATATTATTGTTTGTTTTTAGTACAATGCTTGTGCCAATTTATTTGTGAAAGCGTATTTAGAGGGGACATGCAGTAGCGTAGCTAGCAGGGGGGCAAAGGGGGCGGTTGCCCGGGCCTCTTGCTCTGAGGGGGCCCACCCACACCCAGAGCTTCTGCTACTGTTAACCATGTCAGCGTGTGCTCACTGATGAAGTTAAGCTTCTCTGTATAGTGCAGGGACCCTATACCTTTAAGCTTCCTTCAGCAAACTGTAGACATGCCCACACTGCTCCCTGTGTGTCTGCAGGAGAGACATCACTATGTCAGAGCAAGACACCATGCTGTGAGAGTGTGAGTAAGAACTCGGGGGCCCTGAGGTGTCTGTGCAGTGATGAGGGGCAGGACACTGCTCCCCTCCTGACAAGTCCTGGATGGTTTATTGTTTGTGGTCCTGTATCTGAGGCACAGTAGATTTGTGGCGGCTGCTTGAACTTTTATACAGCTCAGAAGGCGTCTCTGTCAGTGCAAATCAGCTGCCATAAATCCCCTTGTGCCTCAGAGCCACTGACATGAGAGGTCAGTATCATGTTCTGCCCTAATAGACGTCACCTCGGCTGCAGGACAGCACAGAGAAGAATATGTGACTTTCCCTCTTCATATACATATACTGTAAATATAATATATACACAGGTAAAAGTAAAAATCTATAGTAGCAAAAAAATGAAGGCAGAGCACCATTAACAAAATTAAAAAATAGTGTTTTAATAGCTCATTGGGGCTCAGCAATGTTTCGGTTCTACCGAGAACCTTTTTCCAGGAGAACCAAAACTTCATTTTTTTGCTGCTATATTGAAGATCGGTAAATGCCTGGAATGTTTGGCAGCCGTATATTTCAAATATCTCTCTACATATACAGTATATACACACACACCCTGTGACTTGGTCCTGTAGCCGGGGTGAGGGTCCTATCATCTCATTGTAAATCCAGGGTGGCAAGCATGAAAACCCAATTACGGTATATAACTTTTTATTACAAAAAATAATCCCACAAAGTTGATGATGAATATATATATGATAAAGAGCCAAATAGAAGAAAATACAAACAGCTAGTAGGTGCGTATAGATGTTCACATATAGACCTCTGAACGTATACTCAGTCTGGACAAGACGCCCCCCCAAAGGCAGAAAAGGGAATAAAAGAGAAGACATACAAGTGGGCACAGCTTCTTCTTTATATGAGTAATATATTACCTCCCTCTCTTTTAATTCCATCTTTCTTTCCGGTTCCCTCTTTGGGGACTTGTCCAGACAAGAGTATTTCTTTTAGGGTCACCTGGGTACATTCTGGGAGCTATACCCATACACCGGCCTCTATATGCACCCACTATCTGTGTCTATTTTCTTCTATTTGGTTCTTTGTCTTATATATCAGTGCTGTGCAAGTTGTAGCCACAGACAGGGACCGACAGAGACCAGAATCAAAGGAATGGGAGCTACAACGGGGGCCATTATACAGTGCTAGAGCTAATTCGGGGGTCATTGTACAATGGATGAGCTAATGCGAGAGTCGATATACAGCGTGAGAGCTAATGCAGGGGTCATTATAGAGTATAGGAGCTAATGTGGGGCCAGTGTATGCAGGGGTCATTATACAGTATGGGAGCTAATGCAGGGGTCATTATAGTGTATAGGATCTAATGTGGGGCCAGTGTATGCAGGGGTCATTATACAGTATGGGAGCGTATGCAGGGGTCATTATAGAGTATAGGAGCTAATGTGGGGCCAGTATATGCAGGGGTCATTATACAGTATGGGAGCTAATGCAGGGGTCATTATAGAGTATAGGAGCTAATGTGGGGCCAGTGTATGCAGGGGTCATTATACAGTATGGGAGCGTATGCAGGGGTCATTATAGAGTATAGGAGCTAATGTGGGGCCAGTATATGCAGGGGTCATTATACAGTATGGGAGCGTATGCAGGGGTCATTATAGAGTATAGGAGCTAATGTGGGGCCAGTATATGCAGGGGTCATTATACAGTATGGGAGCGTATGCAGGGGTCATTATAGAGTATAGGAGCTAATGTGGGGCCAGTATATGCAGGGGTCATTATACAGTATGGGAGCGTATGCAGGGGTCATTATAGAGTATAGGAGCTAATGTGGGGCCAGTATATGCAGGGGTCATTATACAGTATGGGAGCTAATGCAGGGGTCATTATAGAGTATAGGAGCTAATGTGGGGCCAGTATATGCAGGGGTCATTATACAGTATGGGAGCGTATGCAGGGGTCATTATAGAGTATAGGAGCTAATGTGGGGCCAGTATATGCAGGGGTCATTATACAGTATGGGAGCGTATGCAGGGGTCATTATAGAGTATAGGAGCTAATGTGGGGCCAGTATATGCAGGGGTCATTATACAGTATGGGAGCTAATGCAGGGGTCATTATAGAGTATAGGAGCTAATGTGGGGCCAGTGTATGCAGGGGTCATTATACAGTATGGGAGCTAATGCAGGGGTCATTATAGAGTATAGGAGTTAATGTGGGGGCCATTACACAGCTGATGAGCTAATGCGGGGGTCATTGTACAGCATGGGAGCAAATGTAGGGGTCATTATACAGTACAGTTTAAAAGCTACTGTGGGGGCCATCATACAGTATGGGGGCCTATATACAGTGTGGGAGTTACTGTAGGGTCTGTCAAACTGGGGGTTATATACAGTATGGGAGCTATTGTAAGGGCATTCTGCTATGTATAGGGCACAGTGGTGGCATTATTATGTGAGGCAGTTAGAGGAGCTCTGCTTTAGTACCACACAGCAGGTACAATAGTAGGGACACATACGGCAGCAGCGGCTCAGTATTGGGGTGAGTAGTTTGTGCACGTTGGAGATAGATGTGTACTGGGCTGGAAATGCGAGAATTCAGATGTGTCATTGTTGTAATCTCTGCAGATGAGTCCTGGCTGGAGGAGTCGTCATGTTGGTCTGAGTAAGATGCAAAAGTGAACGATTATCAGAAAGAACGTCACCTGTAAGTTATCATCTGTAACTGTATAGTAAACTCGATTCTGCAGGACTGGCATCTACCACTATGAGGTCACCATATGGCGGTAATATCAGTATTGTTTTTTGTATAGAGATTTGTTTCAGTTACAGCGCGGTCATCTAATGAGGTTCCCCTATACTCATGACTAGAGTGTGCCAACCTGAGTTGTAATCAGGGTTACCGGTTAGGGGCCCACTCAGATTTTTCACCTCCCCCCCTAAGCTGAAACCCTAGCTACGCCTCTGGGGACATGTCATACTGTATCATAAGGCATCACAGCAATTGCAGTAAGAAGTCTAGTGTCTATTAACAGACTACCATGGGCCATGTACACGTCTTCATTTTCCATGTGTCTCATTACACAATCACCTGCCCAAAGGCAAAAGTCCAGTCTGTCATAAGGTTGTCTAAACCAGATAATCCCTATAATGGGTTGTTATCAAGATCAATCTTCAGGCGTGCATAGTTCACCTGCCTTCCGCCTTTCCTGCTTTCCATGAGTGGTGTTCTCCTGAAGACTGACTTTTTAAGGTGCAAGCATGATTGAGATGCCGGCCCTAACTGTGTATGCTTGGATTCTGCTAGTAGAGGCAGCCGGCGCTGCTTCAGTCATTGCTCAGTATGTATACACGTGATCAAATTTGTTGGTACCCATGACAGAAAAGCCCACAATGGTGACAGTAATACCTTGAATCTGACAAAAATAATAATAAATAAAAAAATCTATGAAAATGAACAAATGAAAGTCAGACATCTCTTTTCATCCATGCTTCCACAGAATTAAAAAAAAAAATAAAACTCATGAAATAGGCCTAGACAGAAATGATGGTACCCCTGAAAATAATGTGACAAAAGGGATATGTTAAATCAAGGTGTGTCGACTAATTAGCATCACAAGTGTCTACAATCTTGGAATCAGTGAGTGGGCCTGTATAGAGGGCTACAGATACTCACTGTGCTGTTTGGTGACATGATGTGTATCACACTCAACATGGACCAGAGGAAGCGAAGGAAAGAGTTGTCTCAGGAGATTAGAAAGAAAATTATAGACAAACATGTTAAAGGTAAAAGTTATAAGACCATCTCCAAGCAGTGGATTACAGTTGCACATATTATTCAGAAATTGAAGCTCCATGGGACTGTAGCCAACCTCCCTGGACGTGGCTGCAGGAGGAAAATTGATGACAAATCAAAGAGACTGATAACATGAATGGTAACAAAAGAGCCCAGAAAAACTTCTAAACAGATTAAATGTGAACTTCAAGCTCAAGGAACATCAGTGTCAGATCGCACCATCCGTCGTTGTATGAGCCAAAGTGGACTTCATGGGAGATGACCAAGGAGGACACCATTGTTGAAAAAAAATCCTAAAAAAGCCAGACTGGAATTTACTAAACTACTTGTTGATAAGTCACAAAGCTTCTGGGAGAATGTCGTATGGACAGATGAGACAAAAATGGAACTTTTTGGCAAGGCACATCAGCTCTATATTCACAGACGGAAAAATGAAGCATATCAAAAAAAGAACACTGTCCCTACTGTGAAACATGGAGGAGGATCTGTTATGTTCTGGGGCTGCTTTGCTGCATCTGGCACAGGGTGTCTAGAATCTGTGCAGGGTCCAATGAAATCTCAATACTATCAAGGGATTCTAGAGAGAAATGTGCTGCCTAGTGTCAGAAAGCTTGATCTCAGTCACAGGTCATGGGTCTTGCAACAGGATAATGACCCAAAACACACAGCTAAAAAACACCCAAGAATAGCTAAGAGGAAAACATTGGACTATTCTGAAGTGGCCTTCTATAAACCATGACCTAAATCCTATTGAGCATCTTTGGAAAGAGCTGAAACATGCCGTCTGGAAAAGGCAACCTTCAAACACGAGACCACTGGAGCAGTTTGCTCTTGGGAATGGGCCAAAATACCTGTTGAGAGGTGCAGAAGTCTCATTGACAGTTACAGGAATTGTTTGATTGCAGTGATTGCCTCAAATGGTTGTGCAGCAAAATATTAAGTTAAGGGTACCATCATTTCTGTCCAGGCCAATTTCATGAGTTTTATTTTTTTTTAAATACTGTGGAGGCATGGTTGAAAAGCAATGTCTGACTTTCATTTGTTCATTTTCATAGATTTTTTATCTATTATTACTTTTGTCAGATTCAAGTTATTTCTGTCACTATTGTGGGTTTTTCTGTCATTAAGCGAGGGGTACCAACAATTTTGACCACGTGTGTAGTGAGGAGCGGCTATAACCGCATCCCCATCACTGACTGATAGCCTGCTTTAATGATGAGCCAGCTTTCAGTCAGTGGTGGGGCGTGGTATCAGCTGCCGCTCACTATGTTCTGAATGATAGTGCAGCCCGCCTCTATGACTAAAAACTTGAACATGCCGGGAGGATGCAAGTTAATTTTCTCCCAGCAGCGAGGCTCTCAGTGCGGTCGTCTGGCAGGTTCTGATTCTGAATGCTATTTACATGCAGATGAACCCCATATCTGCTGGTTAATAGTGTATTTTCTTACATGACAGGTTCTCTTTAAGTTATCCATAGCATAAGACTTTGAAAATGTTTGCACCACTATGATATAACGGTTTCAGAGGTTTTCTAGTTTTGTTAAGATATCCTCAGCATAAGTAAGTGAAAATTTTTGTTCCATCATGATATTGTAAGTGGTAAGTTAAAGTTTGCTCCATATGTATCTGTGCTACAATTCAGCTTCACTAATACACCTAGCTACTAGTAAGTAAAATACATCTTAATGGAGAAAAAACATTGTAATAAGAATACATAGACAATTAATGAAAAATATTCAGAATTGAGAGTCCTCAGTGGTTGATACCTTTTAATGGCTAACTGAAAAGATGGTAACACATTGCAAGCTTTCGAGACTACTCAGGTCTCTTCATCAGGCTAGACTAAAACAAAATCTGAAGAGTCACATATTTATGCACAATACAGCACAGAAAAAATGCAATAGATGAGACAAGTGACGTGAAGCAGAACTATCAATATGGGAGAGGGAGAAACATAACTATTGGACCAGTTCATAGATAAGGAGTCCGGATGTTTTATTGTCCTCTGATTGGGGTCTCCTAATGTGTTGTGATCCAGACTCCTTATCTATGAACTGGTCCAATATTTATGTTTCTCCCTCTCCCATAATGATAGTTCTGCTTCATGTCACTTGTCTTATCTAATGCATTATTTCTGTGCTGTGTTGTGCATAAATATGTGATTCTTTAGATTTTGTATTAGGCTAGCCTGATGAAGAGACCTGAGTAGTCTCGAAAGCTTGCAATGTGTTACCATCTTTTCAGTTAGCCATTAAAAGGTATCAACCACTGAGGACTCTCAATTCTGAATATTTTTCTATCTACTGGCTAACACGGTACAAAGATATACATCTTTCCTATAGACAATTAATGGATCTACTGCAGCAGCCAAATCGTGCAAGCATATCTGATACTTGGTAACTAGTATACAGTGCAGAGGTCCAGCATAGGAAATGCTACTCACCAAGAAGATGCAGGTCACTCATCACTGTACAGAAGTTACAGCGCTGACCTCTCTTCTCTGTCCCTGACACTTACTGTTGTGTTGGAAAACTCGAATGGTAGCTCCAGAAAGTCTTGCTCCAAGAATCAGAGAGGTGTGGTTTAATTCATCACTAAGGATAAGACAGCCCTGTAAATATACAGTATATAACAATATATATATAAATATTATTATTATTATTATATTATTAAAGGCAACTACAACCCCTGTAACCTCTATAGTTACACATCTCACCACATAGTGAGTCTTGGTTGTGCAACAATTGTGGAAATAACACAGGTTCTTCGACCAATGTACATTTGAATTTATAGTTTGTCAAGCAATCTCTCCCCTAAAATGAAGCACTATGGGCATGCTCTGCAATTTTAAAATAATAGTCGCTGCAAGATTAATTAATCCCAGACAATGATAAATCTCTAAATGTTTGCGTGGTACCTTGAAGTGGTATTTTAGTCTCCAAAAATTGTCACCTATCCACTGGATAGGTGATCATTTTTAGATAGGTTGTACAACACCCATTATTATTATTATTTAATATTATAGCGCCATTTATTCCATCGTGCTTTACATGTGAAAAGGAGCATACATAAAAAAAGTACAATAATCTTGAATAAATTCAGTCACGGTCTGGTATAGGAGGAGAGAGGACCCTGCCACCAAGGGCTCACAAGCTACCAGGGATGGGTGAAGATACAGTAGATGACGATAGAGTTGGTCATGCAGCAGTATGGTGGAACGAGGGTTACTGCAGGTTGTATGCTTGTCAGAAGAAGAATATCTTCAGGTTCCTTTTGAAGGTTTCCACCATAGGTGCGAGTCTGATGTGTTGGGGTAGAGAGTTCTATAGTATGGGGGATGCTCAGGAAGAGTCTTGTGTGCGATTGTGGAAAGAGATAAGAGGAGAGTAGAGAAGGAGATTTTGACTAGGTCACAGATCTATGGAGGAGACAGGTTCTGGATGGCTTTGTATGCCAAGGTTATGGATTTGAACTGGAGTCTCTGGACAAAGGGGAGCCAGTGAAGAGACAGGGAATAGCAGGGGGACGGGTAGATTAGTCGGGAAGCAGTGTTTAGGATAGATTGGAGGGGTGTGAGAGTGATAGAGGGGAGGCCACAAAGCAGGAGGTTGCAATAGTCAAGGCGGAAGATGATGAGGGCATGCACTAGTATTTCTGCATAATCTTGGTTGAGGAAAGTGCAGATCTGGGAGACATTTTTGAGTTAGAGCCAGCAGGAAGTGGAAAGGGCTTGGATGTGTGGCTTGAAGGAGAGATTAGAGTCAAGAGTTACCCTGAGGCAGCGAGCTTGTGGGACTGGGGAGAGTGGGCAGTCATTGACTTTGATGGATAGGTCTGTTGAGGGGAATGAGTGAGAAGGTGGAAATATGATGAATTCTGTTTTATTCATGTTACGTTTTAGAAATCTAGCAGAGAAGAAAAATGAAATAGCGGACTGACATTGTGGGATTCTGGATAGTAGGGAGGTGATATCAGGTCCAGAGAGGTAGATCTGTGTGTCATCAGCATAGAGGTGATACTGGAACTCTTGGGGCTGTATGAGCTGTCCTAGGCTGACGGTCTAGATGGAGAAGAGCAGGGGTCCTTGAATTGAAACTTGGTGGACACCGACAGATAAGGGGTGAGATGAGGAGGTGGTGTGTAAATGGGAGATGCTGACTATCCCGTCTGTTAGGTATGAAGAGATCAAGGATAGGACCAGGTCTATGATGCCAAGAGATGAGAAAATCTGTAGTAAGAGCGATTGCTCCACTGTGTTGAAAGCAGATGACAAGTCCAGGAGGAGGAGCACAGTAGTGTGGCTTAGATTTGGCAGTTAGTAGGTCATTGGCGGATTTAGTCAGGGCAGTTTCAGTGGAATGGTGTGATCGGAAGCCAGATTGTAAGTGATCAAAGAGGTAACAGGAGGAGAGGTGGGAGGACAGTTCAAAATGGATGTGTTGTTACAGTAGTTTTGAGGCATAGGGGAGAAGTGATATAGGGCGATAGCTGGACAGAGAGTATGGGTCAAGGGAGGGCTTTTTGATGATGGGTCTGATCAAGGCAATTTTGATGCATGAGGGGAAAACACCAGTTGTTAGTGACAGGTTGAAGAGATGGGTTAGGGTTAGGATGAAGACTGTGGTGAGGTTTGGGATGAGGTGGGACAGAATTTGGTCAAGTTCACAGATAGTGAGATGTGATTTGTAGAGTAAACAGGAAAGTTGATCTTCCGTAATGGGGACAAGCAGGTTGTGGAGGAGGAGGGTTGAGTAGTTATGAGGAGGGGCTGTGGATTTTAGGCAAAAGCTTTGTCTGATGTTATCAATCTTCTGCTTGAATAATTAGGCAAAGTCTTGAGCTGAGATGAGAGGAGAGAGAGGGGGTGCTGGGGAACGGAGAAGAGAATTGAAAGTGTTGAATAGCTGTTTAGGATTGAAAGACAGGGAGGATATGACAGATGAGAAGTATGGTTGTTTTGCTGCACTGAGCGTGAACTTGGAAGTAGTGAGGGATTGTTTGAATGTGATCAGCAATGCGATCCTCATTCACCACTAATGTCCCCCTGGTTCTCCCCATTCTACGATCTCAGCAGAAAAAAGCAGCATGGAGCATCTTGCCACACATACACCTTGGCACTTCATACATTGTCTATGGGTGTGACAATGTTAGATGTGCTGCGTCCTACATTCTGGTGATCGGTAGGTTCCTGGTAGAGCGACACTAGCAAGTCCAAAAATGATTGCCTATAGAGTGGAAACTTGATAACTTTTGCAGAATACCTTTAGTTGTATTTGCAGAATTATTACTTAGTATTAATTGTCTTAACTTTTAATTGCATTACAATTATTGTTTTTTACTGTTACATACAAATCTGGATAACTTATGCTGTTATTAACAGACATGGTAATAACTGATCTGAATGTCACAACCTTTTCAACTAGAGCAGGAATATTTGTTGAATTTGTGGCAAAGCCCATGCTGCAAACCATTGCTGTGTCTACGTTTAGAAACTCTGCAAGCAAGTCTTCCAGTTCTTGTATTTTATCCATGTGCCCTGAAACAGATTAAAAGCTATATGTCAACAGCAGAAAATTAAGATACGTCTTTTAAAATTATTTTTTGCTTATGTAGTGCAGCATAGGAAATTATTAGGTAATAATATAGAGAATTTTTTTTATGTATGCCCTCTGTATACGTGATTTACTTGATGTGTCATCTCTGGATTGTCTCTTATCTTGATTCCTTCTTTTCCACTGATATGCAGACTATGTTCCCCATAATGTCAAAGTATCATCATTTTTCTCTTGCTCCTAACAGCAGTCATAAATACAGTAGATCAGTGACATAAAGCTTCTGTCCCCTGATGTATACAACATAGCATCAGAGTATCCTGATGCATACAGCTTATTAAATGCCTCCTATGTGATGTACAGTTGTGGCCAAAAGTATTGACACCCCTGCAATTCTGTCAGATAATACTCAGTTTCTTCCTGAAAATGATGGCAAACACAAATTCTTTGGTATTATTATCTTCATTTAATTTGTCTTAAATGAAAAAACACAAAAAGAATTGTCCTAAAGCCATATTGGATATAATTCCACATCAAACATAAAAAAGAGGGTGGACAAAAGTATTGGCACTGTTCTAAAAATGGCAGTTTGGAGAAGGCACCCTTCAAATATCAGGGACCTGGAACAGTTTGCCAAAGAGGAATGGTCTAAAATTTGAGCAGAGCATTGTAAGAAACTCATTGATGGTTACCGGAAGCGGTTGGTCGCAGTTATTTTGGCTAAAGGTTGTGCAACCAAGTATTAGGCTGAGGGTGCCAATACTTTTGTCTGGCCCATTTTTGGAGTTGTGTGAAATGATCAATGTTTTGCTTTTTGCTTCATTCTCTTTTGTGTTTTTTCATTAAGACAAATTAAATGAAGATAATAATACCAAAGAATTTGTGTTTGCAATCATTTTCAGGAAGAAACTGAGTATTATCTGACAGAATTGCAGGGGTGTCAATACTTTTGGCCACAACTGTATATACAGCAGTCTCAGTGTAACCCATGTGATGTAAACATATCAAGATCCTGTCAGCGCCGGCGAACTGCCACGGCTGAGCAGGGTGACTCACCCCCACTGCGGGAGGGCCCGGGGTCCGATACTACAGGGAAAGTTCAGGCAGACAGGACCTGCGACGCTGAAGGTAGTAAGAAGTACAAGGACCTATGATCATGTGACCATAGGGGGCGAGGGTTAGCATCCCACTGCGGGAGATGATTGTAGGATTCTACTACAGGAATCCTGGAATAGAGGCAAGGGGAACTCAGGTCAGACAAACAGGGGGTAATACACGGAGAGGGCGGCGTGGTACCAGAGGGGCGAGCAGAGAATAGTGAGAACGTAAGCAATGAGTCATACACGGAGATAGCAGCACAGTACAAGAGGGACAGACAGAACTCGTAACAGGGACAGAACAGATCAAAGCAAAACAAGCATAAAGTAGCACAGGCACAAAGCACACTAGGGTTACACACACTCGGCCAAGGGTCTGAGTATAAGCGATGAGGAATGAGCCCACAATGAGGCTATAAAAAGCCTCCCAGAATCTCAGAGTGAGGCTGTCCAGATCAACCTCTGAACTGCCTAATCCCACAAGCTGAGCAAACCATGACGAAACAGTAGTCTCAGTGTATCCTATGTGATGCATAAACAGCAGTATCGGTCTATCCTATGTGATGTACATAGCAGTCTGTGTGTATCTGTAACTATATTACCAGCACCCTTGTATGGTTCCCCTTCCCACTCCATGCAGGGATGCCAACATACTCACTGCCCCATCTGAGCAGCCCCCGGCATCCTCCCTGTCTTTGGCTGTGGTATGCCGCACTTCACGGCAGCGCGCCTAGTGCGCGTTTGCTCCCCTGCTCTAAAAGGGGCAGCATGTGCAGCTAGTAAAATGCCCACAGCCAATGGTTGGGATGCATTTAGTAACAGAGTACACCTGCAAGATGGCTCCCAGCCAATAGCTAGGAGGCATCTTGTATATACAGTGGGGAAAAAAGTATTTAGTCAGCCACCAATTGTGCAAGTTCTAACACTTAAAAAGGTGAGGGAGGCCTGTAATTGACATCATAGGTAGACCACAACACCCCGTGGGGTCAAAATGATCACAAGAACGGTGAGCAAAAATCCCAGAACCACACGGGGGGACCTAGTGAATGACCTGCATAGAGCTGGGACCACCGTAACAAAGGCTACCATCAGTAACACACTATGCCGCCAGGGACTCAGATACTGCAGTGCCAGATGTGTCCCTCTGCTTAAGCCAGTACATGTCCAGGCCCATCTGAAGTTTACTAGAGAGCATTTGGATTATCTAGAAGAGTTTTGGAGAATGTCATAATGTTAGGGACTGCGGAACGCACTGTGATAAAACACTCCGGGATCGCCTTTGCTGGGGTCAAAGGTCACGTGCATTCAGCGTGAACTCAGGCGCAGAGCTGGGAGTCGGGTATAACTGACACTGGGTCAGGTTTATTAACGGTGAAAGCATTGCAAAAGGAAATAAAACATAAAACAAATCCTTGCCTGTCCGGCACTAACTAAACAATGGACAACCTAACTACCAACTGGCGGGCTTCTCCTGTCCAGCCAAACCACAGTTGCAGTGGGCACTGCTTTCACTCACGTGTGTCTCTCACACAGACAGGCTCTCTGTGTTCCCAGGCTGAGACACTCACACAACCACCTGGCATCCTTTTATATCCACCTCCCATTATTCATTAGCAAGCAGGTGCGATACTGACCAGACTAGGCCACATAGGAAAGGAATCTGGGCGAGATATACCTGCCCTCATCCACTATTCCCACATGATTCTCACAGCACTAAATAATAATAAGTGCGTTCGCTGCCTGGGGTCCACCGTGCAGAAGGTGTTACACTGCTGCTATGTAATGGCGGTATAACGCATGCGGGTTGAATGTCACCTGGAGTGCGCTGGGCGGTCTCTGTTCCTTCACAGAGATGCCAAGGCATTAAATTCAAGGACTGAGCCTGTTGACGTCACAGGACTCAGCGGAATGCACGCACGGTATATGGTCACAGGACTTGGCCCAAGATACAGAGTCCACGTCCGTCTAGAACTACCATGTGTGCGGCGTCGCAACAGCGGACGCCAAGAAGAGCTGCTGACTGCAGCGCGGCGACAGACACTGCCGCTATACGACAATGCCCGTTAGCAGGTGCACCGTCGGACGCTAGCACTGTGGAGGATGCGTATTGTGGCCTGTAGCTTGCCACTGACTGGCGCTGACTATCACTAGTTCCCTATACACACTCATAATATCAGAGGGATGGGATCTTAATCAGTCATTTGCAAGTCCATACATCCTTCATCATTCACACAGTTAGCAACTGGAGTCTATACTAGCGCATGGCCGAGCGGCCATGCAAACCTTTTATAGCCAGGATCTTCCGGAAGCTTCCAGATCCCTGAGATGGACCAATCAGATCTGGAGAAGGACCTGTGCATGTGACTCCCGATCTCCAATGGGAGATCATCTCGTGAGCATGCTCAGAGGAGCGACGGAAGGACTTAGCCTTTGGAGCGGTTTGCTGCTGAGCAGCCTGCATTGCTATTGCTGACCCAAAGGGTAGAGCGTTGGGAATGACGGGCCGCTGAGCAAGCTCCCCTACGGTGGATGGAGAATGGGAGACCGCAGAATGCGAGGCCCTGGATTCCTGCTGTGCCGCTGCAGGAACCTGACACCTAACATTACCCCCCCTCTTAGGGCCCCCTCCCCCCTGAGCCTTCCAATCCACCAAATAACGTTTTTTGCCACGTACCACCCTGCGTCCCACAATGGCATTGACCTCAGACTCGTCTGAAGACAAGTCTGATGTCCCGACAGATGACTCGGAAAACCGTGATGTCATGGTTGGACAGTGTTCTTGCCCTGCACTCACAGGGTTAAGTGTACGTGGCCTCTTTCTGGATATGGGAGGGGTATTTATACTCACTTTTTACCAGGGTTCTCTGTCAGCTATACTGTTGTTCTGATTGTGTCTGACACCCCTGGTGTGCGTGTGCACTGCATTGCTTGTTTGCTTCCCGTGTATGACCCGGTCTGTCCCCTCACTCTGTACTCCATCTCTCATTTTGGTATTATTGTCTTTTCCGGTTCTGACCTTCTGGCTTGGCTATCGTTACTCTGTTACAGTTTGTCCCTATTGTACCATCTATTGCCCGTTCTGGTTTTCTGATCTATTGCTACGTCCTGACTATCCATTCTGCCTAACCCTTTGGTACTGTCATGCTATCTTGTGCTTTGATCCTCGCAGAATGCGAGGCCCTGGATTCCTGCCGTGCCGCTGCAGGTACCCGACGCCTAACACATATGGTCTGTTGAACTGATTCGTATAAACAAAACATGTTGTGTTTGGAGGAGACAGAATGCTGAGTTGCATCCAAAGAACACCATACCTACTCTGAAGCATGCGGAAGGCAACCTCATGCTTTGGGGCTATTTCTCTGCAAAGGGACCAGGACGACTAATCCGTACACGGCTACATGAAAGAATGAATGGGACCATGTATCCTGAGATGTTGAGTGCAAACCTCCTTCCATCAGCAAGGGCATTGAAGATGAAAAGTGGATGGTTTTTCAGCATGATAATGATCTCAAGCACACCACCAGGGCAATGAAGGAGTGGCTTCGTAAGAAGCACATGAAGGTCCTGGAGTGGCCTAGCCAGTCTCCAGATCTCAACTCTATAGAAAACCTTTGGATGGATTTGAAAGTCCGTGTTGCCCAGCGACAGGCCTAAATCATCACTGCTGTGATCTGCATGGAGGAACGGGTCAACAAACCACCAACAGTGTGTGCCAACCTTGTGAAGACTTACAGAAAATGTTTAACCTCTGTCATTGCCAACAAAGGATATATAATAAAATATTGAGATGGACTTTTGTTGATGACCAGATACTTATTTTCCACCATCATTTTAAAAATAAATCTTGCCAAATCAGACAAGGTGATTTTCTGGATTTGTTTTCTCATTTTGACTCTCATAGTTGTGGTCTACCTATGATGTCAATTACAAGCCTCTATCATCTTTTTAAGTGGGACAACAATTGGTGGCTGACTAAACACTTTTTTCCCCACAAGTCACCTTCCCTTATAGAGAGGTGCCAATCAACACAGTGAAACATTACTGGGTAAGGTGGTCTCTTAGTGAGTTGTGAGGTTCCCTGATCCTGGTGTGTCCAGTGTCCTGAACCCGTAGTCCCTGGTCCTTGTGTGGCTAGTCTTGAACCTGATGTCCCTAGTCCTTGTGTGGCCAGTCCTGAACCCAAAGTCCTTGGTTCTGGTATGGCCAGTCCTGAACCCAAAGTCCCTGGTGCTGGTGTGGCCAGTCCTGAACCTGAAGTCCATGGTCCTGCTACAGCCAGTCCTGAATCTAAAGTCAAAGGTTTTAGTTCTCATCCCCCAGTCCACCTGTGGCCAGTCCCTGAATCAGTATCTAAGACCTGTGTGTCTGAATGTGTGCCTATCCAAGTACCCTGTATTTTTGGACTGCTACAACCAGTCTCCAAATCAGCTTTGTTTGAGACTCCATGTCAGTAACCATATACTGCAGAAGATCCTGAACCTAGTAGTCTGAATAGAGCCCTAGTCCTATCCGTATCTGTGTACCTGACCCCTGGGGTCAGCATCTGCAGTACTGGGGACTGCCTAGTAGTGGTACCTGGTGACAAACCAAAGCCAAGCCTTACTCCATCATCAGGAGCTCAAAATAACACCTGGTAGCCGCTTAGCTACACCTCTCCTAGGTAAGTCTGGCCTTGTGGCACAATGGACCGAAAAACCACGTGCCCCACCTGCGTGTGTAACATTATTCTTTTCCAAGTATACAGCAGACTTCTGTATCCTATGTAATGTATAGAGCAGTCTCAGTGCATCCTATGCGATGTATACAGTAGAGTCTCAGTCAGCGTCAGACTGGAGCACCTTGTCCCACCAGAGAAAATCATTCTTGGGGCCCACTATGTAGCTACATAGAAATAAATACAAGACCACCAATTGTGTGGTAAAACACGCTAATATTAGGGTATAATATAAGGTAGTACACGTCTTAATTATGTAGCAGGGGTTGGGGTAGAATCATAGCGGGGTAGCCCCCTCATAGAATATAGGGTAGCCACCTCATAGAATATAATTTAGCCCCCTCATAGAATATAATGTTGCCTCCCTCACAGAATATAATGTAGCCCCCCTCACAGAATATAATGCAGCCCCCCTCATAGAATATAATGCAGCACCCCACAAAATATAATGCGACCCCCTCATAAGGTATAACACAGTTCCCACCATAGAATATAATGTAGCACCGTCATAGGGTATAATGCAGCCACCCTCATATAGTATAATGCAACCCCATCACAGAATATAATGCAGCCCCCCCATATCACCAAATCTCCCTGGGACTGGGATCCTAACTATCCCTGTTTCGGGAGTACTTCTGAAGGTAGAGAGGCCTGAGTCTAAGATCTTATTATGCTCCCATTAAACCCTGATCTGTCCCCTCCTCCAGACCATGAGGCATGGGACAAAAATGTAAGGTAAACAAGACACAAAGACAAAACAGGGATCACAGAACAGAAAACCTCTATCATACAAAAGCACTAACCAACAATATGGAGGAGGATAGGGACAGGGAGGAATAAATTAATTGGGAACATGGACCAGGAGATAAAAACACACATACTATGGCAAACCACAGACCACTACTACCTCAACTCCACTCCAGCCACTTAGCTTTAGACCAAAGCACAGAAAGATGAATCTTTCACCGGCAGGGACAAGAAGGTCTGAACAGTTTTTTTAGGAAGAGGTAATTAATGATCAGATCAAAAGCAGCTGAAATGGAGCTGCATGTTTCTGACTAGCATAGAAAGACCCTTCAGCACCAGAGGAAACTAAATCCATTTAATATGGGACACAAGTCACATCATCTTTAAAGAAGACCTGTGTGATTCATAACCTGACGTGACCGTTTTAACTCCAGGTCTTCCAGGGAAATGAGACATGCTCAAAACAAATACCTGAAGATACAGTGCCTGACGAAAGCTATCCTTGGTCCTTGAAATCCCATTTAATGATAATGCATTGGTTTGGTATAGATGAGATGTGGACCCTAAGAATCAAGTCTTCTGGTGGGCCCAATATTACCCAGTCCAATATTACTCCGAAGCATAACATATTTGGTTTAAAATTATCACTGACAATTTAGTAGGAAAGAGGGCCACATTTTACTTTGATGTATATTTTTTTCCTTCACATACAGTAGCATTCATTTTGCAGTTATATCATGTGACCAACAATACAACCAAATGTTTGCTGGGAGTCAATAGTAAAATGTCAAATAAAATATGTTGCTTTCTTGATGGCATTTTCCCATTCACATGTATTTTTTGAGTTTGTGTCTTTTTTTTCATGAGGGGAAGGAATCACATGACTTGTATTGTTAAAAGCGTAACTAAGTAATAAAAAACAGGCGCTAAAACGTATGGTTTAAAAAAATAACACACCAAAAAACAATTTAAAATATGCCTTATAAACAAATGTAAAAGCATTGTAAAAAGTTTGGGTAGCCTAACACTGAATTCACATGTCCAAAATTCACTAAGTACGGAGCACTATGTCCAGACAGGTCATAGATATCCTGGCACTAAATCGCCAGCCTTATTGGCACATATGAGCCAGTTGAGTTCAGGTCTTGAGGCTGACCTAGTCATTGTGATCCATGCTCGGACTGTTAAAACTTGACATGTGAAACTGGCCTGAGTGTGCATTCAAGTGTAACTCTACTTACCCATTTCATTTCTGGTACTGCACACCCCAGCACCATATCTCTCTAATACATTCTTCACTGCGTCCAAGGACTCTTCATTATTTTCTGCGAAACCCAGGTAGTTGTAGGATCCCATGTTTATCACATCCTTAATGACTTTTCCAGTGTACCTACGATCAAACCAAACCTTTAATTAGCATGACAGGAGCTGTGCACTCCAACAGACAAGTACGGCCTGAGGATTGCCACATTGAATTAACATTCTCCTGTATAGTCACTTCTATCTCAAAGGTACACTGCTCAAAAAAATATAGGGAACACTTAAACAAGCAATGTAACTCCAAGTCAATCACACTTCTATGAAATAAACCTGTGCAGTTATGAAGCAACACCGATTGTGAATCAATTTATCCTGCTGCTGTTCAAATGGAACAGCCAAGAGTTAGAAATTAAAAGCAATTATCAAAACATCTCCTATAAATGAGTGGTTCTGCACATGGTCACCACAGACCATTTCTCTGTTCTCATCCTTTTTGGCTGTTGCTTTGGTCACTTTTACATTTTGTCATTGCTCACCCCCCTAGAGGTACAGTAGCATGAGGCGTTGTCTACAGTACAATCCACAGAAGTTGATCAGGTAATGCAGCTCATCCAGGATGGCACATCAATGCGAACTGTGGCAAGAAAGGTAGCTGTGCTTGTCAGCACAGTGTCCAGAGCATGAAGCAGATACCAGTACACCAGGAGATGTGGAGGAGACAATAGGTGGGCAACAACCCAGCAGCAGGACCGCTACCTCCTCCTTTGTGCAAAGAGGAGCAGGAGGAGCAGAGCCAAAGCCCTGCAAAATAACCTCCAGCAGACCACTAACATTCATGTATCTGCTCAAACTGTCACAAAGACTCCATGAGGTTGGCATGAGGGCCTGAAAGTCGCAAGTGAGTGTTGTGCTTACAGCCCAATACCATGCAGGGCAATTGACATTTGTCAAAGATCACCAACATTGACAGATTCAACATTGGCACACTGTGCTCTTCACAGATGAGAGCAGGTTCACACTGAGCACAAGTGACAGACATAACAGAGTCTGGAAACACTGTGGAGAATATTTTGCTGCCTGCAACATCCACCAGCATGACCAGTTTGGCAGTGGCTCAGTAATGATGTGTGCAGGCATTTCTTTGGAGGGCCGTACAGCCCTCCATGTGCTATCCAGTGGTATCTTGACTGCCATTAGGTAGTATGATGAGATTATCAGACCCATTGTGAGACCATTTGCAGGTGCACTGGGCTCCTTCTGATGCATGACAATGCTAGGCCTCATGTGGCTAAAGTGTGACAGCAGTTCCCGTATGATGAAGGCATTGATGCTATGGACTGGCGTGCCCGCTTCCCAGACCTAAATCTAATCGAGCACATCTGGGACATCATGTCTCGTCCAAAGAACAAAGCCATATTGCACCACATGCTGTTCAGGAGCTGACTGATGCTTTAATCCAGGTCTGGGAGGAGATCCCTCAAGAGAACATCTGCCACCTCATCAGGACCATGCCTAGGTGTTGTAGAGAGATCAAACAGGCACGTGGAGGTCACACACAATACTGAGCAACATTTCCTTGTCTTGAGGCATTTCCACTAAAGTTGTATCAGCCTATAATTTAATTTTTCACTTTGATTTTGAGTATCATTCCAAATGCAGACCTCCATGGGATATTAATTTTGATTTATATTGATCATTTTTATTCTTCTCAATGCATTCCACTATGTAATCAATAAAGATTTGCAACTGGAATATTTCATTCAGGGATATCTAGGATGTGCTATTGTGGCACCCCAGGAGTTTGGTTGCCACAATGGCCTTGCCTCCCTGCAGGGGGGAATGAGGTCATGCCTGGAAGCAAAGAAGGAATCGCCTTACCAGGTAGTTCCAGCATACAGCACAGTTCCTGCTAAACCCGACTTCAGGGGAGCTGCTCTCTCTGGTCAGAAGGAGGAAGTTAGTAGAGAGAGTTAGAGCCTGAACAAGGTTGAGAGAGGATGTGTGAAGAGGAGATGGGGATAGGAGCTCCATCTGAGCTCATTCCAGGCTTGAGCGCCAGTGACCGGGCACTGGAGCCCGAGGCTGTGTGGGTACTAATGCCCCGGCAGTAGAATCCGGAGGGAAGAAGACTGCAGATCCTCTGTCCCCTACTGATACTCGATGACACAGCAGCACGTGTGAGCCGGAGACGCCAGACAGGAGTGACCCCTGAAGCAGGCTCCAGCTGTCTGTCATGCGAGTGAAGTTCTACCTAAGCATCAGACTGACAGATAGAGGGACTTGAAGAGAGTTTACAGCAAGTACCTCAGAGAACAGTGCTAGAAAGGATGGCCTCACAGCCCACCTGACTAGGAAAATTACCAAATTGCTTCCTGGCTGACTGGGTCCAGAACCATCTGTAACCTGAGCCCCGGACTGTACCTGCATTGCTCAGTAAAAGGTAAAGGAAACTGCACCCTGCTGTGTCTTCTGAATCATTCCTGCATCACCTGCCCTGCACCATATTCACCAACCTCACCTTTAACATCTACATCCAAACTGTCTTGGGATACAGCTCTACCTGTGGAGAGCTCAACCATCTCTGCTGCTGGGTCGCCCTCCCAGGGCCATGGGGTACTCGGTACCGGGCCGGTGTCGGCGGGATGTGTCACAGCAGCGGTGACCCAGCCCATGGCCCTGGGTGCCCAATTAATAGGGGGAGCTTGAATGGTGGTGGAATGAATGGAGGACACCAATGCTTGTAGTTCCAAAGCTTTACTCACAGTCTGTAGTACACACAGGTGCCTGCCTCCGTGCCGTGTCCTCAAGGTCAGGGACTCAGTCAACCTCCAGGCAAGATGGAATGCTCCCTTCCAACACTCCGCCAACATGTGCCTTTCTGAACATCTCCTCTATAGCGCCTTTAAGTGTGAAGTACTCCTAGCACTGAGTTACACTGGAGTGCCTCCTGACTGATGTTCCCAAGAACTCTACTTGTACGGCAGACAGCTGTAGCCTGCTTCGGGGACTCCTTACTCCTGAGTCCCGGCTCACTATCCAAGTTGCTGTTGTGCCCCCAAGTCTTAGATGGGAGTAGTGCATTTACAGCCCACTACTCCACCGGTGTCTGCTGCAGAACCATTAGTGTCCATTGTTATCATGAGTCACCGAAGGAGAAAAAAACAAAATACCAGCTAAGTCCAGAAAAACCAGAGAGGTTGGCAGCTATCGGATTGCAGACCCCTGAACCTATCCACAACAACTAGCAGTAGCCATGGGGGGTTCCTACGGTGCCCTAGACCCCTCAATCACAGCCGGAGAACTATATAGCCTAAAGACAGAAAGGGGAAAAACTAAACTGCCCCAGAGCAGACCCCAAAGCAATAGGCAGCCCCCAACATATAATGACGGTGAAACAAGATGAAAACACTAACACAGATAGAAAGATAGGTTGAGCAAATGATGGGGCCCAAGCTAACTACATAGGACAGGATAGGAAAGCTGCTGTCTGCCATCCGCAAAAACCCTATCAAAATGAGCCAACCGACTGATAGGAAAAACAGGCCCTGAAGTCGCTAGGCTTCAAAAGACTATATCAGCACTCAGGTATATTCTGAAGACAGAGCAAAATATAAACAGATCAGAGACAAAAATGGAATTCAGCTCACCCCCGGCCGGGGATGGCAGAACTCCCAAAAAACAAGGCAAAACAAAAACAAAACTGAAAAGTACAAAGCAGAGCAGAAAAACTTAGCTTTGAGATGCAGGAATCAGACTGGTCTCCAAGAATCCAGCAGGAAAATCACCAGCCAGGAAGAAGGGCGTCGGCAGCCTTATATCCAGTCCTCAATTCCAGCCACCCAGTCATCATCTAGCTGCCCAGGTGTTTGGTAATCAGTCTCACTACCTTCCTTCACCAGAGTAGGGAGTTCATCAGACCTCAATGGTGAAGGGAAAAATGAACTCACAACAGTACCTCCCCCTTGAGGAGGGGTCACTGAACCCTCATCCATGCCACCAGGGCGATCCGGGTGAGCCCGATGAAAGGCACGCACCAATCTTTCGGCATGAATATCAGAGGCAGAGACTCAGGAATTATCCTCCTGACCATAACCCTTCCACTTAACCAAATACTGGAGTCTCTGTCTAGCCAGACGGGAATCCAGTATCTTCTCTACCTCATATTCCATGTTACCTTCAACCAATATAGGGTCAGGAGGTGCCACCACAGGAACTACTGGTTCAACAAACCTCTTCAACAAGGACTTATGAAACACATTATGAATTTTAAATGTGACAGGAAGAGCCAACCGAAAAGAGACCGGATTAATAATCTCCAAAATCTTGTAAGGTCCAATAAATCTAGGCTTAAACTTAGGAGAAGCCACCTTCATAGCGATATTTTTTGATGACAACCAAACCACATCACCCACCTTAAACTGGGTACCAACGGTCCTACGCCGGTTGGAAAACCGCTGGGCCTTTTCCTGGGAGAGAGACAACTTATCCACTACTTGGTCCCAGATCTGGTGCATTCTCTCCACCACAGTGTCAACACCTGGGCAGGCAGAAGGCTCCACCTGCCCTGAAGAAAATCGAGGGTGAAAACCAAAGTTACAAAAAAAAGGTGACATCAAAGTGGCAGAACTAGCTCTATTATTTAAAGCAAATTCGGCCAAGGGCAAAAATGAAACCCAATCATCCTGATCGGCAGAAATAAAACATCTTAAATACGACTCCAAAGTCTGGTTTGTTCTCTCCGTCTGCCCATTGGTCTGAGGGTGAAACACAGAGGAGAAGGACAACTGAATTCCCAGCTTGGAACAGAAAGTCCTCCAAAATCTAGACACAAACTGAACTCCTCTGTCAGATACAATGTTCTCAGGAATCCCGTGCAAGCGAACCACCTGTTGCAAAAACAAGGGCACCAACTCAGAGGAAGATGGCAACTTAGGGAGTGGTACAAGATGGACCATCTTAGAGAATCTATCACAAATCACCCAAATAACAGTCATTCTCTGAGAGACAGGCATATCAGAGATAAAATCCATTGAAATATGGGTCCATGGCCTCCTGGGCACCGGCAAAGGCATCAACAAGCCACTAGAGCGAGAGCAAGGTTTAGACCGGGAGCAAGTCCCACAGGACTGCACAAAATTCCTGACATCACGAGACAAGACGGGCCACCAAAAAGATCGACTCACCAGATCTCTAGTACCAAAAATACCTGGATGACCAGCCAATGCAGAGCAATGAACTTCAGACATCACTCTCTTCCTCCATTGGTCAGGAACATACAACTTTCCACTGGGACAACGCTCAGGTTTGTCCTCCTGAAACTCTTCCAGAGCACGTCTCAAATCGGGCGAGATGGCAGAAAGAACTACCCCCTTGCCTAAGATGGTAGCAGGCTTAGTCACAACAGGAGAATCAGCAAGGAAACTCCTAGAGAGGGCGTCTGCCTTGACATTCTTAGTGCCCGGAAGAAAAGAGACCACAAAATCAAAACGTGTGAAAAACAAGGCCCACCTAGCCTGTCTAAGATTCAAGCGCTTGGCCGACTCCAGGTAAATCAAATTCTTGTGGTCAGTAAGGACCACGACTTGGTGTTTGGCTCCCTCCAACCAATGTCTCCACTCCTCAAATGCCCATTTCATGGCCAACAGTTCCCGATTCCCCACATCATAGTTACGTTCGGATGGGGAGAACTTTCGGGAAAAGAAAGCACAAGGATTCATTTTAGATATCACAGGATCTTTTTGGGACAACACCGCTCCTGCACCAATCTCAGAAGCATCCACCTCCACCAGAAACGGGAGTGAGACATCAGGTTGCCGCAAAACCGGAGCAGAAGTGAATCTTCGCTTCAGCTCCTGAAAGGAAGAAACAGCCTCCGGAGACCAATTCAGCACATCAGCACCCTTCCTAGACAAATCCGTCAATGGCTTGGCAATACCAGAAAAATTAGCTATAAATTTCGAATAAAAATTAGCAAAACCCAAAAACTTCTGGAGGGCCTTCAAAGAAGTGGGCTGAACCCAATCATAAATGGCTTGTACCTTGGCCGGGTCCATTTCAATAGTTGACGGAGACAAAATAAATCCCAAAAATGAAATCCTCTGAACCCCAAAAAGGCATTTCGATCCCTTGACATACAGGGAATTCTCCCTCAAAATCCGGAACACAGTCCGAACATGTTCCACATGAGAGTCCCAAATCTTGGAGAAGATCAAAATATCATCCAGATAGATAATCAAAAATTTATCGACAAAGTCTCGGAAAATACCGTTCATGAAGCACTGGAAGACAGATGGGGCATTAGTGAGCCCAAAAGGCATCACCAGGTACTCAAAATGTCCCTCCGGAGTATTAAACGCCGTCTTCCATTCATCCCCATGCTTAATGCGAATAAGATTATACTCCCCCCTGAGGTCAAGCTTGGTAAACCAGCAAGCACCTTTAACTCTGGAGAATAGATCAGAGATCAGGGGTAACGGATACTGATATTTAACAGTAATTTTGTTGAGGGCACGATAGTCAATACAAGGCCTTAATGAACCATCCTTTTTAGCCACGAAAAAAAACCCAGCAACTAAGGGTGAAGAGGATGGTCTAATATGACCCTTCTCCAATGCCTCCTTAATATAGGATCGCATAGCCTCATGCTCGGGTACAGATAAATTGAAAAGCCGACCCTTGGGGAATTTACACCCCGGGTTCAGCTCAATAGCACAGTCATAACTCCTATGAGGATGCAAGACGCAGACTCATTCTCACTAAATACATCATAAAAGTCAGCCAAATAGTCAGGAACATCATGTGACTGGGGAGAGGTGGAGAAAACAGGAGCCTCACTAAGGGCACACCGACAACCCCAACTCACCACAGACAAAGATTTCCAATCCAGAACTGGATTATGGATTTGCAACCAGGGAAACCCCAGAACAATGGTATCATGCAAATTATGCAACACCAAAAATCTGCAATTTTCTTGATGGTCTGGGGCGACCCGCATTACCACCTGGGTCCAAAACTGAGGTTTATTCTTCGCCAAAGGAGTAGCATCAATACCCCTCAAAGGGATAGGCGTCCGCAGAGGTGTCATAGGAAATCCACAACGTTTAGCAAAATCCAAGTCCATCAGGTTCAGAGCTGCTCCAGAATCCACAAAAGCCTTGGCGGAAAATGTGGACAGGGAGCAGATCAGAGTAATTGCCAAAAGAAACTTAGGTTGAACACCACCCACAGAAAACGTGTGTGCACAATGTTTCTCTCGTTTAGGGCAGACAGAAATAATATGCGAGGCATCTCCACAAAAAAAACACAGGTTATTACGCCTTCTGAACTCCTGATGTTGCGCCCTAGACAAAACTCTATCACATTGCATAGGTTCAGGCATTTGTTCAAGAGGTGGTAACTTCTCTCGTGTAGTTTTGCGTTCACGTAAACGCCGATCCACCTGAATGGCTAATGACATAGAATCGTCAAGACCAGAGGGAACAGGAAATCCCACCATAGTATCTTTTACAGTTTCTGACAAACCCTTCCGAAAGAGGGCTGCCAAGGCACCATCATTCCAGGTAGTAAGGACCGCCCAATTTCGGAATTTTTGACAATACAACTCTGCCGAATCCCGACCCTGGCTTAATGCCAACAGGGTCTTTTCAGCCTGATCAATAGCATTAGGTTCATCATACAACAACCCCAAGGCTTGAAAAAAATGCGTTCACATTATTCAGAATAGGATCATCAGGTTTCAAAGAAAACGCCCAATCCTGGAGATCGCCGCGCAGCAAAGATATGACAATTTTAACCTGCTGCGCGGAGTTCCCCGACGAGTTAGGCTTCAAGGCAAAAAATAATTTACAATTATTCTTGAAATTCAAGAATTTAGACCGATCCCCCAAAAATACATCAGGAGAAGGAATCTTTGGTTCAGCAGCATGTGAATGAGCAAGATAGGCGGAAATTCCCCGCACTTCAGCAGCGAGCTGCTCCACACGATCAGACAATTGCTTCATCTCCATTGAGAGAAAAATTCCCCCTACGGCCTCAGAGATATAGAGGAAAAAATATGCACACAAAAAGAAAAAAAAAAGTGTCAGAATTTTTTTTTTAACAATTCTCTCCTGCTATTGAGTACCCTAGGATCTACGGTATGGCTGGTGATTCTGTTATGATGCGTCACCGAAGGAGGAAAAACAAAATACCAGCTAAGTCCAGAAAAACCAGAGAGGTTGGCAGCTATCGGATTGCAGACCCCTGAACCTATCCACAACAACTAGCAGTAGCCGTGGGGGGTTCCTACGGTTCCCTAGACCCCTCCATCACAGCCGGAGAACTATATAGCCTAAAGACAGAAAGGGGAAAAACTAAACTGCCCCAGAGCAGACCCAAAAGCAATAGGCAGCCCCCAACATATAATGACGGTGAAGCAAGATGAAAACACTAACACAGATAGAAAGATAGGTTGAGCAAATGATGGGGCCCAAGCTAACTACATAGGACAGGATAGGAAAGCTGCTGTCTGCCATCCGCAAAAACCCTATCAAAATGAGCCAACCGACTGATAGGTAAAACAGGCCCTGAAGTCGCTAGGCTTCAAAAGACTATATCAGCACTCAGGTATATTCTGAAGACAGAGCAAAATATAAACAGATCAGAGACAAAAATGGAATTCAGCTCACTCCCGGCCGGGGATGGCAGAGCTCCCAAAAAACAAGGCAAAACAAAAACAAAACTAAAAAGTACAAAGCAGAGCAGAAAAACTTAGCTTTGAGATGCAGGAATCAGACTGGTCTCCAAGAATCCAGCAGGAAAATCACCAGCCAAGAAGAAGGGCGTTGGCAGCCTTATATCCAGTCCTCAATTCCAGCCACCCAGTCATCATCTAGCTGCCCAGGTGTTTGGTAATCAGTCTCACTACCTTCCTTCACCAGAGGAGGGAGTTCATCAGACCTCAATGGTGAAGGGAAAAATGAAATCACAACAGTCCATACAACCTCGGGGACCGGGCCCCGGCCTTGCGCTTAGAACTTCTAGGCAGGGTTCTTCCTCTAACCCACGTCCTCTGTGTTCCCTTTTACTCCTACGTTCCATACTTGTCTTTCTTTCTTATGGAAGCTCAGGCTTCAGTTCAATGTCTTTCTCCTTCTTTCCTTTCCCGTGCCAGCTGGCTCAGATCACTGAGGCAGCTGC
This sequence comes from Dendrobates tinctorius, assembly GCF_039654945.1. NCBI lineage: Eukaryota > Metazoa > Chordata > Amphibia > Anura > Dendrobatidae > Dendrobates > Dendrobates tinctorius. The sequence continues at coordinate 14,050,589 of NW_027361870.1, forward strand.
AGCACTCCTTCCTCCATCCCTCTTCCAGGGATCTCCTTTCCTCACTCCTCTCTGAGTGACTTCCTCCCTCAGACTGGCCTCTAATTCTAAACCTCCCCACTCTTTTATGTATTCTCAAGTCCACCCGCCTCCCAGCACGTTTCGTGTTCCAAGCAGGGAGCCACCAAAGGTGCTCTGCTACACTCCAAGCAGGGAGCCACAATGTGGCTTTGCTGAACTACTCTGTTGTGTGGGGTGCGAGTGTTGGAGCGTGGTAAGGAGCCCCCAACTTACCTGGATGGTGGGGCACCACACCTCAGGAGGAGGTGCAGTACCTCTGTGGTGGCTGAGCCTCAGGGGCGCCGCACTTCCAGCACCTTTTTCAGCCAATGATGGAGGACGCACACTGTGGGCAACGCGATGACATAGGCATCGGTCACCACCATCTTTGAGAAGGGCATGCAAGTGATTGGCTGGCTTTGTGTGGTGTCACAGGGGCTATAAAACCACAGGAGGAAGTGCAGTACCTCTGTGGCGGCTGAGCCTCAGGGGCGCCACACTGCCCTGTCACCATCCCAGAGGATCTGCATAGCAGCGTCAGTCCCCTGACCGAATACCACAGGTGGCGTCACGAACAATTCATTATCCCTTTTTCACTATCCCTTTTATTGGACGCCCAGGGCCATGGACCGGGTCACTGCTGCTGTGACACTTCCCCTTTAAGAAGTGGCCCGGTACTGAGTATCCCCACTGCCCTGGCGGGCGATCCACTATTTTATTGTTCGCTTTATTTTTTTGAGCAGTGTACATTATACAAGAGAAAATGGTGACTAGACTTCAGATCTCAAGTGGATAGTTTTGGGCAGGTGTATAAATATTCTTGGAGATTGTTTTACATATTTGTAAAGTTTTCTAACAGTACTGTATGGGAAACTAAGGCCTTATTCAGTTCATGAGTTATGCATTTGTTCTGTCCGTGGATTTCATGGGTAGGAAATGGAACTTTCATAAATTATGGTGCTATTCATATGTAAGGAGGTGATGGAGGCAGTCATATGCCTCCCCCTCTTTGGACATTGTTCACATATATTATATGCGGTGCCATAGTGTTTACAGTATAAATGTAAATGTGTTCATTTACTGCAATGTGAATGTAGTTGATATATATTATGTACAGAATTAGGGATAGAATAATAGTTAGCAGTAGCATAGAAGAATAATAGGGGCATACTAGAGATAGGGAATTGGAGTGTTAGAATAGCATAGTTAGCATTAGGGGTTTTCCAGCTGGGAGGGGTTACAGATGGTGCAGTACAGAGCAGTGGGATGTAGTGAGGGACTTCCTGGTTTAGAGTTAGTTGAGGTGCTGCAGTGAACAAGGATAGTCTGATAGCCATGGGGATAAGGTTGCTTCAGCAAGAAGGGGCCCCAAGCTGAGTGTCATGCAGACAGTCACCAGCTTAGGCCTGTTTCACATATCCGTTTTTGTCCATCAGTCAAAATCCGCCATTTTGCAAAAAAAACGGATCCGCCATTTTTCTTGGCGGATCCGTTTTTTCCCATTGAGTTGCATTACCGGCGGATCTTGACAGATTGCCATCCGTTGGATCCATTTTTTTGCAGATCCGCCAAAATTTTGACGTCCGCCGACATGCCCGAATGGACCATGCAACGTTTTTTCGGGCGGCAGGATCCGCACTTCTCACTGCGCATGGCCGAAAGACTTCACTCAGCTGGAAATTTAACCCTAAACTCTCTTCTGGCGGCTGAAAAATTCTCTCTCTCTCTCCCCTTCCCCAGGCAGCGGTTCCTTTAAAATTCTTCCTTTGACGGATCCATTAAAATAACGGTCCGGTGACAAACGTTGTGGTCAGTACAGGAACGGATCCGCTATCCGCCATTTTAGCGGATTTTGAATGAACACAAAAACTGATGTGTGAAACAGGCCTTAAATGGCAACCGTTCCAAAAAGGATCCGGGGTCGAGACTAGGCGAAGCTGAGATGGCTGGAGTTTTACTTTTTCCTTTGAAACCGGATGAGGGGAATGGGAGGAAGCTGGTGGGCCTAAAGGCACGGACGGGACAGGGATTGTCCAGTAAGAGCAGTGATTGCCAAGACTGGACAGGGATTGTCCAGGAAGACCAGGGATTGCTAGGAAGACAGGGAAAGCCCTAGAAATGTCACTCTGTATGCACTGTGCTGCATCCGTACTAAAAACCCTACTGATAAGTAAAGTTAACCTGTTAAGAATGGACACTGTCTATGGAGTTGTTTGTGAGACCCATGGAGCTGAAGATGGAATGATAGAAGCAGAGGGGACTCCAGCAATTAACGTGAGTGCTCTGTTGCCCACGTTGCACATACAGTAGAAGGCACATTATGCTTCATTTGTGGGACACCAGGGTGTGGGAACACTACAGCTCATTGCCACGATTACCGCCCTGACCGCCTTACACATATGTACATATTTGTTTGCGGACCGTGTGTAGGCGATTTTGTCTATTCTTCATATCTGTCATGAATCAAAATTAGCCATTCAATTCCATGAGTCTGTGGAAACATATAGCATCAGTGAGCAGCCCATGTGCTGTCCGTGATTAACTTTGCATTGGATAATACTGTAGAAGCTTTGCAATGTTTTTGTGAAAAATCACAGATGAAATACTGATTATAAAAACTGAAACAAAGATTAAATTCGAATCCAAAAAAGTGATAACCAATATGCATTTTTATGTTCTGTAAAAATAATCTATATTTGAAATTGCCCTAACACAGAATGTGGGAAATAGAAAGAGCAACCATTCTCCCTGATGGCGGCTTTCTTCACTAATATCAGCCATGCACGAAAATAAATGAATCGGAATGAACTGAAGCTTATTAAAAAGAGAAGCAGCAGAATGGTTACCTGTAGGTCCAGTTGTAGTCATCAGTTACTCGCTCCATTAGGTGAAACTGAGGCCCTGGGACACTGCATATGGGTCGATTAAAAGCATCTCGGAGGCGCATGTAGATATTTCTTGTGTAGAAATTTTCAAAGTCTTGGTAAAGAGGCACAAAATCCTTCAAAACACAACAATGGGGTGATGCTTCAATACGTTTTAAACTCCCGTTTCGACTTTTGAATGTTGTATGCTACACACTCAGTAATGGCTCTGGATATTCTGTACTAGAAAGTCCTGTTTTCTGCATACAAAACATGTTCTCTAGAATAAAGCTGCAGAGAATGAGAGGTTGTCCCTAAATTTGTCTGTCTATACCTAGGAGCCAACTAAACATGGCAAACATATATTTTTTTACAGCCTACTGGACTAGTCATCCAAGCAGGAACTTCCCAAGAGCAACACAGCCTTATCCACTCCGTATCTGGTCAAGGGCAGGAATGGAGAATGCATACATCTATAGGGGTGGCTATGACTATGACTAAAGTCTCACTGTTGCACCAGAAACACGTAAAGTTGTTTTTATTATTTTATTTTTAATCATGTCCAAATAAACTTTTTTCATTTTAACTGGTCGGTGTGCCGGAACCATATCCTTTCCTTTTCCTACATTTGCTGAATGCACCAGCAGGATCGGCACCCACCAGATACATGCTAGCAAACTTGCTTGGGTTCCAGTTATACAGTTGTGGCCAAAAGTATTGACACCCCTGCAATTCTGTCTGATAATACTCAGTTTCTTCCTGAAAATGATTGCAAATACAAATTCTTTGGTATTATTATCTTCATTTAATTTGTCTTAAATGAAAAAGCACAAAAGGAATTGTCCTAAAGCCAAATTGGATATAATTCCACACCAAACATAAAAAAGAGGGTGGACAAAAGTATTGGCACTGTTCGAAAAATCATGTGATGCTTCTCTAATTTGTGTAATTAACAGCACCTGTAACTTACCTGTGGCACCTAACAGGTGTTGGCAATAACTAAATCACACTTGCAGCCAGTTGACATTGATTAAAGTTGACTCAACCTCTGTCCTGTGTCCTTGTGTGTACCACATTGAGCATGGAGAAAAGAAAGAAGACCAAAGAACTGTCTGAGGACTTGAGAAACCAAATTGTGAGGAAGCATGAGCAATCTCAAGGCTACAAGTCCATCTCCAAAGACCTGAATGTTCCTGCGTCTACCGTGTGCAGTGTCATCAAGAAGGTTAAAGCCCATGGCACTGTGGCTAACCTCCCTAGATGTGGACGGAAAAGAAAAATTGGCAAGAGATTTCAATGCAAGATTGTGCGGATGTTGGATAAAGAACCTCGACTAACATCCAAACAAGTTCAAGCTGCCCTGCAGTCTGAGGGTACAACAGTGTCAACTCGTACTATCCGTCGGCGTCTGAATGAAAAGGGACTGTATGGTGGGAGACCCAGGAAGACCCCACTTCTTACCCCCGAGACATAAAAAAGCCAGGCTGGAGTTTGCCAAAACTTACCTGAAAAAGTCTAAAACGTTTTGGAAGAATGTTCTCTGGTCAGATGAGACAAAAGTAGAGCTTTTTGGGCAAAGGCATCAACATAGAGTTTACAGGAGAAAAAAAGAGGCATTCAAAGAAAAGAACATGGTCCCTACAGTCAAACATGGCGGAGGTTCCCTGATGTTTTGGGGTTGCTTTGCTGCCTCTGGCACTGGACTGCTTGATTGTGTGCATGGCATTATGAAGTCTGAAGACTACCAACAAATTTTGCAGCATAATGTAGGGCCCAGTGTGAGAAAGCTGGGTCTCCCTCAGAGGTCATGGGTCTTCCAGCAGGACAATGACCCAAAACACACTTCAAAAAGCACTAGAAAATGGTTTGAGAGAAAGCACTGGAGACTTCTAAGGTGGCCAGCAATGAGTCCAGACCTGAATCCCATAGAACACCTGTGGAGAGATCTAAAAATGGCAGTTTGGAGAAGGCACCCTTCAAATATCAGGGACCTGGAGCAGTTTGCCAAAGAAGAATGGTCTAAAATTCCAGCAGAGCATTGTAAGAAACTCATTGATGGTTACCGGAAGCGGTTGGTCGCAGTTATTTTGGCTAAAGGTTGTGAAGTTTTGTGTGAAATGATCAATGTTTTGCTTTTTGCTTCATTCTCTTTTCTGTTTTTTCATTTAAGACAAATTAAATGAAGATAATACCAAAGAATTTGTGTTTGCAATCATTTTCAGGAAGAAACTGAGTATTATCTGACAGAATTGCAGGGGTGTGAATACTTTTGGCCACAACTGTATACTGTTCACGTGGAGACTCCCTGTCCCTCTTCCCTTCGATCAGCGCCCCCGCGACATCATCGAGGGGGCCCGATCGTTGCCAAGGTGACCCAATGTCATCATGAAGACATTCTGGTCATCTGGCTACAGAAAGCCCTTTAGACCATGAGCAGAGCATGGTTTAACTGGCTTGTGTCAGTGCAGCACTGACGATTACAAACCAATGCAATGCTTGTGCATTGTAATGGTTTATAACAGCTATCAGGCACATGGAAGTGAAAGTCCCAAAGAAGGCCAAAGTAAAAAAAAAAGCTAAAGAAAATTGTAAAAATGTTTTTTAAATCACAAAATAAAAATATATTGTAATTGTACTCAAAAATGTGTATTTTTATGTAAACAAAACCCCTGCCCCATAAAACTGTCCCACTAGTTAACCCCTTCAGTGAACACCGTTAAAAAAAAACAAAAACAGGACAAAAAAAATGCTTTTTCATCATATCGCTGAAAAAAAGTGGGATGAAACATGGTCAAAACAACAAATATAAATAAAAATGGCATCACGGAAAACATCATCTTGTCCCCCAAAAATCAAGCTGCAATACAGCCCTATAAATAGAAAAATAAAAAAGCTATAGCTCTCGGAATAAAGTGATGCAAAAATAATTTTTTCTATAAAATAGTTTTTATTGTGTAGAAGCAACAAAACATAAAAAACCCATATACATGTGTTGTTGCTGTAATCATACTGACCCAAAGAATAAAGCTGCCTTATCAATTTTACCACTCATGGAACGCCATAAAAAAATTTAGGAATTGCTGTTTTTTGTTTATTCTGCCTTCCAAATATTAGAAAAGAAAGCGATCAAAAAGTTGTATGTGCCTGAGAATGGTACTAATAAAAACTTCATCTCGTCCCACAAAAAATAAGCTCTCACATGTCTCTGCTGGATGAAATATGAAAAAAATTTGCAATAAAAAGTTTTTTTAGTGTGTGACAGCAGCCAAACCAAAAAAACACCATATAAATCTGGTATCGCTGCAATTGCACTGACCAGAAATATAAATTCGTCTAATCACTTATACTGCAAGAGGAATGGTGGAAAAAATAAATTAAACCAATTCATCTCTTGCTGTTGATTTGATCATTCTGTCTCCCAAAGATTGCAGTAAGGCTCGGCTCGCATTTATCCTGCGCACTACGTTGAGCGCTTATGTATGGGGGTGGCAGGTCGCTTTAAATGCACTCTCTTCCCCTTCTGTGTGGCCCCCGTACATCTCATGTAAATATGTGTTATGTTCCCTATCATATTGTACTGTTGTGATACTATGCTATGTACTGCCACATGATGCACTGCATATGTCGTGTTATTTCTGCATTTGCCCTGTAACATGAAGCTATATCAGTGACGTTTCCCTATATATATATACAGTATATACTGTATGTGTATATAGTGTATGTTTCTTATTGCAATGTTTGCAATGTTTATCTATGATGCCTTGTTATTCCTGTTATGTGGGCAATTTCCCTTTAACTACTGTTAGTATGATCAGGGAAAGAATTAGTTAATGTTGGCGGCTGGACCTGCAGCAGCTGCCATGATACAGGAAGCTGCAGGTTTTCCCTCCAGAACTGCCTGGGACCTCAGACAGGACAGTTGCATGTGGACAAAGGGCATTGCCAGGCCTCCAGGATGGGAGGGAACTGCTGCCCTGAATTAAGGACTGAACACTCAGAGTGAGACTTGCAATATGGGCATTATGATTTGCCAGAAAGGCCCCCACTTCTGTAGGGCTCCGCCCGGCACGTGGAATTCCTCTTATCTTGGACTACTGCAACTGCTGTGTTTGCGGTGGGAGAACGGAAAAGGGAAAGAATAGGAAAACCAGTATTGTACTCTTGCCTTTACTCCATTCCACTACTGTTCAATAAAGGTAATTTTCGCCGTTGGAGTACAGTGTGTCCCTGGATCATCTATCGTCTCGACTGCTGTGGCACAGGGAGAGAAGGTAACTGCACCTGAGAAAAGAGCCTATCCATCCCATGTTACTTGTACAAGGGGCCGGGGTGAATATAAACTATGTTTAGTGGGTGAGCTGGGTCCTGACTACCACCCCGATGCCCCTTGTATTACACTTACATTGGGGTTTCCGTGTAAATCTGTGAAATACGTGATTCAGTCTGAACCCCTGGCAGAATATTCCCTATAATGAGGCAGATGGGAACACTGTGGAGCCTGTCTGGCCTATGATTGGACGATGTCCATCATTTTAGTCATCCAAAAAAGCACCGTCCACCATAGTTTTATGCACTTCTGAAAAGAAAAACAAAGAAGAACAGAGGCCTGATGGAGTCCATAGAAACTCTACTGCCTCATAGCGAATGGATACCTCGGGGGTGTCATGTGAATCACATCACTTCGGAAATTTAGATGAAAACTCCAAAGTAAGTGCTCAGCATAGAGAGTAGGATTAATGTGATCAAAATGGTTACGTAAGATGTTCCCAACAAAAGCTTCAAATCAATCCACAAAAAAGCAATTCCCCACTCAGGTTCATCATCTGTTAATGGAAATATAGGGTGCTTCCATGTAACTGATAGTACAAAGGCTCTGGAAAAGCTAAGTGGCTCCTCGCTCCCAAAAAGAAATTCAGCTAAGTCTTCGCTCACAAATTCAAATGCCCCCTCCCTTCTTAGCCCCAGTATGCCAAAAGTACGTTTAATGTCCACGTTTGACATTTTTGTAGCGATAAGAGCCCTCTTAATTTACGGGTGCATGTATCCAGAACCATTAACTGGGCAATACAGCGTACTGGGCTCTACAATGTACTGGGCATTACACTGGCAGTTAGTGATTTTCACTCAGCAAAATCCACTGCTGTTTGTTTCTGGAAAACAGCTATGGGGTCAAAAACGTCACACAACACCTGTAGATAAATTCCCAAAGGGGTGTAATTTCCAAAATAGGGTCACTTGAGGGGGAATTATGCTCTTTTAGCACTTAAAGGCTCTGTATATGGAGTTCACAAACTATTCTAGAAAACTGTGCTCCAGGAGGCAAATAGCGCTCCATCCCTCCCGTGTCTCGCCATGTGTCTAAGCATTACTGTACAGTCACATATGGGATATTTCTACATTCAGCAGAAATTGTGGGACACATTTTGGTGCCATTTTTGCCCATTTCCCTGTGTGAAAATGTAAAATTTGGGGCTAAAACTAAATTTTGATGGTATAAATTTAATTATTTTTTCTTCACTGCCCAATGGTATAAAATTCTGTGAGGCGCATGTGGTGTCAATATGAGCACTACACCTCTAGATGAAATCATTGGCAAGTAGTTTGTAAAATGAGGTCACTTATGGGGGGCTTGTGCTGTTCTGGCACTTCAGGGGCTTTGCCAATGTGACAGAGCACCCTCAAACCATTCCAGCAAAATTTGAACTCCAATATGGCACTTTTCCTTCTGAGCTTTGCACCGTGCCTTAAAAGTAGTTTTTAACCACTTATGAGGTATCAGTGTACTCAGGGAAATTGCACAACAAATTTAGGGCTCCATTTTCTCCTGCTATCATTGTGAAAATGAAAAATTTGGAATTAAAACAACATGTTTGTGAGAAAAATAATTATTCTTCATTTTCACAGATTAACGTTGCAAAATTCTGCACCTGGAGGTTCACGATGCTCATTACACATCTAGAAAAACTCCTCAAGGGGTCTAGTTTACAAAATGGTGTCACTTTTGGGGGGCTTTCCACTATTTAGGCACATGAGGGGCTCTCCAAACGCAACATGACACCCGCAGACCATTTTATCAAAGTCTGCATTCCAAAATGTCCCCCCTTTTCTGAGCCCTGACGTGCACCCAAACAGTAGTTTTCCCAACTTATAGAGTATCTGCGTAGTCAGGAGAAATTGAACAACAAATTTTGGGTTCCAGTTTTTCCTATTACCCTTGTAAAAAGACCAAATTTGCAGTTGAAAAAACATTTTTGTCGGAAAAATTTGATTTTTTTATGTTCACGGCTTTACATTACAAACCTGTGTGAAGCATATGAGGGTTGAAGGTGCTCACCACACATCTAGATCCATTCCTTGAGGGGTTTAGTTTCCAAAATGGGATAATTGAGTGGGATTTCCACTGTTTAGGCACATCAGGGGCTCTTCAAATGTGAAATGATGTCCGCTCTCAATTGCAGACAATTTTGCATTCAAAAAGTCAAATAGTGCTCCTTCCCTTCCTAGCCCTGACTATAGGGTATCTGCATACTCAGAAGGAATTGCAGAACACATTCTGGGGTCCATTTTCTCTTGTTACCCTTATGAAAATAAAAAATTGGGTCTAATGTAAATTTTTTGTGGAAAACGTTAAATGTTCATTTTTTTCTTCCATATTGCTTTAGTTCCTGTGAAGTACCTGAAGGGTTAATAAACGTTTTTAATGTAATTTTGAGCACCTTGAGGGGTGCAGATTTTAGAATGGTGGCTCTTTTTGGTATTTTCTATCATATATGCCCCCCAAGACACTTAAAATGTGATGTGGTCCCTAAAAATAAATGGCTTTGAAAATTTTGTGAGAAAAACAAGAAATCGCTGGGCATTTTTTAACCCTTCCAACTACCTAACAAATAAAATGATGTTTCAAAAATTGTACTGATGTAAAGTAGACTTGTGGGAAATTCTATTTCAAATCTTTTGTGTGGCATATATTTCTGCTTTATGGGCTTAAAAATTTTGAACATTGCAAAATTTTCTAAATTTTTGCCAAATTTCCAATTTTTTCACAAATATAAGCAAGTTATTTCAAACAAATTTTAACACTAACATAAAGCACAATATGTCTTGAAAAAACATTATCAGAATCAGTGGGATCCGTTCAAGTGTTCAAGAGTTATTATGACTAAAAGTGACACTGGTCAGAATTGTAAAATTTGGCTTGGTCATGAAGGTGAAAACAGGCTTGGGGCTAAAGGAGTTAAAGACAAGTAAATTATTAGGTTACCAGCAGTATCTCACCTCTTTGCTTCTATATAATTTTAGATCTCCCACCTAAATGACATAATGAAGGTCCAGGTAGGTTGCAACTTGGATAACCAAATTGGCCGAAACATTGTAAAAATTAAATTTCAAAATTTGGACTATCTGTACTTATACTATTGTCTAATAAACTAAAAGTATTCTTACTTTTTGTTCTTCTCTTTCTTCGGCCATGTGGCATTGTTCTAATCCCCACCTTCTCATGAAATCCCGTAAGTAGCCGAATAAAATTAGAATGCCATAACCAAGGTAGGTGAGCACAGGAATGTACAATGGGGCTTCTTCAAATGACTCCTTGTATTCTTTCTTGTATAATCTGTCATTGACTGGTCCATTCTGCTGCTATAGGATAAAAACATGCACATATCACACACAAGGAGTATGGAACCACGCTTCCAGCTCATCATTTATGAGAGGTAATCATTTATGTTTCTTGATGGTGACACCAAATAGCATACACAATGAACTAATTACAGTATAAGGACTCTATAGAAACTGGAGCTCTCTTGCTCTGATCCTGATGAAGGCTGTTCATTGAATATTCTATGATTCATATTGGTAAAACATGAAATATGCCATATGTATGCTGTTCATAGGATGAGCACTAATTGGCAGATTCATTTTGTCATGGCAGAGAAGACTTAAAAGAAGTTTGATATTCAGTATATGTACATACACTTGTGGCCAAAAGAATTGACACTCCTGCAATTTTGTCAGACAATACTCAGTTTCTTCCTGAAAATTATTGCAAACACAAATTCTTTGTTGTTATTATCTTCATTTAATTTGTCTTAAATGAAAAAACACAAAAAGAATTGTCCTAAAGCCAAATTGGATATAATTCCACACCAAACATAAAAAAGAGGGTGGACAAAAGTATTGGTACTGTTCGAAAAATCATGTGATGCTTCTCTAAATAGTGTAATTAACAGCATCTGTAACTTACCTGTGGCACCTAACAGGTGTTGGCAATAACTAAATCACACTTGCAGCCAGTTGACATGGATTAAAGTTGACTCAGTCTCTGTCCTGTGTCCTTGTGTGTACCATATTGAGCATGGAGAAAAGAAAGAAGACCAAAGAACTGTCTGAGGACTTGAGAAACCAAATTGTGAGGAAGCATGAGCAATCTCAAGGCTACAAGTCCATCTCCAAAGACCTGAATGTTCCTGTGTCTACCGTGCGCAGTGTCATCAAGAAGTTTAAAGCCCATGGCACTGTGGCTAACCTCCCTAGATGTGGATGGAAAAGAAAAATTGACAAGAGATTTCAACGCAAGATTGTGCGGATGTTGGATAAAGAACCTCGACTAACATCCAAACAAGTTCAAGCTGCTCTGCAGTCTGAGGGTACAACAGTGTCAATCTGTACTATCCGTCGGCGTCTGAATGAAAAGGGACTGTATGGTGGGAGACCCAGGAAGACCCCACTTCTTACCCCGAGACATAAAAAAGCAAGGCTGGAGTTTGCCAAAACTTACCTGAAAAAGCCTAAAACGTTTTGGAAGAATGTTCTCTGGTCAGATGAGACAAAAATACAGCTTTTTGGGCAAAGGCATCAACATAGAGTTTACAGGAGAAAAAAAGAGGCATTCAAAGAAAAGAACACGGTCCCTACAGTCAAACATGGTGGAGGTTCCCTGATGTTTTGGGGTTGCTTTGCTGACTCTGGCACTGGACAACTTGACCGTGTGCATGGCATTATGAAGTCTGAAGACTACCAACAAATTTTGCAGCATAATGTAGGGCCCAGTGTGAGAAAGCTGGGTCTCCCGCAGAGGTCATGGGTCTTCCAGCAGGACAATGACCCAAAACACACTTCAAAAAGCACTAGAAAATGGTTTGAGAGAAAGCACTGGAGACTTCTAAGGTGGCCAGCAATGAGTCCAGACCTGAATCCCATAGAACACCTGTGGAGAGATCTAAAAATGGCAGTTTGGAGAAGGCACCCTTCAAATATCAGAGACCTGGAGCAGTTTGCCAAAGAAGAATGGTCTAAAATTCCAGCAGAGCATTGTAGGAAACTCATTGATGGTTACCGGAAGCGGTTGGTCGCAGTTATTTTGGCTAAAGGTTGTGCAACCAAGTATTAGGCCTAGGGTGCCAATACTTTGGTCTGGCCCATTTTTGGAGTTTTGTGTGAAATGATCAATGTTTTGCTTTTTGCTTCATTCTCTTTTGTGTTTTTTCATTTAAGACAAATTAAATGAAGATAATAATACCAAAGAATTTGTGTTTGCAATCATTTTAAGGAAGAAACTGAGTATTATCTGACAAAATTGCAGGGGTGTCAATACTTTTGGCCACAACTGTACATGTATGAAGCCATAAAAGGTTGTCCAGCAGTAGATCAACTTTCTAAAAATCCAATAAAGTGGACTATAAAAATAAAACTGCAATATAAAACCCTTGTATAAAAATATGCCTTTTACAAATGATTTCCAAGTTTCAATTTGGTCCAGTATTCTTGGCTTCCAAGAATCTTACTATCAAGTCAAAGGCCAAAAGTTTTATCACTTGATGGTGACATCAAGTCATGTGATTGCAGCTGCTGAGCTGCTGTGAAGTATTAGCTTAAGGCTACTTTCACACATCAGGTTTTCGGCGTCAGGCGCGATCCGGCGTCGTGCCGGAATGCCGGATCCGGCAAATGTTTTGTAAAACCTGATGTGCCGGATCCGGTTTTCTGCCGGATCCGTCTTGTTCTTGACAGACAAAACCGGATCCGTCTCATCCGGTTCATCCGTTTTTCTATCCGTTTTTTCGACGGATTACGCCGGATCCGGTTTTTAAAATTGACCCTTGTGGCCCCTCAAGGCAGAGTACACTGGCAGGATGACAGAGTGTGAAAGATTTGTGCCCTAACCAAACTTGTGTACCTTCTGGACCAACAGTATATACCTTTGCCAACCAAAGTTGGCTATCTTGTCATGGTCTTACTATTTTTAGCTTTAGGCCACAGGTGTGTACCTGGTTGTGTTTTATGCAAAGTATTTCACCTTTTAACAAAAGTTGTGTACATTGTTAGGAAATCACCAACAATAAACACAACTTTTTAGGTGAAATACTTTGCTTCAAACACAACCAGGAACACAACTGTGGCAAAAAGCTAAAATTTACCCACAGTTATATACCTGGTTTTGAATACCTTTTTACCTTTGAAATACCCTGTATTTAACCTTTTTTTTAAACATAGTTCGCCGCAGAAAGAAAAGACAGACAACCATTGTGAAACGATAATTTAACTTTTATTTAAATTTTTTTTTTTTTTTTTTAATTTTTTAAAGTGCAAAAAACTTTTTTAATAAAGGTTTTAAACCCAATGGGCATTTTTATTAAAAAACACACATTACAATTCTGTGTATTGTGGGGTGGAAATACTGCTGGAGGGGCTGCGGGACACTTCGACACTGGGTGTGTGGAGAGAGGACTGGGATCGTGGTGGGGAAGGAACAGTTAGAGGTGAAGGTGTGGAAAAAACTACAGAATGGGTGGACATGTGGGAAGCAGAAGAGGTGGTGGGTGGTGGAGTGGAGGGTTGGGCAGGGACTGTAGGAGCAGATGATGTTGATGGAAAGTTGTATGGGGAAGGAGTTTGGTACGGGGAAGGAGTTTGGTACGGGGCAGGTTGCTGGAAGTGGGGAGATGACTGGTACTGGGGAGGTTGCTGGTACTGGTGAGGTTGCTGGTACTGGGCAGGTTGCTGGTATGTAGTAGGAGGGGGAGGATGAAAAGTGGCTGGAGGGGGTGCAGATGTAATAGGAGGGGGAGGATGGAAAGTGGCTGGAGGGGGTGCAGGTGGAGGAACTACAGTGGTGGGAGGAGGAGGTTGGGAGGTAACCTGCTGTAGAGCACCGTGGCACGAATGCATTACATGCATCTGCTGGGCAGGAGAGAGCGTTTCCATGCGCTCCACAACAGACCTGAAAAAGGTGTGGTTTGGCGAAGATCTTGCTTCTGAATGCATGGTTTGCAGAAGTGTCTTCACCTCCAGAATGCTGGAGTTGATCTGCTGAAAGCCTGCGGAGATTTGCTCTGACAAGACTTTGAGACAGTTCTGGAAAGATGCATTCAGATGCAATAACTCTTGCGCATAACTCTTTTCCTGACCCCTCTGCCGCTGCCGCCCAGTACCCGCAGGTGTACTAGAGGCGGCAGGGGCAGAAGGGTGGGGTAAAGGGAAAGCGATCTCCTCACCAGCAGCTTCATGTAATGTAGGCGGCCACGATGCTCCTGTGCTGGTGGATGGGACAGATGGGTCGAATGTGTGGGAAGGCAGGGAAGGTGCAGATGTACCGGGGCGGTCGAAGTGTCCCTCGGTGCCGGTCTCCTCAGGGATCGCCTCAGAAGGGTCCAATCGTGCAGGCTCCCGAGTGCTGCTCACCGTGCTGTGGAATAAAGAGAAAAAAAAACAATTAAAATACTGACATGGTATGGCCCTGGCTGAAAAAAAAAAGTTACATCTTTTTCACATGTGGTGTGTAATATTTACCTTCTGGTGAGCATTTTTTCCCGGAGGAACGACAGGGCTTGTGCGTACTTGTACTTGCTCCTGCGTCCTCCAGATCCACTCGGGGCCCGCATCTCTTTATTGAACTCCTTCTTGAAACGATCCCTCACAGACCGCCACCGATTCACAATTCTGTTCCCTGAAACGAGAAAGGAGTGGTTAGTATACAACATCAGTGTTTCACAAACTCCAGTCCTCATGGTCCCCAGGGGTCATGTTTTCAGGATTTCAATAGTAAATAGAAATCCTGAACACATGATCCGTGGGGACCACGAGGACTGGAGTTCGGGAAACACTGGTTTACATCAAGCAACCGTTACTGTATATACTTACGCTCTTTAATCTGGTCCCGAGCTTCGAGGTCCTCCCAGCGGCCCACAAGGAGAGAACAGATTTCCTCCCAGAGTCGTCGGGTAATGATCAGGTCAGCGTGGCGGCGGTCAGCCATATTCCAGAGCGGCTCCCTTTCTCTGACGAGATCGATGAGGCGGTCCACATCAATCCCTCCATCCTCACCGTCAGAGTCGGGAGCACGCTGTGAAGGCTGTTAAAGAAAAAGACAAAAATAACATAATTAGCCTCCACAAAAGAAATGAAATAAAAAGTGCAAAAAAACAAAGCAAAAATATTTATACTTACACGCTGGTGACCGCCGCGTTGCTGTCGCCGACGACCCTGGGAGGCACTGCGAGGACCTCTTGGCCGAGCACCAGATTGGGAAGACTAGAGAAGAAAACAAAAAATGTTATGTCTTTGGATGTAGGCATTTGTTTGCTGTGTGTGGTCTGCAGAACATTGTTTTCTATGTGTTGTGTGTAGTGTGATGTTGTGTTTCTGCGTTTGATGCAAAAAACTTACGAATTGTGAGCCCACTCCAAGCGTCTGTCCACCCCTTCCTTCTTCTTCTGGGAGCTCCTCTTCATCTTGTGATTCCTGTTTTGAAATAAAAGGCAATGAATAGACATATATTACAGAGATGATGGATTTTGGAAATAAAAACTTACCGTCAAACGCTGACGATGCGAGGGAGGGCTCCCAGAAGAAGATGTGCTGTCCTGTTGATGGCCAGACTCCATGGCTGTGGGTATTGCTGCTGCCAGTGATGCCATTTCTGCTGCTGCTGCTGCTGCATCTCTTTGGCGGCTGTTGAATAAAGAGAAACAAAGGGCCAATGAATATCTTGATATTCCATGGCCCTAGTTTGGAGGAATGGGGGATTTGATAATTACCGTCTCTCATCTGCTTCTGGACTCCCCTCCCGTTCAGCATGCTGCTCCATTTGGGGTGGTGCTGATGGTGCTGCTGCTGCATCTCTTTGGCGGCTGTTGAATAAAGAGAAACAAAGGGCCAATGAATATCTTGATATTCCATGGCCCTAGTTTGGAGGAATGGGGGATTTGATAATTACCGTCTCTCATCTGCTTCTGGACTCCCCTCCCGTTCAGCATGCTGCTCCATTTGGGGTGTTGCTGATGGTGCTGCTGCTGCAGATGTCTGCTGCCTTCTCCTGCGCCTGGTTGCTGTCTTGGGTGGCATGTTGGGTGTGGCTGAGGGTCCCATTGTCTTGCTTTTATATATCTCCTGTGGGCAGAGCTACTGAGCATGCTCAGACCAAAAAAACCGGATCCGGCCACCGGATCCGGCTTTCGCCGGATCCGGCGCATTGCGGCGCTCATAGGCTTTCTTTGTGTGAAAAAGCCGGACGCGCCGGATCCGGCGTGTCCGGCTTTTTCGCCGGAGACAAAAAACGTTACAGTAGACGTTTTTTCCAGACGCCGGATCGCGACACATTGCGACACATTGCCGGATCCGGCGAAAACCGGATGAAACGCATGGCCATCCGGCGCGATCCGGCGCAAATGCAAGTCAATGGGGGGGAAACCGGATCCGGCATTGCATTTCGCCGGATCCGGTTTCTGTCAAAAGCGACGGATCGCGCCTGACGGCGAAAACCTGATGTGTGAAAGAGGCCTAAGCTGGAGTCACACATAGAGACTTAACAGCGATTCCGACAACGATATCAACGTGTCAGGATCGCTGGTAAGTCGCTATGTGATCGCTGGTGAGCTGTCACACAGACAGCTTCACCAGCAATTAGCACAGCGACGCCGCGCGCGCAGCATCGCTGTGTTCGTTACCGCTGATGCCATATTCATGTCAAAAATAGAATTAAAATAAAAAATATTGTTATTCTCACCTTCCGACGTCCCGCGAAGCATTCCCGCCTCTCTCCACGCTCCGGTCCCAGTAATCCTTTGCGAGAATTACCGCAATGACGTCTGTTCTCGCGGGATCGCGAAGTCTCGCGGTCATTCTTGCAAAGGATTACTGGGACCGGGAGCGTGGAGAGAGGCGGGAAGACTGCGCGGGACGTCGGAAGGTGAGAATAACAAAATTTTTTTTTTCTTTTTATTATTTTACAGCTGATCGCTGGTCTCAAGCCTGTAACACGCAGTGATGCGTGCTGGCCAGCGGGAGATCAGCGACGAAAAAAATGTCCAGAGGTTTCTTGCAGCGATCAGCGATACCGGCAGGGAGGTTGGTCGCTGATCGCTGTCACACACAGCGATCTCGCTGGTGAGATCGCTGTTGTGTCACAAAAGTTGTGACTCAGCAGCGATCTCGCTAGCGAGATTGCTATGTGTGACGGGGCCCTTACTTTGGACTTATCTAGCTAATCTCAAACAACTCTTTTTAGGGCACGTTCACACAGGCAAGGTTTACAGTGTGGATTCTGCTGCTGACCTGCAGAAAATCCGTGCTACATGCATATATCTCACTGACTTGCAGATTACACTGGATGCATTCAAACATTGTCGTGATGCAGATTTTAAATTTGCATTTTCCGCTGCAGATTTTTTTCAGCAGTGTGTGAGCAATCAGATCATGTACGGTATCTAGTGCCTTTCCTTACATAGCCAAGCTGCTTATGTTCCACAACTCTACTTTCTCATCACTAAGTTTATCACTGTCTATGATACAGATACAGTGGAGTTGCAGCCCGGTCACAGACTCAGTTTATACAAATCTTCTAGCAAAAAATAGAGAATTTATTTATCTCTAGTACAGAGATATTGATAACCTACACTGCTCTTAATAGGCTGTGTGCCCACGATGAGTTTTTGGTGAGTTTTCCAAGCTGCTTATTTTCGGAAAAAAAAAACAAGTAACCTATTTTACTTAATAGGTGCAGAAATGTTGAAGAAAATCTGCAACATCAAAAACTTACCAAAAGATCAACTTGGGAATTTAGGCTTAAGGGTTTCATACACAATAGATGGCTGTTGGCCAAAATGGTGATTTGGCCAGCAGCTACCTCTCTTTCGACTCCTCCATACACAAGAGTGCTCACTTTGCCAAGAGCCTCTTTGATCTCTATGAGAGCGCCCTTGACAGGCTACCCCAACTGTGGCTTATTTCACCGAGAACAAAAGAGTCATTAGTCCGCAATTGGAAATACCAGATCCTTATGTTCCCTGACATCATCCATCTGAGGAGACTAAGGAGGCCCTCATACATATTAATCTGTTGCTCGAGCCTGCCAATATCAGCTGATGGTTCAGCCGACATTTGTATAATGTGTATGGGAGCTTTTAGGATAAATCATCAATATTAAGGCCCCGTCTCACATAGCGAGATCGCTAGCAAGATCGCTGATACGTCACCAATTTTGTGATGCAACAGCAATCTCGCCTGCGATCTCACTACATGTGACACATAGCGGCGACCGCCCCTGCTGGATATCGCTGATCGTGCTCGAATGTCCTGGGCCATTTTTTCGCCGGTGTCCCACTGGCCAGCATGCATCGCTGTGTTTCACGCTGACGAGCGAACTCGTTGGCGACGGATAAACTCAGGGACACCGGCTGGAATCGTTCAGAATAGCTGCTGTGTGACAACGCACCAGCGATCCTTACCAGGTCGTATCGTTGTTGGGATCGCTGGTGCGTCATTGAAGAGATCTGCCTGTTTGGCAGCTTACTAGCGACCATGTAGCGACGCACCAGCGATCCCTCCCAGGTCGTATTGTTGTCGGGATCGCTGGTGCGTCGCTAAGTGAAACAGGACCCTTAGATTGGTGAAGAAATGAAAATGATAAATAAAGATAAAATACAGCTAAGATAAAGAAACAAAACAGAAGAAGAATCAATTCCTTTGAAATCTGGTGCTGGAAAAAGATGTTATCAATACCATGAATGGCAAGAAGAACAAACAAATCAATCTTGGAACAAATGAAGTCAGACAGGTCAATCGAAGCAAGGAACACCATGCTACGTCTTGTTTGAACACATCATATACCACAATTTCCCTCGGGATCAATAACGTGTATCGTATTGTATTTGAAGAGAGTAATCACTGGAGAAGAACATCATGGACAGAAGAATAGAAGGAACAAGGTGAAGAGGAAGATCAGCAACCCGATGGCTTGATGCAATCAGAATATGAGTGGAGAAGACCCTGGTGGACCTATTTTGGTTTCAGGTTTAAAGACCCTGGTGGACCTATTTAGGTGTTCCTACAGATTGTTCAACCATCAAGTTGCCATGGCTCGACATTGAGCCAAAGGTCATTTAATGATAATAATAATAATAATAATAATAATAATAATAGTTAGGAAGGAATTTGACATTGAGCACATTCACCAATCAGCCGATACCTATATTTCACATTGACATGCTTTAGCACGATAGAGTGCAACCTTTTTTGTACATTGTATATGGAGGTAGATGCTCCTTGTAGGCACCTATTCAGACTAGCTTGGATGTGCCAGTCAATCTTTTGTTATTTGTATGTTAACTTACTCTCCGAGCACTCCGCCCTTCAACATGTGGTGATTTTCATTACAGCAGGTTCCTACCTACCTGTAAATGCAGGCTTTGCTGAGAGAGGTGTCCACATTCACCCAGGAATTCAGACATCAGCCTAATCCCGGGGTCACACTTGCGAGTGTAATGTGAGAAACTCGCATTAATACCCGGCACTGCCGCCAACACTCGGACCGGAGCGTTTAGCTGCATAGAAATACTTGCAGCCGCACACTCCGCTCCCGAGTGACGATGGCAGTGCTGGGTATTGGTTCGAGAGACTCGTGCAAGTTTCTCGCATTGCACTTGCAAGATTGGACCCAGCTAATTCACATGGTTAGGGACCCATCAGTTTTTGGGACCACCTTGACGTTGGTTGATGGGCAGGCAAGATTTGGCCAAATTTCGTGCAAAGCGTCTCATATTTTCCTAATATTCAGAAGCCATATTGCTATTCATATTTCATATATTTCACATTGACATGCTTTAGCACAAAAATGGATGTGCCAGTCAGTCTTTTGTTATTTATTTAGAATTACAGCGTATGGAGACGGAAAACCAAGTTTTCTCTCTGGCTCCAGCTACGTGCCCCCCGTGATCTCTGTGGCTTCAGCCATGTGCCCTCCTGTGATCTCTGTGGCTCCAGCTATGTGCCCCCTGTGATCTCTGTGGCCCCAGCTACATGCCCCCTGTGATCTCTGTGGCCCCAGTTACATGCCCCCCTGTGATCTCTCTGGCCCCAGCTATGTGCCCCCCCTGTGATCTCTGTGGCCCCAGCCATGTGCCCCCTGTGATCTGTGCCCCATAGCTATATGTCCCCCTATGATCCTTGTGTCCCCCAACTATGTGCCCCCCATGATCTCTGTTCCTCCCGTGATTTCTGTGCCCTCCAGTTATGTTCCCCCCTGTGATCTCTGTGGCCCTAGCTATGTGCCCCCCTGTGATCTCTCTGGTCCCAGCTATGTGCCCCCTGTGATCTCTGTGGCTCCAGCTATGTGCCCCCCGTGATCTCTGTGGCTCCAGCCATGTGCCCCCCCGTGATCTCTGTGGCTCCAGCTATGTGTCCCCCTGTGATCTCTGTGGCCCCAGCTACATGCCCCCTGTGAGCTCTGTGGCCCCAGTTACATGCCCCCCTGTGATCTCTCAGGCTCCAGCTATGTGCCCCCCGAGATCTCTGTGGCTCCAACTATGTGCCCTCGTGATCTCTGTGGCTCCAGCTATGTGCCCCCTGTGACCTCTATGGCCCCAGCTATGTGCCCCCCTGTGATCTCTCTGGTCCCAGCTACATGCCCCCCTGTGATCTCTCTGGATCCAGCTATGTGCCCCCTGTGATCTCTGTGGCTCCAGCTATGTGCCCCCCTGTGATCTCTGTGGCCCCAGCTACATGCCCCCTGTGATCTCTGTGGCCCCTGCTACATGCCCCCCTGTGATCTGTCTCCAGCTACATGCCCCCCTGTTATCTCTGTGGCTCCAGCTATGTGCCGCTTTGTGATCTCTCTGGATCCAGCTATGTGCCCCACTGTGATCTCTCTAGCTCCAGCTGTGTGCCCCCCGTGATTTCTGTGGCCCCAGTTATGTGCCCCCTTGTTATCTCTTTGGCCCCAGTTATGTGCCCTCCTGTGATCTCTGTGGCTCCAGCTATGTGCCCCCTGTGATCTGTGCCCCATAGCTATATGTTGCCCTATGATCCCTGTGCCCCCCAGCTATGTGCCCCTCATGATCTCTGTTCCTCCTGTGATTTCTGTGCCCTCCAGTTATGTGCCCCTCTGTGATCTCTCTGGATCCAGCTATGTGCCCCACTGTGATCTCTCTAGCTCCAGCTCTGTGCCCCCCCGTGATCTCTGTGACCCTAGCTATGTGCCCCCCGTGATCTCTCTGGCTCCAGCTATGTGCCCCCCGTGATCTCTGTGGCTCCAGCTATGTGCCCCCCCGTGACCTTTATGGCCCCAGCTATGTGCCCACCATGATCTTTCTGGCCCCAGCTTTGTGCCCCCCGTGGTCTCTGTGGCCCCAGCTATGTGCCCCCGTGTGATCTCTGTGGCCCCAGCTATGTGACCCCTTGTGATCTCTGTGGCCCCAGCTATGTGACACCCTGTGATTCCTGTGCCCCCTATGTGCCCCCCTGTGATATTTGTGCTCCCTTGTGATCTCTGCGATCTCTGTCCCCTCCAGCTATGTGCCCCCCAGCTATGTGCCCCTCCGTGATCTCTGTGCCCTCCAACTATGTGCCCTCCTGTGATTTCTGTGTCTCCGTGGTGATCTATGTGCCTCCCCGACGATGCCTGTCCCTGCGAGTGCTGTATATCCCCCTTTTTTTTTGTTTCCTGCTCTACTCACTGTCCAAGCCAGGGACCTGCAAGGTGATATACACAGCTCCACTCAATATTCCTTAACACAGTATATATTGTGGAGCTGTATATACTTCTCCTATCCTCCGATAAGTTTTGAAAAAAGTGTCGGACTCTTTATTAACCCATGTGGCAACGTTTCAGATCCATAACATAACCTTTCTCTGCTGTGGAACTGAAATGTTGCCACATGGGCTAATAAAGAGTCCACCCCTCCCCACTTGCTCAGGGCCCCGGCACTTGCGATACTTACCTCTTCCCGCTCCTCCGCTGTGGCATCTTCTGACTGTGACGTTTCAGGTCAGAGGGTACAATGATGTCACGTCTGTGCTCCCTCTGCCTGAACAGAGTGCACGCCAAACGATGGACGCACCTCAGCTGTTCATCCTCCCCATCTCAGGGACCTGGGTGAGTCCCAATATGGAAACTTTGTTTTATGTAAGTGCAAGTGCTGTACAATCACCTGTATACTGTATATACATTATATAGGTGATACTGGCTGCTAAATCTGTGTATACTCACAGTATCACCTATATAATGTATATACAGCAGTCTATATACATTATATAGGGGATTCTGTGACTTATAAATACAATTTATGGGTGATACTGCTGTAGATAGGTTACATAGGTGATACTGCACCTATACACACCAGTCACAGTATCACCTATATAATCTATATACAGCACTCACCTATATGATATATGCAACATAATATAGTATATAGTATAATGCTGTCTTTATCTCTACACTATATATTATATACACAGCTCCACTCAATATTCCTTAACACAGTATATATTGTGGAGCTGTATATACTTCTCCTATCCTCCGATAAGTTTTGAAAAAAGTGTCGGACTCTTTATTAACCCATGTGGCAACGTTTCAGATCCATAACATAACCTTTCTCTGCTGTGGAACTGAAATGTTGCCACATGGGCTAATAAAGAGTCCACCCCTCCCCACTTGCTCAGGGCCCCGGCACTTGCGATACTTACCTCTTCCCGCTCCTCCGCTGTGGCATCTTCTGACTGTGACGTTTCAGGTCAGAGGGTACAATGATGTCACGTCTGTGCTCCCTCTGCCTGAACAGTCACAGTGCAGAGAGCTGGAAGACACCAAAGTTTAGGAGTTCAGAGCAGAGCAGCGACCAGCAAGGAGAGGTGAGGATTTCAGTTTTTTTTTCTTAATGTTTTGAGCAATATATGGGGCCCATCATACCCTGGAGCATCATATGGGGCCCATTATATATTGGAGCATCATATGGGGCCCAGTATATATGGATCATCATATGGGGCCCAGTATATATGGAGCATCAGATGGGGCCCAATATATAGGGAGCCTCATATGGAGACAAATATGGGGCCCATTCTGTTTGGAGCAATATATAGGGCTCATTTTAACTGTATGGAGTATTATATGGGGCTCATTATACTGTTTAGAGCATTATATGGGGCTCATTATACTGCATGAAGCAATATATGAGGATCATTATTCAGTAGGGAACATTACATGGTGCTCATTATACTATATGGAGCAATATATGGGGCTCATGGAGCAATATATGGGGCTCATTATACTGTATGGAGCACAATATGGTACCTGTGACGAGCGTCAGCTTACGCTGAGTCATTTTTCTTGAATGAATGGACCCTCTGGGCCATGGCACCCACCCACCTAAGGCGAGCTGACCTAGTGAAGAGCCACCCGCTATACAGGGAGTGTCAGGGGCAAGACCTAGGGGGTGAGCCACCATGGCAGCTGAACCAGACGGCCAGCTCAAGGAGATACTATTGAGTGTCTGGCAACAGGACGGACAGGATACCAAACATAAAGCGAAGTCACAGAGTTTCTTCAGCAAACGTGGTTTCACACTTTATTCAGGTGCAAGGCATAAACAGGGAATCAGGTGCAGGGCACAAACAGTGAAACACTGCAAGGTGAGTGCAAGGGCACGCCAAATGTTCCAGGCATAACACGTGCTAGAAAACATACCAGGGTCCAAGGCAGGGTACGTGTTAGGGATCACACCAGGGTTCATAGGAGGGATGCATGCTAGGACACGCCAGAGTCCAAGACAGGGTGCGTGCTTAGGAGACACACCAGGGTCCAAGGCAGGGTGCGCGCTTAGGAGACACGCCAGGGTCCAAGGCAGGGTGCGATGGCATCGGACTCTGGACTACTGGCAACGACCGACAGGATCCAGGCATCAGGCTGCGGACATCAGTTCCGGACATCAGGCCGCAGTCATAGAATCATAGAATCGTAGAGTTGGAAGGGACCTCCTGGGCCATCTGGTCCAACCCCCTGCTCAAAGCAGGATTCGCTAAATCATCCCAGTCAGATGTCTGTCCAGCCTCTGTTTGAAGACTTCCATTGAAGGAGAACTCACCACTTCTCGTGGCAGCCTGTTCCACTCATTGATCACTCTAACTGTCAAAAAGTTTTTTCTTATATCTAATCTGTGTCTCCTCCCATTCAGTTTCATCCCATTGCTTCTAGTCTTTCCTTGTGCAAATGAGAATAAAGTTGATCCTTCTACAATGTGACAACCCTTTAGATATTTGTAGACAGCTATTAAGTCTCCTCTCAGTCTTCTCTTTTGCAAACTAAACATTCCCAAATCATGCAACCTTTCCTCATAAGACAGGGTTTGCAGACCGGTCACCATTCTGGTCGCTCTTTTCTGAACTTGCTCCAGTTTGTTAATGTCTTTTTTAAAATGTGGTGCCCAAAACTGGACACAATATTCCAGATGAGGTCTGACCAAAGAGGAGTAGAGGGAAATAATGACTTCACGTGATCTAGACTGTATGCTTCTGTTAATACATCCTAGAATTGCATTTGCCTTTTTTGCTGCTGCATCACACTGTTGACTCATATTCAGTCTGTGATCTATTAGTATACCCAAGTCTTTTTCACATGTGCTGTCACTTAGCCCTATTCCTCCCATTCTGTATATGCTTTTTTCATTTTTATTGCCCAGATGTAGTACTTTGCATTTGTCCCTGTTAAAAACCATTCTGTTAGTTGCTGCCCACTTCTCCAGTTTATTTAAATCTTTTTGAATCCTCTCTCTCTCTTCTCTAGTATTAGCTATCCCTCCTAGCTTTGTGTCATCAGCAAATTTAATCAGTTTACCCTCAATTCCTTCATCTAAATCGTTGATAAAGATGTTGAACAATACAGGGCCCAGGACAGAGCCCTGTGGTACCCCACTTGAGACATTCTTCCAACTGGATGTGCAGCCATTTACGACCACTCTTTGGGTCCGATCACTAAGCCAGTTATGAATCCACCTAACAGTTGCCTTGTCCATTCCATACTTAGTCATTTTTTCAATAAGGATTGTATGAGAGACTTTGTCAAATGCTTTGCTGAAGTCAAGATATACTATATCTACAGCATTTCCTTGATCCACCCAATCAGTGATACCGTCATAGAAGGAAATTAAGTTAGTCTGACATGACTTATTAGTTACAAACCCATGCTGACTCTGTTTGATCACTTCATTCTTATCCAGGTATTGACATACATGTTGTTTAATAATTTGTTCAAAGATCTTTCCTGGTATAGAAGTCAGACTCACCGGCCTATAGTTGCCTGGGTCCACCTTCTTCCCCTTTTTGAAGATAGGAACAACATTTGCTCTTCTCCAGTCTTCTGGCACTTCTCCTGTTCTCCAAGAATTTTCAAAGATTATGGAGAGGGGTTCAAAAATTTCTTCTGCTATCTCCTTCAGTACTCTGGGGTGTAATTCACCTGGACCTGGAGACTTGAATTCATTTAGGTTAGCTAAGTGTTTCCTCACTATCATTCTGTTTATAGATATCCTGGATTCTTCTATTCCCTTAATAGGACAGTGAATAACAGTTGATGTTACATTTCCTTTCTGAGAGAAAACAGATGCAAAATAGGAATTTAAAAGTTCAGCCTTCTCAACATCCTGTCTTACCATTTCATCATTTTCATCCTGTAAAAATCCTATAGCATCTTTGACTTTTCTTTTACTTTTGACATATCCCCAAAATCCTTTATTATTGCTTTTGACATCTCTTGCAAGCCTCAATTCATTTTCAGCTTTAGAAAATCTGATTTGTGCCCTGCAGGTTCTGCAGACAGCATTATATTCTTCTTTAGATATGCCTCCCTCTTTCCATTTTATAAACATTTTTTTCTTCCTTTTTAGCATGTGCTTAAGTTCTGTGTTCATCCATCCTGGTTTCCTTAAATGCTTCCTATTCTTCCCTCTTTTTGGAATTGTTAACAACTGTGCTTTGAGAATTTCATTTTTCAAGATTTCCCATCCTTCCTGGACATTTTTGTCTTTAAGGATATCCAGCCATTGGATCCCTCCAATTATCTTTCTGAATCCCTTAAAATCTGCCTTTCTGAAATCTAACCTTGACGTCTGAGTCTTCACAGGTCTTCCGCCTCTAGTTATCCAAAATTCTAAAATAGCATGGTCGCTACCTCCTAGGGTTCCAGCCACTTCTAACTCCTCAACCATTTCCTCCCTGTTTATAAGGATTAGATCCAAGGTAGCAGTTCCCCTTGTTTTCTCCCCTACCTTTTGGAAGATAAAGTTGTCAGCAAGAGAGGATAAGAATTTCCTTGACCTGTTAGTTTTGCCTGAGAGAGATTCCCAACAAATGTCTGGATAGTTGAAATCTCCCATGACAACTATGTCATATTTTTTGGAGAACTTGGCCATTTGATGCATAAAGAGTTCATCCATATCTTCAGCTTGCACAGGCGGCCTGTAGTAAATGCCTACAATGGTGTCCTTTCCATTGTTCTGTCCTTGTATTCTTACCCAAACAGTTTCCACAGAACTCCCAGTCTCTGAAGCTTCAATCTCTGTGCAGATATACGTGTTTCTAACATACAATGCGACACCCCCTCCTCGTTTATCAAGTCTGTTTCTTGCAAATAAGTTGTATCCTTCTAGTCTTGTATTCCAATCATGTGTATTGTCCCACCAAGTTTCAGTGATTCCAATGACATCATATTTCTTTTCCTGTGTTAGTAGTTCCAATTCTCCTTGTTTGTTGCCCATGCTTTGTGCATTAGTATAGAAACATTTTAGTTTGTGATTGGTTTCTCTTTCTCCAATATTTTTATTAATTAGATTCTTTCGTCTTTGTTCTTCCTTTCCACTTCTAATAGCAGAGTTCTCAATAGCATTTGTCAGGTGTATTGCTTTTTCTGGTCTTTTGCTTCCCTTCCCATGTTGTTCTAGTTTAAAGCTCTCCTTACAAGTGTAGCAAGGCGACTTCGAAATACATGCTTTCCAGTCTTCGTAAGGTGCACCCCATCTCTAGCAAGTAGTCCATCGTATAAGTAATTCACTCCGTGATCCAGAAATCCAAATCGTTGCTGACGGCACCATCGACGTAGCCAGTTGTTCACCTGCAGAATCTTATTCCACCTCCTTGTTCCATGGCCATCCACTGGGAGGATGGAAGAGAAGACCACCTGCGCTCCCAGTTCTTTCACTTTCTTGCCTAAGTCTTCAAAGTCTCTGCAGATGGTTTCCAGGACGTTTCTTGCGGTGTCATTTGTCCCCACATGTAGTAGCAGGAATGGGTAGTCATCTGTAGGTCTGAAGAGTCCTGATATCCTGTCAGACACATCTTTAATTTTTGCACCTGGAAGACAGCACATTTCTCTTGAAGTTATATCCGGTCTGCAGATAGCGGCCTCTATTCCTCTCAACAGTCATCTGGTTCCGGTCCTCTGGCAGCAGTCGGCAGGTTTCGGGAATCTGGCAGGCAAACCAGGATACGAGGCAGGGTTGCAGCTATGTGATACGCCTGGGACAGGTACAAGGACGGAGGCCTGCGCGTGTAGAGGGACACGCCAGGGACAGGTACAATACAAACAAGGACGGAGACCTGAGCGTGTAGAGGGACACGCTAGGGAGAGACGAGACAGAGTCCTGCGCGTGCAGAGAGGCACGCCAGGGTCAGGCGAGGCAGACTCCTGCGCATGCAGAGAGGCACGCCAGGGTCAGGCGAGGCAGAGTCCTGCGCGTGCAGAGAGGCACGCCAGGGTCAGGTACAAGGACAGGGTTAGGACCTATGCGTGCAAGAGGGCACGACGGTATATGGCAAGACCTGCGCGTACTTTTACAGAAGCACGGGGAGGAATGCCAGGGAGCAGGCGAGGGCCTGTGCGTGTTTTAGAGAGCAAGTAGAGCGCAGTGCAGAAACAGTGTGAGGTGCAAGGGAGCACAGAAAGCATGGCTGGGGCACTGCCTAGCTGATCGGACTGTGACACTGACAGACGGGCAAGACTCCAGCGAACCTGGCTGAGACATGGCAGGCGACACAGCTGTCACTGACCGACAAGCACGGCTAAGGCACAAGCAGGCGGGCACGGCTAGGGTGGGCACGGCTGAGGCACAAACAGGAGGCTAGGAAGGCCAGGAGCATGCAAAGAGCACACGAAGCAGCAAGGGAAGACCAGACAAGAAAACAGGCAGAGCTTAGGCAGAGTACGGAACCAGGAACGGAAGCATAGGCAGAAACACGGAGCAAGAACAGAACAAGAACAGAGCTAGCAGCGGAGCGTAGGCCAGAGCCCAGAGCCGGGCCAAGGCAGAGCCTTGGAACTAGATATGGAAAAGAGCACCAAAAGTAAGAGAGGAGGAATGGTGCGTGTGCCAGGGAGCACTTCAGAGCACCATAGGAGAGAGCGAGGCAGAGCAAGCAAAGACAGAGACCATAGAGAGGAACAAGGCAGAGCATAGCGAAGGCAAGACATGGCAGAAACAGGCAAGGCAGAGAAAAACAGAAGGACTACAAGTCAAAGCAGGACAAGGACGAACATGGCACAACGTACAAACATAAGACAAGCATAAATGACAGACCACAGGGCTGAGACAAAATAGCATCATGTAGTATTTGTAAATAAATTCAAAACATAACAAGCATTAAGATCAGCCCATAGCAAATCAGTGTAGGACACACTGCAAATAGATACAAGCAAGAAAGAAAAAAAACAGTGCATAGACGTCCAATGTAATGAAAAAGTCACATGATTTTTATTGAAAAACACAGGTTAAAAATTGGCACAATGACAGGCAAGGGGTGACACAAAAAGAACCAGAGCAGGAAGGTACACAGGGTCTGCAAAACCCTAATATCCAAAATTGTATGTTATAATACTTGGTAGAGTGGGTAGAAATGGTTAAATTCCTTTAACTGATGACTAATTGTCAGAATCAAATGGCCACAGCACATAAAAAGTAGCAGGCCAGTGTCATGATCCAGTGTTGGATCTGGCGGTATTAAATTGACAAAGTGAACTTTTTTTTACTTTGTCAGGTTCAGGGTGTCTTGACTGTCCCCGGTGGTGGTGAGTGGTATCGCACCTTAGCTTTAGTTTTAGGTTAATGTGCACGTTAATTACATGACAGGTGTTAGGCTCTATAAAGGACAGCCAGGGGTTTTCAATCACGGTTGGTGTTAGTTGTTCATTTGCAACCAACCTTGGTGGTGGAAGGAGCTGAAGAGAGTGCTCAGCTCAATCTGAGTCCTGGTGTGGAAGGAGTCACAGAAGGGAGTTCTTGGCAGCTATTCAGGAGGAAGGCTGCAGTCGGTCGCTGGACTCTGTGCTGGAGCTTTAGCACAGAGAGAGCTAAGTTTTCTTTTTCCCCTGTTTGTGACTTTCCTTATGTGTGTTCTAGTGCAGTGGTGGGATTAGTCTCCGCACCGACCTATTCCCTAGTTAGGGTTTAGGTTTAGGGCTTGCTAGGGTATTAAGGCACGCGTGCGGCGACAGGCGAGGAGCCTGTATAGGGAATGTGAGGAGTGCAGGGACACTGGCTCAGGGGAGCTTAGGAGGTCTCCACGTCCCCCATTCCCTATCGCAGGGCCCACCACTGTAATTGTTCCCTGTGTTTACCCTTATTATTTAAATTCGCCAGCTGGAGGTGGGGTATCCAGTTTTACGTGTATTTCTTAAATTCGCCAGCTGGAGGCGGTATATCCGGCTGCACGTCCCATTATTGTTTAAATTCGCCCTGCTGGAGGCGCTGTATCCAGGATGACGTGTGTCATAAATTCGCCCTGCTGGAGGCGCTGTGTCCAGTCACACGTGATCATTACAGCCAGTTTGTTCTTTTTGTGTCACCCCTTGCCTGTCATTGTGCCAATTTTTAACCTGTGTTTTTCAATAAATGTGACTTTTTCATTACATTGGACGTCTATGCACTGTTTTTTTTTTCTTTCTTGCTTGTAAACATAAGACATGGCATGGGACAAGAGACAGAGTATGAGCACGGAGCGTGTGCAGAGATGCACGACAGAGCAAATTGCAAGGGCACAGAATAGAGGGAGTGACCCAGCAGACCAAGCAGCCATGCAGGGAAGCAACACAATACTCAGGCCCTGAGCATAGGAAGGGGTGGTCTGATATAGGGCATAGCACCTCCACTTCCGGGTCAGAACCAGGGGAGAACTTCCAGTTCAGTTCCTCCAGGATCACAGGGAGCAGTCACATGATCAGGATTCCAGACATGCAGGGATGATTGCAGAACCAGTGCTGAAACCTAGGCAGGTCACATGATCAGAGTTCCAGACATGCAGAGATGAATGCAGAACCAGCCTCTGCTGGAACATAGGAAGGACACATGGATCAGGGGTTCTAGACATGACGAGACAATCACAGAAGGCAGAGCAGAAACGCAGGCATCCCGCAGCTCAACAGTCATGAGGTGAGTGTGCACACTGCTCTAGGGAACAAGCAGGATAGCAGACATGAGATGCGCGTGCACACCGCTCCATGGGGTCATGAGGCAAAACAGACATGGCGGACATGGCGAGCATGACAGTACCTAAAATACTGTGTGGAGCAATATATGGGGCTCATTACTGTATGGAGCAATATATGGGGCATGTTATTCTGTATGGAGAGCTATATGGTGCCCACATTATTGTATGGAGGACTATGTGGTGCCCATAATACTGTATGGAGCAATATATGGGGCTTATTATTCTGTATGGAGAAATATATGGGGCCCATTATTCTGTATGGAGGGCTATGTGGTACCCATAATACTGTATGGAGAAATATATGGGGCTCATTATACTGTATGGGGCAATATATGGGGCTCATTATTCTGTATGTAGCAATATATGGGGCATGTTCTGTATGGAGCACTATGTGGTGCCCATAATACTGTATGGAGCAATATATGGGGCTTATTATTCTGTATGGAGCAATATATGGGGCTCATTATACTGTATGGAGCAATATATGGGGTTCATTATAATGTGTGGAGGGCTATGTGGTGCCCATAATACTGTATGGAGCAATATATGGGGCTCATTATTCTGTATGGAACAATGTATGGGGCTCATTATACTGTATGAAGCAATATATAGGGTTCATTATTCTGTATGGGGAGTTATGTGGTGCCCAGAATACTGTATTGAGGACTATACTGTCTGATTTATGACCTATTGTAGAATATACAATAGTTATCACTCATGTAATGTAAGAAGTGAAATCTTTGGCATTCTATACCTATATTTCTTTGCTGTATCTGTACATTATGAATTGTGGTATGTGTTAAAGAAGCTCACTGAGACTTTCACCTGGCGCCCACAGAAATCTGGAGCCGGCCCTGTATGCACTGCACAATACCACTTCTCCTGTCCTGTTGTCGAAGAGGTGACATTGGACTTTGGAAGGGTCAATGCTGGTTTATTATTTTCAATATTACTATGGCCAAATAAAATATTGGAAAAGCTGTTTAAATGGATTATCCCAAGTAATCCCCTCTCCTCTGGATAGGGGATAACTTTCCAGCTGCTGGAGATCCGACTGCTGGGACTTCCATGATCCTGAAAATCGGAGCACCATGTAAATGCAGCTGTGGTCGATCATACGCACTGTGGCGCCATTCACATGTGGCTCTTCAAATATCTCCTTTTAGGAGAGTGAGGGGCACGACAAAGTAAAGCAAAATTAACTGATTGGGGTGAGGAGTGTTATAGTTTGCATGGCAGGGCTGCTTTTTTGTCCCAGTCCGGCCCTGTGTGTGAGTCTGTTTTTTAGGAGAGAGAGTACTCTCCGAAAAACAGATGCATACTTTGGGAAATTTTAGGGATGTGTTCCATCTGGTGTAGCCTGGGTCATTATCTCTGTACATACTCATGGAATGCCTAAGAAACTGTCTGAAGTGGTACTCTATATCAGTGAGGTATGCATTGCCTGGATGAATATGTGATTGCAATGAGTTATTGAAGCACTTGACAGATGGGTTAGGTAGGGCATAGGGGGGTCAGTGTTAGGACACATTGAGCACGACAGGTGATATAAATTCTTCTATTTTCCATCAGTCGGAGATAGCATGTGAGCAAGTCAGAGCTTCATGCTCATTGAGTAGCCTGCAATACAGTTAAGTGGGGGACGTGCACACTTGTCTGATAGAGGGCCACTAGACTTCCAGACAAGCAATTGCTTCTGTGGAATTTTCAAAGTCTAAGTTCGCATTCAGATGGCCATGTAACATGGACGATGATCACATCACAGTGTATGGACTGGCCGGCGGCTCTCCTGACCCGAGCAGGACAGCTGCATAGAAATACATGCTGTCTCGCTCGGGTCAGGAGAGCTGACTGTCAGTCCGAGCATTGCGATGCGATCGTTGTCCATGTTATACAGCCATCTGACTGTGACCTAAGCCCGATAATGAGTAAAGTAGACAAATCCCACAGTAGAGAGCAGTGTCGGCAGGAGAATGAAACCAAGTTGTTCAGTGAGACAAGACTGCAAAATGAAGAGCTGAGTCTGCTATGCAAGTGAAGTAATTTCATAAAGGTCAACTTCCCATAAGGCCTGTGTGAGAAGAGGCTCTGAGGCTGAAAACATGAAGAGACAAAATCAGTGCCACAGAAGGGAGGCAAATGAGAAGTGAGACACATAAGAAAGAACTACCCATGGGTGAGAGGGAACCGATGGAGTGCTGCTGATAGTCAACATGTTGCTGAGAGCGCTATGAAGAGAGCACTGAAAGCAAAGTGAATAGACTGTCATTTCTGCTTTTCGGTAAAAAGATAGAGCAACAATAATATATTTTCCAGCAATATTAGTAGTATAAGGACATTTACATCCCACCACCAGTACCACCCAGGAACGCTCCAACCCAACCAGATGACTGACTTTAAAGAAGTACTCCCATTAACGTTTTTTCCAATAAGGCTGGAGTCACACACAACAAATAAAAAATCGGTTCGATTTTAACGGTACGAAATCGCCCAAAGAATTCTTGCCCAGGGATCCGTCTGTCATCCCATTTTCCAGCGAGGAACCGATTTTATTCGCATCTAAGCATCAAATTGACATCCAATGCCAATGCCTGATGCTCTTTCCTGTTGACCTGGAGAAGTCTTGCGATTTAATCGCAAGTCACATGTGGGGTGCATTTTCAATGCGATTTTTAATCGCATCCATAGACTTGCATTGGCGAATCCGATCCGAAAATGGGTGACAATCGCAGCATGCTGCGATTGTCTCGGTCCGAGGAACGGATCCGATAAAAAAGCGCATGATGGGAGCAGCACCATAGATTAACATTGAGACGAATGCAATGCGATTTTTTTTTTTTTTTTTTTTTTTTTTTTTCCCGCATTGCATTCGTCAGATTTAATCGCTAATGTGACTCCGGCCTAAATCTTTGTATATCTGTATGTAGTGAGGTGTAGTATGAGTGTGTTAATATACTCTAATATACTCACCTGCCGTCCAGTGCCTTTCTGCTCCTCTTCTTGGTGACACCATCTCTCTGCAGACTCTATGGGTCACACTACACCCTGCATGACTCAGAAGAGGCTTTTACAATGTCAGTCTATGGAGCTTCAGAACGAGGAAACATAGACTTACATGGTAAGGAAGCAGATATGCGGTCTTATTTCTCTTGCATAGATCGCATCGCAGTGCACGGTCTGGCCCGGCACCTCTCCTGACCTGAGCTTGTCAGCGTGATGTATTTCTATGCTGCTGTCACACTCAGGTCAGGAGAGCTGGAAGTCAGTCTGATGATTGCGATGCAGCCGTCTGTCTGCCCCTAAAAGACACAAATAGAGCAAGAGCGGTGATGTCACCAAGGAGAAAAATGGCAATGACTACCGGATAAGACATCAGTAGGTGAGTATACTAACATACTGACACTACATACACATATACACAGATTTGGAGTAAAAAAAAGTTATTGGGAATGCTTCTTTCAAAGGGCTATCCGGGACTATTTTATCTTTCCTATGTGTAGGACCGTGCACTGGACTACAAATCCTCAAAAGAGTAAGGGGTGTAAATGATGAAAGGTTATACTGAATATTGTCTCAGAAAACTAAATATCAATCTGCTCATCTCTCGCTGCTCCATAATATAATGCCTGCAGATTGGACAGCATTGTCATGGTGACAGATTCCCTTTAAAGTGAATCTGTCACCACATTTGACCTATCTAAACTATTAATATGGCCATACAGGTTACAGAATCCTGAAAAAGTCCTATTTGTGTGTCTCATATCAGATATCTTGTTGACAAATCATATTTTATCTCTTTATATAAATGGAGCTCTGGAGGCAGAGTTATCTTCCGGGCACCGTCCTCCCCAAAACCTGGAAGAAATCAAATGATTTCTTTATGAACTGATAAAAGATGATTTCTCAACAACAAGGCATCTGATATGAGACATACAGGCATCACTCTCCTCAGCATTCTACAACCTGTATGCCTGAAGTGACACATTCCCTTTAATGTCTTGTTTTAGTTTTCGTCATTGGACTGTCTCCTGTGTTTTATTGTCCGCACCTCTCTGTCTGGGGAACCCTGTCCCCCATACAGACTGGAGGATGTTGTTGGTGGCACGCACTATAAAACTAAACACACCCTTACAAACTATCCTATGGATAGGTCCTAATATCTCATTCCTGAACAATCAATGTGATGCCATCATGCTACAGTCAATTTTGAATGACACCAATCATTTTATCCTGTGGTGCACTAAGAAAGCGGGAAACAATTCAAACTGAATTGAACACAAAGTGCAATTCCACAATTGTTTTTTAAATTTTTTATTTACCAGATTCACTGTACAGTACAAATGACCTGGCAATATGATTCTCCAGGTCAGTCCAATTACACAGATACCAAAGATGTATAGTTTTATTTCTTATTTAAGAGGTGAAAATAAATTTGGAAATTTTGTAATATCAAAAAAATATTGCTTGTATCGCCCTTTTCCGAGACCCAAATGTTCAAGATTTGGGATTGTGTGGAGGTCTGTTTTTGTGTCCTTAGCTGATGTTTTTACTGCTACCATTTCAGAGTAGAGTAGATACCATGTTTTGATCGCCTATTAAAAAAACATAATTCTGGGGTTTAGATTTTTTTTCTTATGTTGTTTACAGATCAAATTAATTTATTTTATAGTTGATAGTTCGGACTGTTGCAAACGCAGCGATACCAAATATGTGCTTTTTTTTACTTGTTCTATTTTTATTGGGGCAAAAGGCTAGTAATTTGAACTTGTATTTTTTAAAACTTTTTTCCGCTTCTTACTGTATTTTTTAGTCCCTTTAAGAGACTTGAAGCTGGGATCACCTGAACACTAATACTATACAAAGCAGTGATTAAGCACTGCCATGCAAGGTGAAAAACAAAATCTCCTATGAACACCAGCGAAACGCTGGCTTTCTCAGGAGCATCATCATTACAGCACAGAGGTCTATGACGGCAACCAATTGGTGCCCCATGATCACATCACGGGTGCGTCGATGGGAGCGTGAAATGACAATGGCATTTAACAGGTTATTAGCCACGGGCTCCACTCCACTCCACCTGCAGCTGTTAAACAGCCAGGAGAAGATGCAGGCTCGGCTTGTGAGCCCGTCTCACAGTCAGGGACACGACATATGATATAAATGTATGTTATATGTCATGAAGGGGGTTAAACATTCTCCTTCCTCGCTCTCACAGTAGACAGACAGAAACTACCTGATTGAATCAGTGTCAATGGTGCTGTGAACGCTGGTCTTTGTTAGCCAGAATCTCTACAGAAACAGACAGAAAATTTGCTGCTTGGGTAAGATAATCATTTTATTTGTATTGTATTTCTCTCATTCTTTATTTAGACACTTTTCTCATTATCCACCATGTGGAAGAGAATGGCTGTAGTGATTCACCTGTTATGGAGTCACCTGCTACTCTGTCACATATTAAGTGAAGCTAATAAACAACGTAGAGCATTAACTTTTGAAATTCTAGATTAGAAATCCTAATTTACATACTAAGTGCACACAGGGGTGGACACTGAGAGCAAAGTCCCCCTGTGTGAGAACCGTGCACGGGCGTGCTCCTTAAGTAACGCATTATGCAACAACACATGTTGCACACTTTGGGCAAGCACCGCTCGCATGTCGCACAAGTGCACAGTGCACCTATCAGACTTATCACACAGACAGTGCATGCCTCATGTGAGCACATCACTCACATTGTATGAGCACGTTGCACATATTTCAGGCAAGCCTAGCGCTCATGTCACACAAGAACATCGCACCCATGCATTGGTCTCTAATTTGGGAGTATGTAGGGGGAGAAGGTGATCTACACCGCTCGGCTGTCTAATCTAGCTGCCTGAAATGTCTGCAAGGCAACAGCATTGTGTTGCCTCCTGGGAGTGGGATTC
The DNA here is from genome assembly GCF_039654945.1 of Dendrobates tinctorius. Classification (NCBI taxonomy): domain Eukaryota; kingdom Metazoa; phylum Chordata; class Amphibia; order Anura; family Dendrobatidae; genus Dendrobates; species Dendrobates tinctorius. The sequence continues at coordinate 14,087,154 of NW_027361870.1, forward strand.
ACCCATTCTCCAAGCCAGTTATCAAGTTGACAGCTGGTTAAGAGAAAATAAAAATCACCAGCTCTCCGCATTTCAGTTAGCCATTAAAAGGTATCAACCACTGAGGACTCTCAATTCTGACTATTTTTCAGCTCTCTGAAATCATTTGTTCTAGGGTCTTTTCAGCATTTTGTCAGGGCGATGTCAGCAGCGTAATCAGGTAATGATCGCGTGATCACACTGCTGTCACTCTTGTGCCGCAGAGGAGGAGGACAGTCGACAATAAGGTAAGCTCTTCAATGAAGCTAAAGGAGGAGAGAGAAAAATATGAGGGGACAGTATGGGGAAAGTGTGTAAGTCAAAAAAAAAGTGGGGGATGACAGCATAAGAGGAGAAAATTGTGAGGGCAAAGTATGGGAGGACTAGTGTGAGGAGACAATAGGGTGGACAAAAAGTGTGAGGGGACTGTATGAGGGGAAGAAAAGTGTTATAAGGCTCCTGTACACATTAAACTAACATCATATGAACCTCATTTATCAGCGGGATCGGCTGACAATCTGTGGAAGAGGTCCAATTGACTCCTGACAGATGATGATAAGCATCTGACATTTCCGATTTTGGACATATGATCATTTTGTTGTTATTTATGAGATCCCACAGCTAGAGGAGCCAGTCAATGTCTCTCATAGAGAACTCAGGAGCGCTTATCAGTACAAGCACCCCCTGTGTAAGGAGGAGTCGGAAGAGATAGCTCCCTGCTGAACCACTGAACAGCTATCTATACATTATGGGGCTCCATGCAGTGGATATTACAGAAGCGCAACACACTCAGCATGTGTACAGTTATCACTCGACAAACCACATCATAAGCTTACCAGTAAAGCAACCACAGTAATATAAATAATTACGACATCCTTTTGGAAGTGCATTGAGCAGCAAGGTGGTGTGCTGGTAAAAGGGGAAAAAAAAACAAAAAACTCTTTTAAATCTTCTTCCTGAGCGAGTGTGAACGAGCTGAGTGTGACCTGAGTGTAAGTGCGAACTGTGGTAAGTGTGTGACTTGAAATTCAGTGAAGAGGTATTTGGAAAACCTTTAACAAATACCTGTGTGAGTTGCTGAATTGTAAGTTGCTGAGTGCTTTCTACCTGTTCAATTTTTTCGGGGCTTTGGGGGATTGTTTAACCTATATTTTCTCTCTTCAGGGTTAATCTCTTATTTTACTATCTGTGTTTTTAAGGGTAAACTATATTGCATTTAAATCTTGAGGTGTAACTATATTCACAAGGGGTTAATTAAGGGTGGGAGTTCATACAGTAATTAAGGGTTTATAAGGGGCAGCTGGTTGGGGCTCAACTCCTTTTGGAAGTGCATTGAGCAGCAAGGTGGTGTGCTGGTAAAAGGGGAAAAAAAAAAAACTCTTAAATCTTCTTCCTGAGCGAGTGTGAACGAGCTGAGTGTGACCTGAGTGTAAGTGCGAACTGTGGTAAGTGTGTGACTTGAAATTCAGTGACTTTAGATTCAGGGAGTTTCCAAGGGAGGTCTTGCTGAATTGCTGTTATATTAATACTTTTTTTTTTTTTTTTAATTAATTTATTTTTGCTTATCTTATTGTCTGGTGCAATCCCCATTAGGATGTGCTCCACTATTGCCAATGCCATCCAGTGCACGTCTTGCCGCATGTATGAAATCCTTGAACAGCCGGTCGAGGGTGCATACTGCTGTGCAAGATGTGAGCACGTTGTGCATTTGGAAGCCCAGATACTGGATCTAAATGTGCAGCTGGCAACACTGAGATCCATAGACAATATGGAAAGGAGTCTTCTGCTCACTGAGCAGACGCTCAATGGGATAGATGAGGAGGGGGGGATGCTAGGTTGGAGCTGCAGGACAATGAAGCAGCTAGCTGGGTGACAGTTAGAAGGCGGGGTAGAGGGAAGAGCACCAGGGAGGCTAGTCCTGATCTGGCACACCCCAATAAGTTTGCTAAGTTGGCAGATGAGGGGAGTGTTAGTGCAGGAGTAGCACTGCTGCAGCAAGGCATGTCCTCTGAAAGCCGGAGGAGTGTCTGCTCCAGTAAGGGGGGAAATAGGAGAGCAGGGCAGGCCAGACAGGTTCTGGTAGTGGGAGACTCAATTATTAGGGGAACAGATAGGGCAATCTGTCACAAAGACAGGGATCGTCGAACGGTGTGCTGCCTACCTGGCGCTCGAGTCCGACACATCGCTGATCGGGTTGACAGATTACTGGGAGGGGCTGGAGAGGATCCAGCGGTCATGGTGCACATTGGCACAAATGACAAAGTTAGAGGTAGGTGGAAGGTCCTTAAAGATGATTTCAGGGAATTAGGCTGTAAGCTTAAAGCAAGGACCTCCAAGGTGGTATTTTCGGAAATACTTCCTGTACCACGTGCCACGCCAGAGAGGCAACGGGAGATTAGGGAGGTTAATAAGTGGCTCAGGAATTGGTGTAGGAAGGAGGGGTTTGGGTTCCTGCAGAACTGGGCCGACTTCTCAGTTGGCTACAGGTTCTACGCTAGGGACGGGCTGCACCTCAATGGGGAGGGTGCAGCTGTGCTGGGGGAGAAAATGGCTAGAAGGTTGGAGGAGTGTTTAAACTAGGGATGGGGGGGAGGGTATTCCTTTTATAGGAGGGGAAGACAGTGCAGATAGAGACCTGGGCTCAAATAATGACATTGGGGGTGGAGGTGGCATGGGGGGTGGGGTTAGAACAGTTAATAATTTAAGAAAGAATAGAGGTACAGAGAGATACATAAAGTGCATGTATACTAATGCCAGAAGTCTCGCCAACAAAATGGAGGAATTGGAGTTAATGTTGTTTGAACATAATTATGACATGGTGGGGATATCTGAGACATGGCTGGATGAGAGCCATGACTGGGCTGTTAATTTACAGGGCTATAGTCTGTTCAGAAATGACCGTACAAATAAGCGAGGGGGAGGCATGTGTTTATATGTAAAATCATCCTTAAAACCCATCCTTCGTGATAATATATATGAATCTAATGAAAATGTAGAGTCCCTGTGGGTGGAGATAAGGGGAGGGGGGAAAAATAATAAATTACTGATAGGGGTTTGTTATAAATCTCCAAAAATAATGGAAGCTACAGAGAATATCCTCATAAAGCAAATAGATGAAGCAGCGACTCAAGGAGAAGTCATTATTATGGGGGACTTCAACTACCCTGAAATACATTGGGGAACCAAAACCTGCAGTTCCAGCAAAGGTAATAGGTTTCTGACAACGATGAGAGACAATTACCTTTCACAACTGGTTCAGGACCCAACAAGAGGGGGGGCACTGCTAGACCTAATATTAACCATCAGGCCAGACCGCATATCAAATGTAAGGGTTGAGGGTCACTTGGTTAATAGTGATCACAAATTAATAAGTTTTCATGTATCCTTTAATAAGATGTGTAGTAGAGGGGTTACAAGGACACTAAACTTCAGGAAGGCAAATTTCCAACGGATGAGAGATGATCTTGGTGCAATTAACTGGGACGATATCCTGAGACATAAAAATACACAAAGAAAATGGGAGACGTTTATTAGCATCCTGAATAGGACCTGTGCACAATATATACCGTATGGGAATAAACATGCGAGAAATAGGAGGAAACCACTATGGCTAAATAGAGCTGTAAGGGGCGCAATAAGAGATAAAAATAAAGCATTTAGAGAATTAAAGCAAGTAGGTAGTGATGAGGCATTAACTAAATACAGAAGATTAAATAAATTCTGTAAAAAGCAAATCAAGACAGCAAAGATTGAGACAGAGAGACTCATTGCCAGAGAAAGTAAAAATAATCCCAAAATATTCTTTAACTACATAAATAGTAAGAAGCTAAAAAATGATAGTGTTGGCCCCCTTAAAAATAGCCTGGATGAAATGGTGGATGAGGATGAGGAAAAAGCCAATATGCTAAATGACTTTTTTTCAACAGTATTTACACAAGAAAATCCCATGACGGATAACATGATCAGGGTTAAAAATTCTCCATTAAATGTCACCTGCTTAACCCAGCAGGAAGTACGGCGGCGTCTACAAATCACTAAAATTGACAAATCCCCGGGCCCGGATGGGATACACCCCCGAGTACTGCAGGAATTAAGCACAGTCATAGATAGACCACTATTTTTAATCTTTAAAGATTCCATAATAACAGGGTCTGTACCACAGGACTGGCGTATAGCAAATGTGGTGCCAATATTCAAAAAGGGGACAAAAACTGAACTTGGAAATTATAGGCCAGTAAGTTTAACCTCAACTGTGGGTAAAATCCTGGAGGGTTTTCTAAGAGATACTATACTGGAGTATCTGGAGAAGAATAACCTCATGACCCAATATCAACATGGGTTTACAAGAGACCGTTCCTGTCAGACTAATCTGATAAGCTTTTATGAAGAGGTAAGTTCCGGACTGGACCAAGGGAATGCAGTGGACGTGGTGTACATGGACTTTTCAAAAGCTTTTGATACGGTGCCACACAAAAGGTTGATACATAAAATGAGAACAATGGGGATAGGGGAAAATATGTGTAGGTGGGTTAAGAGCTGGCTCAGGGATAGGAAACAAAGGGTGGTTATTAATGGAGCACACTCGGACTGGGTCACGGTTAGCAGTGGGGTACCACAGGGGTCAGTTTTGGGCCCGCTTCTTTTTAACATATTTATTAATGACCTTGTAGGGGGCATAGAGAGTAGAATTTCAATATTTGCAGATGACACTAAACTCTGCAGGGTAATTAATACAGAGGAGGACAATTTTATATTACAGGAGGATTTATGTAAACTAGAAGCTTGGGCTGATAAATGGCAAATGAGCTTTAATTGGGAAAAATGTAAGGTCATGCACTTGGGTAGAACGAACAAGTTGTATAATTATGTGCTTAATTGTAAAACACTGGGCAAAACAGTCACTGAAAAAGACCTGGGTGTATGGGTGGACGACAAGCTCACATTTAGTGGCCAGAGTCAAGCAGCTGCTGCAAAGGCAAATAAAATAATGGGATGCATTAAAAGAGGCATAGATGCTCATGAGGAGAACATAATTTTACCTCTATATAAGTCACTAGTGCGACCACACTTAGAATACTGTGTACAGTTCTGGTCTCCGGTGTATAAGAAAGACATAGCTGAACTGGAGCGGGTGCAGAGAAGAGCGACCAAGGTTATTAGGGAACTAGGGGGTCTGCAATACCAAGACAGGTTATTACACTTGGGGTTATTTAGTTTGGAGAATCGAAGGCTTAGGGGTGATCTTATTACAATGTATAAATATATGCGGGGACAATACAAAGACCTTTCTAATGATCTTTTTACTCTTAGACCTGTGACGGGGACAAGGGGGCATCCTCTACGTCTGGAGGAAAGAAGGTTTAAGCATACTCACAGACGCAGATTCTTTACTGTAAGAGCAGTGAGACTATGGAACTCTCTGCCATATGATGTTGTAATGAGTGATTCACTACTAAAATTTAAGAAGGGACTGGATGCCTTTCTTGAAAAGTATAATATTACAGGGTATATACACTAGTCTCCTTAATATTGTGTTGATCCAGGGAGCTAGTCTGATTGCCGTATGTGGAGTCGGGAAGGAATTTTTTTCCCCAATGTGAAGCTTACTGTTGCCACATGGGTTTTTTTTGCCTTCCTCTGGATCAACATGTTAGGGCAAGTTAGGATAGGATATGGGTTGAACTAGATGGACTTAAAGTCTCCCTTCAACCTTAATAACTATGTTACTATGTTACTATCCTATGTTAAATCGTGCAGATAGAAGGCTCCTCCCCATTTGATAGGCTCCGCCCATTGGCTGCGCTATGCCGCATTCAAATGGAATTGTGAACATCCCACGGCAACAGACTACCAAGTCTATTAAATAAGGCACAGGTATTCCTTATAAAATAGGATTTGTGAAGGCCCTCCTCCTCTCTGGTCTTTTGGATCAGTGTGCTGTCTGTGTGGGTCTGAAAATATGCACATTTTAATTAGATTTTGAAGGGGTCCTTCAGTAAAAAAACAAGTTATCATCTATCCACAGCTGAGCTACGACTGCTGCTAGTAACCCTTTAGATGACACTGTCAATCTCTGCCAAAAATATTTAAATGGAGTGGTTGATAACCCCCTGCAGCACCATTGCAGGACACCAATGGACTACTCTGGCAGTCAGGGGCCAGCTGAAGATCACTGTTGCTGTCATCTTGGTACTCCTGGGAAGCTCAGCCAAAGCCAGAGCTTCAAACGTGTCCCCAATTTTCCCTATAATATGCAATATAACTAGCAATCAAATGCTTGGAGGGTCAAGAATTAAAGCACCACTCCAGCATTTTTTATTGTACTGTTGGAGTGATGCTTTAAATGTAATGACCCTGCCCCCTGCCTCATAATCACCTGCCAACAAATTATCCTTTTCAAGCATTGCTCATGTTGGTCTCCGGCAAAAAGTGACCTGCCGGCAGCTCCAGTGTTTCATGGAGTGAACCAGAGGTCACTTTTCAATACAGCTCTAGGAGAGATTCGTTCTGGCTCTCACAGACTTGCATTGAGCTCTTGTGACGTAATTTCAGACTTCTGAACAGTCAGAAGTTATGGGCACATGATGGCGCTGTGGGACCGGAGCAGCGTCGGTAAAAGGTGAAGCCGCTGGAAGGCGAGTATAAGAACGGGGGCAGGGGGCTTACATTTAAAGTGCCACTCCATTGCTGAAACAAAACGTTGGCATGGTGTTTTAAGGAGACTAAAAATTTAAGGAAAAATTGAAAAAAAAAGAAGTTTAAAAAAGTATAAACATTCAAATCACTGCATTTTGCCTTAACAGAAAATAAAGAAATGTAAAAAAAAGAAAAAAAAAGCATATTGGGTATTTGGTATTGCTGTGTCCACATAAGTCTGAACTATCAAAATTAATATTTAATCAACCCGTATGCTAAGCACATAAAGGTAAAAAAAAATCAAAATGCTAGAATTATGGTTTTTTGGTTACCACTAGGGATGTGCTCGCCCATGGAACTTCGGGCTCTGGTACCCGACCCAAACTTTAGTCCAAAGTTCGGTTTGAGTACTAGAACTCTATCCGAACTCGAACCCAAGCTCCATTGAAAACAATGTGGACCCGAACTTTGGAGCTGAAAAATTCTCTCTCTCTGTCTTTTTCGAAGTCCATGTTCGGAGTTTAGCACTGGACACTAAGTCTCTAACAAAAGTGTAAAAAACATTATACATACTTCAAACTGGTATCAATCAAACCACGATCTCACCATAGAAAAGAACAATTCCTCACACAGCACCATTGACCAAAATATTGAAAAAATGGGTCTCGAAAGATGGAGGAACATGACACCATTTTTTATTTTGCCAACTTCTGAGTTGTTTTCAACACTTAAATAGAAAAAAAAACTATACAAGTTTGGTATCGCCATAATCATACTGATCTGGAGAATCATGTGTCCGGGTCATTTTTACCACGCAATGAATACCATAAAATCAAAACCCAAAAATCAATGAATGATGTCTTTCAAAACTACAACGCATCCCCTCAAAAAACAAAAAAACAGAAAAAAATCTTAAGCCTTTATACTGCTATGTAAACAGAAAAATAGCAAAGTTATGGTTTTTGGAAAGAAAGAGGGAAAAACGTAAATAGAAGAATTAAAAATTGGCTGCAGAGGCATAAGGTTAAGGAGATGTGCTATGACTGACCATATACACTTAATGTAGCATTGCTACATTTTATCCAAAATAATTTTTATCAAGCATAATAAAAACTTAACAGGTAGGATTAGTTTAGAACTATGTTACCTTTATGAGCTGATCTGTCTTTGCCATTCTCCTGGCCCTCCTCAGCCGGAATGATTGCTTGTCAGTCTGGATTATTCCTGTGCTAGACTCTGGACATTGTCATCTTTGCTTTATATATCCTCGCTAGTCTCGAGACTTATCACAACTGTCTTCACCGGTAGTGAACCAGCAACTGCCATCTGTACCTTAGCAAATCAACATTCAGCCTGTTTGCCTGGGCTGCCCAGTACCTGGCACTGCTATTTACAAATGTTAGCTTGGCATACAGCCCAGCCATAAGGAAGTGGAACTCTGGAACCATAACTGGCAGTAAGACCCGTAATCAGCATTCTTTAAAAATGCATCAAAAACACCAGTGTGTAAAAGAAAAAAGTTATCCCGAAAACATTACATTGCACAATACAACATATTTCCCTCCTGTAGATGAAGTCTGCAGATTGGCAGACCTGGATTCTCATCTATCAGAAAACATTGGAGTCTCTTAGCCTGGTATGGTTATTAGTAGATGAATTTCCACAATGTTTGTTCTCTTTTTTGCAGCTCACCACTAGTATAATCTGTAGGTTGTGTTTTTTGGCTTCTTGTCTGGGTGACCAGGATTTAATCGAACGAGTGCTATCCTTGGTTTTGACAGATTGCGCTCATGCCCATGTTATTCTATGGGGTCGTGCACTGTACATGCCAAATTTTTTCTTCACGCCGAATGGCCAAGGAAAAAAAATTGCAGCATGAATGAATGATTTGTCTCGGAGAATCAGACGGCACGCCACAATTTATGTCTATGGATCCGTGAAAAATAATGGGACTGCACTCAGATGACATCAGACTGCTGTCCGATTTTAAAGGACTGAAATAATGGAGAAGGCGGAGAAACTTTTTTTTTTCCTCCCCACCTTCGAGAAAATCGGATCCCACTTTGATCAGACCCTGATCACACTCTGATCAGAGTCTGGTTAGCATAATCAGACCGTTTTTGTCAGATGGGGAGTAACCGGTCATCTACACCTAGCCTTAAGGGGACATGTATAGGAGCCCTGTTCTCCAGATCAATGGGCATCCTAGTAGATGAAACCCCACCTATCCTTTGTATAATAATGACACTGCGCAACAAATTTCAGGGAAGTTCTGGTCCCCTGAGAAAATTTGCATCTCATAGATTTTGATATGCTGAACACTAATATGTGCTCCAGACGTCTGTATCACGTAAGGTTTTTAAGAAACAACAGTTTATAGTCTACATTATGAGCTTTATATTAGGTCCATTATTCTGTATGGAGCGCCACATGGGATCCATTATTCAGAGTGGCTCTGTAAGAAGCATTTCAAGGTCCTGGCGTGGCTTAGGCTAGTTTCACACTAGCGTTTAGCGCTGTGCTTCGTGCGCAATAGAATCGCATGCAAAAAACGCATCATGCGTTTTGTATGCGTTTGCTTTTTTAGGCGCATGCGTTTTAACCAGTTTCTAGCCATGTTAACTCTTAAAACGCATGCGATTTAAAATGCAGGCATGCGCATGTCCATGCGCACGCCTGCGTTCCCATAGACTAATGTGATTTTTTTGCGCATTCCGTGCGCAAGCATGCGCATGCGTTTTTTTGAGGCAGGTTGGACGGACCAAAAATGCAACAGTTTGCATCTGGCGTGCCTGGGCGCGCACTACAAAAAACGCATGTGCACGAAAACGCATACGACCATGTGCCCCCATGTTAAAGATAGGGGCACAGGACGCATGTGCATGGACACGCATGAAGCGCAGCGCTAAAAAACGCTATTGTGAAACCAGCCTTAGCCAGTCTTTAGACCTGAACCCAATAGAAAATGTTTGGAGGGAGCTGAAACTCCAATTTGCTCAATGACAGCCCCGAAAACTGAGAGATCTGGAGAAGATCTGTATGGAGGAGTAGGTCAAGAACTACAGGAAGCGTCTGACCTCTGTAATTGTAAGCAAAGGTTTCTGTACTAAATATTAAGTTCTGTTTTTCTATTATATCACTTATTGCATGAAATAAAGTGTAAGTTAATTATGTAAAAATCATACAATGTTATTTAGTATTATAGTAGTTATATTCTTTCACTTAGGAGCAGTATTATAGTAGTTATATTCTTGTACATAGTGGCAGTATTATAGTAGTTATATTCTTGAACACAGGAGGCAGTATTATAGTAGTTATATTCTTGTACATAGGGGGCAGTATTATAGTAGTTATATTCTTGAACACAGGAGGCAGTATTATAGTCATTTTATTCTTTCACTTAGGAGCAGAATTATAGTAGCTATATTCATGTACATAATGGCAGTGTTATATTTGTTGTATTCCTGCACATAGGAGCCGTATTATAGTAGTTATATTCTTGTACATAGGAGCAGTATTATAGTAGTTATATTCTTGTACATAGGGGGCAGTATTATAGTAGTTATATTCTTGTACATAGGGGGCAGTATTATAGTAGTTATATTCTTGTACATAGGAGCAGTATTATAGTAGGTATATTCTTGTACATAGGAGCAGTATTAAAGTAGTTATATTCTTGTACATAGGAGCAGTATTAAAGTAGTTATATTCTTGTACATAGGAGCAGTATTATAGTAGTTATATTCTTGTACATAGGAGCAGTGTTATAGTAGTTATATTCTTGTACATAGGAGCAGTATTATAGTAGTTATATTCTTGTACATAGTGGCAGTATTATAGTAGTTATATTCTTGTACATAGTGGCAGTATTATAGTAGTTATATTCTTGTACATAGTGGCAGTATTATAGTAGTTATATTCTTATATATAGAAGCAGTATTATAGTAGTTATATTCTTGTACATAGGGGCAGTATTATTGTAGTTATATTCTTGTACATGGGAGCAGTATTGTAGTAGTTATATTCTTGTACATAGGAGCAGTATTATAGTAGTTATATTCTTGTACATAGGAGCAGTATTATAGTAGTTATAGTCTTGTACATAGGAGCAGTATTATAGTAGTTATATTCTTGTACATAGTGGCAGTATTATAGTAGTGGTTTATTCTTGTACATAGGAGCAGTATTATAGTACTTATATTCTTGTACATAGGAGCAGTATTATAGTAGTTATATTCTTGTACATAGTGGCAGTATTATAGTAGTGGTTTATTCTTGTACATAGGAGCAGTATTATAGTAGTTATATTCTTGTACATAGGAGCAGTATTATAGTAGTTATATTCTTGTACATAGTGGCAGTATTATAGTAGTTATATTCTTGTACATAGGAGCAGTATTATAGTAGTTATATTCTTGAACACAGGAGGCAGTATTATAGTAGTTATATTCTTGTACATAGGGGGCAGTATTATAGTAGTTATATTCTTGAACACAGGAGGCAGTATTATAGTCGTTTTATTCTTTCACTTAGGAGCAGAATTATAGTAGCTATATTCATGTACATAATGGCAGTGTTATATTTATTGTATTCCTGCACATAGGAGCCGTATTATAGTAGTTATATTCTTGTACATAGGAGCAGTATTATAGTAGTTATATTCTTGTACATAGGAGCAGTATTATAGTAGTTATATTCTTGTACATAGGAGCAGTATTATAGTAGTTATATTCTTGTACATAGGAGCAGTATTATAGTAGTTATATTCTTGTACATAGGAGCCGTATTATAGTAGTTATATTCTTGTACATAGGAGCAGTATTATAGTAGTTATATTCTTGTACATAGGAGCAGTATTATAGTAGTTATATTCTTGTACATAGGAGCAGTATTATAGTAGTTATATTCTTGTACATAGGAGCAGTGTTATAGTAGTTATATTCTTGTACATAGGAGCAGTATTATAGTAGTTATAGTCTTGTACATAGGAGCAGTATTATAGTAGTTATATTCTTGTACATAGGAGCAGTATTATAGTAGTTATATTCTTGTACATAGGAGCAGTATTATAGTAGTTATATTCTTGTACATAGTGGCAGTATTATAGTAGTGGTTTATTCTTGTACATAGGAGCAGTATTATAGTACTTATATTCTTGTACATAGGGGCAGTATTATAGTAGTTATATTCTTGTACATAGGAGCAGTATTATAGTAGTTATATTCTTGTACATAGGAGCAGTATTATAGTAGTTATATTCTTGTACATAGGAGCAGTGTTATAGTAGTTATAGTCTTGTACATAGGAGCAGTATTATAGTAGTTATATTCTTGTACATAGGAGCAGTATTATAGTAGTTATATTCTTGTACATAGGAGCAGTATTATAGTAGTTATATTCTTGTACATAGTGGCAGTATTATAGTAGTGGTTTATTCTTGTACATAGGAGCAGTATTATAGTACTTATATTCTTGTACATAGGGGCAGTATTATAGTAGTTATATTCTTGTACATAGTGGCAGTATTATAGTAGTGGTTTATTCTTGTACATAGGAGCAGTATTATAGTAGTTATATTCTTGTACATAGGAGCAGTATTATAGTAGTTATATTCTTGTACATAGTGGCAGTATTATAGTAGTTATATTCTTGTACATAGGAGCAGTATTATAGTAGTTATATTCTTGTACATAGTGGCAGTATTATAGTAGTTATATTCTTGTACATAGGAGCAGTGTTATAGTAGTTATATTCTTGTACATAGGAGCAGTATTATAGTAGTTATATTCTTGTACATAGGAGCAGTATTATAGTAGTTATATTCTTGTACATAGTGGCAGTATTATAGTAGTTATATTCTTGTACATAGGGGCAGTATTATTGTAGTTATATTCTTGTACATGGGAGCAGTATTGTAGTAGTTATATTCTTGTACATAGGAGCAGTATTATAGTAGTTATATTCTTGTACATAGGAGCAGTATTATAGTAGTTATAGTCTTGTACATAGGAGCAGTATTATAGTAGTTATAGTCTTGTACATAGGAGCAGTATTATAGTAGTTATATTCTTGTACATAGGAGCAGTATTATAGTAGTTATATTCTTGTACATAGGAGCAGTATTATAGTAGTTATATTCTTGTACATAGGAGCAGTATTATAGTAGTTATATTCTTGTACATAGTGGCAGTATTATAGTAGTTATATTCTTGTACATAGGAGCAGTATTATAGTAGTTATATTCTTGTACATAGTGGCAGTATTATAGTAGTTATATTCTTGTACATAGGAGCAGTATTATAGTAGTTATATTCTTGTACATAGGAGCAGTATTATAGTAGTTATATTCTTGTACATAGTGGCAGTATTATAGTAGTGGTTTATTCTTGTACATAGGAGCAGTATTATAGTAGTTATATTCTTGTACATAGGAGCAGTATTATAGTAGTTATATTCTTGTACATAGGAGCAGTATTATAGTAGTTATAGTCTTGTACATAGGAGCAGTATTATAGTAGTTATATTCTTGTACATAGTGGCAGTATTATAGTAGTGGTTTATTCTTGTACATAGGAGCAGTATTATAGTAGTTATATTCTTGTACATAGGAGCAGTATTATAGTAGTTATATTCTTGTACATAGTGGCAGTATTATAGTAGTGGTTTATTCTTGTACATAGGAGCAGTATTATAGTAGTTATATTCTTGTACATAGGAGCAGTATTATAGTAGTTATATTCTTGTACATAGGAGCAGTATTATAGTAGTTATAGTCTTGTACATAGGAGCAGTATTATAGTAGTTATAGTCTTGTACATAGTGGCAGTATTATAGTAGTGGTTTATTCTTGTACATAGGAGCAGTATTATAGTACTTATATTCTTGTACATAGGAGCAGTATTATAGTAGTTATATTCTTGTACATAGTGGCAGTATTATAGTAGTGGTTTATTCTTGTACATAGGAGCAGTATTATAGTACTTATATTCTTGTACATAGGAGCAGTATTATAGTAGTTATATTCTTGTACATAGTGGCAGTATTATAGTAGTGGTTTATTCTTGTACATAGGAGCAGTATTATAGTAGTTATATTCTTGTACATAGGAGCAGTGTTATAGTAGTTATATTCTTGTACATAGGAGCAGTATTATAGTAGTTATATTCTTGTACATAGGAGCAGTATTATAGTAGTTATATTCTTGTACATAGTGGCAGTATTATAGTAGTTATATTCTTGTACATAGTGGCAGTATTATAGTAGTTATATTCTTGTACATAGGGGCAGTATTATTGTAGTTATATTCTTGTACATGGGAGCAGTATTGTAGTAGTTATATTCTTGTACATAGGAGCAGTATTATAGTAGTTATATTCTTGTACATAGGAGCAGTATTATAGTAGTTATATTCTTGTACATAGGAGCAGTATTATAGTAGTTATATTCTTGTACATAGTGGCAGTATTATAGTAGTGGTTTATTCTTGTACATAGGAGCAGTATTATAGTAGTTATATTCTTGTACATAGGAGCAGTATTATAGTAGTTATATTCTTGTACATAGGAGCAGTATTATAGTAGTTATAGTCTTGTACATAGGGGCAGTATTATAGTAGTTATATTCTTGTACATAGGAGCAGTATTATAGTAGTTATATTCTTGTACATAGTGGCAGTATTATAGTAGTGGTTTATTCTTGTACATAGGAGCAGTATTATAGTAGTTATATTCTTGTACATAGGAGCAGTATTATAGTAGTTCTATTCTTGTACATAGGAGCAGTATTATAGTAGTTATAGTCTTGTACATAGGAGCAGTATTATAGTAGTTATATTCTTGTACATAGTGGCAGTATTATAGTAGTGGTTTATTCTTGTACATAGGAGCAGTATTATAGTACTTTTATTCTTGTACATAGGGGCAGTATTATAGTAGTTATATTCTTGTACATAGGGGCAGTATTATAGTAGTTATATTATTGTACATAGGGGGCAGTATTATAGTAGTTATATTCTTGTACATAGGGGACAGTATTATAGTAGTTATATTCTTGTACATAGGAGCAGTATTATAATAGTTATATTCTTGTACATAGTGGCAGTATTATAGTTATATTCTTGTACATAGGAGCAGTACTATAGTAGTTATATTCTTGTACATAGGAGCAGTATTATAGTAGTTATATTCTTGTACATAGGAGCAGTATTATAGTAGTTATATTCTTGTGCATAGTGGCAGTATTATAGTAGTGGTTTATTCTTGTACATAGGAGCAGTATTATAGTAGTTATATTCTTGTACATAGGAGCAGTATTATAGTAGTTATATTCTTGTACATAGGAGCAGTATTATAGTGGTTATATTCTTGTACATAGGGGCAGTATTATAGTAGTTATATTCTTGTACATAGGGAGCAGTATTATAGTAGTTATATTCTTGTACATAGGGGCAGTATTATAATAGTTATATTCTTGTACATAGGGGACAGTATTATAGTAGTTATATTCTTGTACATAGGAGCAGTATTATAATAGTTATATTCTTGTACATAGTGGCAGTATTATAGTTATATTCTTGTACATAGGAGCAGTACTATAGTAGTTATATTCTTGTAAATAGGAGCAGTATTATAGTAGTTATATTCTTGTACATAGGAGCAGTATTATAGTAGTTATATTCTTGTACATAGTGGCAGTATTATAGTAGTGGTTTATTCTTGTACATAGGAGCAGTATTATAGTAGTTATATTCTTGTACATAGGAGCAGTATTATAGTAGTTATATTCTTGTACATAGGAGCAGTATTATAGTGGTTATATTCTTGTACATAGGGGCAGTATTATAGTAGTTATATTATTGTACATAGGGAGCAGTATTATAGTAGTTATATTCTTGTACATAGGGGACAGTATTATAGTAGTTATATTCTTGTACATAGGGGCAGTATTATAGTAGTTATATTCTTGTACATAGTGGCAGTATTATAGTTATATTCTTGTACATAGGAGCAGTATTATAGTAGTTATATTCTTGTACATAGGAGCAGTATTATAGTAGTTATATTCTTGTACATAGGAGCAGTATTATAGTAGTGGTTTATTCTTGTACATAGTCGGGCAGCTTTTAGAATTATAGCAGAATATTATAATGTTTTGTATCATTTCTCTAAAACCTTACTTGATATGTAAAATCTGAAGTCATTTCTGAAATGAGCATGAAAAAAAATATATCAGGAACACTCAAAACTGTCCGAGGGACAAAACCTTGGTAACACAGTGTAACCTCTAAACATGGGAAAATACCTTAAGTCCGACTGCCCATATATATGTAAGGGAGAAGACTGGGCTGTGGGTACCAACAAGGCATCGAGTCTGGAACTGCTGGGGCTACGCCCATTGTTGCAGGAGGGGGGGAAATGGAGGACGGAGAGGACCCAAGACCTGCAGAGAAGGAGCGTGGTAAGAGAGGAGAAAAGAGGCTTTGCGCGGGAAGCAAGGGAGAGTTCCTACCAGGGAGTAGTGAGAACGGAGACCTGGTGTGCGCCGCAGGTAGCTTTAGTCCACACGGTAGCAGGACGCAAGGAGTGCAGGAAGGACGGGGGAACGTTGGCGGGCGTGCTGAACAAAGCGCGTCGAGCAGGAGATTCAGGCACGAGACTCCTGCCCGCAGAGCGTGCCAAGCGGGAGATTTTTGTGAAAAGCTCCTGGCTGCGGAGGGCAGCGTTATAGGCTAGGGGCTCAGCAAGTCAGACAGGTGACCACCCGTTGCTGCCAGTAGAGTTCACACAGATCTGTTGGGAGGGGAAGTCTGAAGACCACAACACCGGCATCAGCCGGCTTTCAACTTTCATCTTTGGAGAAGTGATCAGCATCGGACTCACCATAAGTGAAACAGATACATGCAAAAACCATTGCCTTAAGTTACCCTGTTCTTTAGCTTAAAATCTGTTTAACTCCTTTTGCTCCCTGCGAGTAGAATCCTTCCTGTATTAATTAAACCAAACCCCTGTTAACCCTGGCTCTGCACCTCTGTGTTGCTGCATCCAATTTACCTGCTTTACATATAAATGGCTAAATGGATTATCCAGGCTAAGAAGAAAATGTCTGGGCGTCTCAGAAAGTGGAAAAAGTGAGAAAACGGGTGGATATTCAGTCCCTTGTCAGAACTCAACCTCCCTAAACTGTCAATGGAACATCAGATAGCCTTTTCCAAACTGTTTAACCTGGGGCAACTCGAGTCCACCATAGCAAACAGCCCATCAGGGAAGGCCCCAGGCCGAGATGGCTCATCTATTGCGTATTACAAAACTTTCTCAAAGACACTTCAACCTCACCTCCTCGATATGTGCAAATGCACTCCTTCGAGGCAGCACTTTCTCCCCACAATCCCTTGAAGCCCATATTTCTCTCATTCATACGGAGGGTAAGGACCCGGAATGCGGTAGTAATTATAGACCAATATCTCTATTGAATGTGGACCCTAAAGTATATGACAGTATGCTGGCAAAACGCATTGCGGAATATTTACCACTACTTACAGTATATCACCAGATCAGACAGGTTTCATAAAAGGGAGAGAGGGGAAGGACAATGCCCTACGGATCCTCCATCTGGCACAATATACAGACATCCATAAACTCCCGCTGATGTTTATTGGCAAAGATGCGGAGAAAGCTTTTGATAGGGTGGACCGGACTTTCTTACAGGAGACGCTCAGATCCTTCCTCTTTTCTCCTAACTTAAAAGTAATACTCCGAATGTACACCCAATCCACGGCTAGAGTCAAACTCAATAATTCTCTTACTAATTAATTCAACTTCTGTAATGGTACAAGACAGCGCTGCCAACTACCTTCCCTTTTATTTGTGATAGTAATTGAGCCACTAATACAAGCTATTAGGCAACGTCAATACATAGAGGGATGAATCTCATGGGACACACCATAAAGCCGTGGCCTTCGCCGATGATCTATTAGTCATAACATCACAGCCAGATAAGGGAATTCCAGCTATCTTGCAGATTTTAGAGAGATATGGCTCGTTGTCCAACTTTAAAATAAACTTGTCCAAATCAGAGGCTCTAGGAATAAATGTGTCTGCTCAAGCTATTAAGAATTGTGAGAGCCAATTTCCATTCAGATGACCCACCAACCATATCTCATATATAGGTATTAATATTAGCAAATCCCCCAAAGACCTCTTTAACCTAAACTATAAACCACGCTTGCCAAAAGTAGTTGAACTTAGCAAATTATGTAAGGCTCCCTATCTCTCTTGGATAGGTAGGAAAAATTTAATAAAAAGTGTACATCTACCTAAGTTCATTTACTTATTCTATATGCTTCCTATCCCAATACTGAAGTCATACATCTGTAAGGTTAACTCCTTCTTTTTCAGTTACATTTGGAATAAACATAGACCAAGACTCAACTCACATACCCTAACTTCTCAAGGGTAAGGGGGGAATGGGACATCCTAATATACTTGCATATTATCAAGCTGCAATATTCACCAGAACAATGGATTGCGTCAGGAAAACAGATGGATAGTTTTGGCTCTACTTAGAGGAACACATGTCCCCCATACCACTTTGTGCAATAGTATTTTCTGCCCCTCTAAACTCTCCAAAAGAACGTTCCGCAACTCACTCACCAGCGCTACTGCAGAATGCTGGCAACTGTTTGCAGACTTTCTTTCCCCTTCTCTCTCCCATCTTACGCAAGTATCAGATTTGTTAGACCCTGACTTGGAGATACCTAACACATATAGTGAGCAAGGTGAACTGGAAGCATCCCATCTAATAGATCACTTATTTCCAGACGACACTTTTTTGACTTTTCCGGCAATGAAAGCACTACCTACACTATCTAACCTCACCTTTCTTCATTATGAGTCTCTAAAAAAAGACGGTGCTCCATATCATGATGTATGGCGATCCTTCCAGATTGTTTACTGTAAAGCTCTGGCAAAAATTAAAAGACCACTTTCAAATGTTCAGTTTGTCTGATTTTTATCTTTATAGGTATATTTTTGAGTAAAATGTAAATTGTTCTTTTAGCCTATAAATTTTTGACATCATGTCAATTTCTAAGCAATAAATTTTGTATTTTTTTCTGACAAAGAAAAATGGCCAAAATAAAAAAAACAGTGCCTTCAGACCTCAAATAATGTGAAGAAAATAAGTTCATAATAACTTAGAAAAAACAATATTAATGTTTTATTGTTGCTAAGTGGTTCGCCACCAGTCTGGACACCTTGTCCCTGCAACTATGCTGTCCCTATTTACTATTAGGCATTACAACTTTTATAACATATTTTACAAAAAGTGCTTCCAGTTCCTACATAACAGTCATATCACACATCAAGTGGTACCTGCTACTAATACCTATCATTTCCTATGTTCTACAAATGCTATACTGTAATTTTTCAATAGCCTTATACAATATCAATACACATTTTACATTTATAAAACAACCTATACATGGCATAATATTACAAGCATAATAACATTTTTATTAGTTACAATCAAAGCTGTCATCATTTGAGGTAATTGGCAGATACTATCCCAGCCAGGGTATCTTTTAATGTCCTTTTGTGCTGTATGGAGGATCCGCTCAAAACCTCCAACATTGGTCTTGGGTGGGCTGCAAGACTTAACTGGTCTCCCCTTTAGACCTCATCTTCGGCCTCACCTAACGGGTTTTTCTTCAGGTCTGTAGTTGTTGTGCAGTGATGAAACCTTTGCATTTTAAAAGGCATGTGTAAAACCAATAAGGAGCACCTGAATAGGTGCTGAACTATATACAAATGGAGTGTCCGGATCACTCAGCGTTCATGATCTCTCAGTTTTTATTCTTTATTTTTATGGAAGCAACTTAGGGAACATTTTGCCAGAAATCCACCTGGAGTTAACTTTTTACAGTCATGTTTACTTGTTCTTTTACTGCTTCTTTGATGGCTGTGCAAGCACAGGACCATCCCTGGTCATGGGCACATTGCATAGCACCAGGATCATCGATTCCACCATTGGTGTCTGTGTGGCTGGTGTGTTCTGGGTAGGTGGGGGTGTCAGGGGCTCCAGCTGGATGTCATTGGCTACAGCAGTGATGTCATTGCCTGTTACCTGCATTTCTCCGGACTCCTTCCATTGCGACACCGCTGTTAGTTGCGTCTGCAGCTCCTCAACCTCTCCTTTCAGAGCGCCAGATCTGTTGCAGACGACCGGTTGGAGCCTCTATCTTCCTGGCTAGGGGAGCCTTCTGCTTCCACCCCGCGCCCAGCAAGCCTCCGCTCACTGCTCACCATGGCATCTTCCTGGTGCTCTGTATTCTCTTCTGCTCTGTTTCCCGCTGCGGGGCCTTTCTCCACCCCCCATGGGCGGTGCCTCTTTCCTTTCCCGCCATTCCAGGCTAGGATGCGGACCTCTCCGGGTGGCGGCCATGATGCAATAGCATAAAAATACAGACAGGGTAGGTTCATGGTGCTTCGCACTCTTTCTTGGGTACCGCCCATGATGGCACACCTTACTGCACAACTCATGGGATCGCCATTGCAGCCATCTTTACAGTCCAAATCACAGTCCAATAAATCTGATCCTTTGCACATTTTGGTTTGTTATTTCTCAGTTCAGTCAAATCTCTGGCACACAGGACCCAGTGATACCGGGGTTTGAAGTAAAGTTCGCGACGGCAAGTTGGAGCACCCCCAGGGCCATGTGTTACTCGGTACCGGGTCGGTGTCTTAAAGGAATGTGTCACAGCAGCAGTGACCCGGCCTGTGGCCCTGAGTGTCCATTAAGAATAAGGATTGATGAGGAATAAAGTCTATGTGTAGATAAGTTAGTGATGCCACCTGTGGTACTCGGCAATAATCGTGTTAGCCGACGCTGCAGTTCAGATCCTCTGGGACTGATGGTGTGATGCAGCAGAGTTGGAATAGCTCTCCACAGGCAGAGCTTGGTCCCAGGGCAGATGTAAGATGTTGAGGGAGATGGTGGTGATGTAGTGTTAGGCAAGGGATGTAGCAGTGCTGAGAATGTGACGCAGGAAGAATGCAGAAGACATCGCTGGGTGCAGTTACAAAGCTTTACTCACAGTTCTGGTACGCACAGATGCCCATTTGGTACTGCGCCCTCCAGGTCAGGGGTACAGCAAACTCCCAGATAGATGGAGAACACCTTTCCAGGACTCCCTCCAGTGTATGCCTTTCCTGCCCAACTCACTGTGCTGATTTCCTCCCTCTTGTCTAGCACCGTCACAAACAGTGCCCCAAGCCAGCAGACTCGGATCTTGTCGGGCATAACCTCTAGGTCCCTGGATCCTATGTGTCTGCGTTTCAGCAATGTATTTATGGATTTGGCTACAAGCAATTGCAATGCTCGGAGCCTCTGTTTTGCCTAGCTGAGTCTGTTGTTCACTCCACTAGTTATAGGGCCAGTCCCTATACTGTGACCGTTTCCACCACCCGACGTCAGCTGGCGTGGATTGAGCCCCACGGACAGTATGGTCACTGTACCATGCCTCTACAATCCCTTCCCTCTTCAGGGAGCTTCCTTCAGTCTTTTCCTTCCCAGCAGCTCATCTCACCAGGAGCTGCTTCACTCACGTCTTTCCATTTTCACTTCCTCCTCACGTCTCTCAGACACACTGTTCTCCCACTCTCATTCACTAGCTCCACCCACCTCCTAACACCTTTTCACTACCCAGGCAGAGTTGAGATCCTCCTCTCATAGGGTACATCCAAATGCTCTGCTGCTAAAGGGTGTGTGTGTTGGGTGTGTTGGACACAGGTGTTAGAGTCCTGTGAGGTGCCTCCACCTCACCTCGGGAGTGGGATACCACACCTCTGGGTGAGATGCAGTATCTCTGTGGCGACTGGACTCTCCTGGGGTGCCACATAGGAGCTTGCACAGTAGCATCTATTGGAATGTGATACAAGCTACTGCGAGGTGCTGCCATTTTGATGAAGATATTTTTTTTTCTCTCCACAATATTATATGACTAAATCATAAATGAATATATGCATATTAGCCATTGTATCATGCTACAGCGCAAGCACTGACGCCGGCACCATTTCGATCAGCGTTATTTTTTTTTACCCCACAATATTCTTTACAGTATGTAAAATTGGAGGCATAAGCTCATAAAGATGCATATGTAAGCAGAGCCCCACCCACAGGCCACCCCGGAGCACAAGAATCTCATTAACTGAAAACTGCAAATACAGATTAAACAGCAATCACAAGACGGATTTCATCAACCATGGAACCATTGTAATCAGTATAATGGTATAATGGCGCCGACCTGACACTGTCTGTAGGTTACTGAGCAAAATCCTGCTGACAGGTTCCCTTTAATAAAGTTTTACTCTTAATGTTTTAACTTTAGGTGAAAAAGGTGAAAAAAAAAAAAAAAAGAGCATTTACGTTTAAATGTACCGTAAACCAAAGCAATTACACAATTGTGTTTGCTTCTGACATGCAAACAATGCTTTTTTTTTGGTCACTGGATAATTATAATTATATGATATTGTAAAATAATAAGTAAAATTTTGCATAAGTGCAAAATTACCATTCTAAAATGGAGGTCAAGATCACAGTAAATGACATTTTAATGAAACCAAGTCCAATAAACATTTTAGAGCTGACATTACACAGGCAGAGAAAATATAGAAAATAAGAAAATGTTTAACAGTAAATTATGTTTCTAGATCGTAAAAGAAAATTGCATTAAATAATTAGAAATGTTTGCACATTTTGCTGTGATAAGAAACCATAGAACAGGTTTACGTATTGTAAAGTCTATTATCATCTATGGCCAATTTCATATGAGCGTATAAAAATTTTTGATTTTCATCCAGAAAAAATAGACAGTTTTTCATTTCTATGGTCATCTGTATGGCATCCGCTTTTATAAGGTCTATAAATATAAGCTGTCATCTGAACAGTCCAATTCAATAATATTGGTTCTACTGCTGTCCATCCGATGTTAGCGTTTTCCACAGCACTTATACGGTGTTGTGAAAGTAGCCTTATAAGTGGATCTTTACCTTCAAGGCACTCACCCACAGAGGTCACATCATTCAATTAGCCCATTGATGCGCCTGTTACGTGATCACATGTCATCAATGTCTTGCTATGACAGCAGAAGATGCCTTGAAAACGTTCATGCTTGTCATCGCAGAGCTTACTTGGAGCCCAGCCTGTGGCCGAGCTTCAAAGCAGACTGTGATTTTCACTATATGGGCTCATGCTCACATGCGGGAAACTCGGACAAGTCTCGCACGTCAATACCTGGCACTGCCGCCGGCACTTGGATCGGAGCATTCAGCTTCCTGTATTTCTATGCAGCTGAACACACCGATCCGAGTGCCGCTGGCAGTGCCGGATATTGACGTGTGAGACTCGCGCATGTGAGTATAAGCCCTTTCACTAATACTGTGGTATTGCTGTATATAGAACGAGCGATCAGATGATCGCAGGTTAACATCTCCAACAAGTACAGTGAAAAGTAAAAAAAGATTTTAAAAATATAAAAAAAACAAAAGCATAACCTTATTACCCCAAGTCTGTTTTCGCCTTCATGACCAGGCCGAATTTTACAATTCTTACCAGTGTCAATTTATGAGATGATACCTCTGGAATGCTTGAAGAGATTGTCTTCTCGTGACACATTGTACTTCATGATAGTGGTAAAATTTGTTCGATATAACTTGTGTTTAATTGTAAAAATATAGAAAATTTGGTCAAAATTTTGAAAATTTCACCATTTTTAACCTTTTAGTCTTAACATTTTACTTCTTTTCCATAAAAATGTTACTTTAGCCCCTAATATATATATATTTTTTTTAAACATAACAGGAGAAAATGGACTCCAAAATTTGTTGTGCAATTTCTTCTGAGAAAGCTGATACCCAATATGTGGGGGAAAACTACTGTTTGGGTGCATGACTCGGAAGGAAAGCAGCACCATTTGACTTTTTGAGCACAAAAATAGCTGTAATTGAGATCGAAAGCCATGCCGTGTTTGGAGAGTCCCGGATGTGGCCGAACAATGGCAACCCCCCACAAGTGACCGCATTTTGGAAACTACACCCCTTAAGGAATGTATCTAGATGTGTGATGAACATCTTTAAACAAGGGTAACAGGAGAAAATAGAGTCCAAAATGTGTTGTGCAATTTCTCATGAGTTTACAGCTATCCCATATATAACAGAAAGCTAGTTTTTGGGTGCATGGCAGTGCTCAGAAAGGAAGGAGTGGCGAACTGGAGCATATACTATATATTAGATGGAATGATCTGCAGGTGTCATGTCGCATTTGGAGAGTCCTTGATGTGCAACCTCCCCCACATTTTGGAAACTAGATCCCTCAAGGAGTTTATCTGGATGTGTGGTGAGCAACTTGAACCCACAGGTGCGTTACAGAATTTTACAACATTGAACTGTGAAAATAAAAAAAAAAAATGTATATTTTTTACCACAAAAATGTTGCTTCAGTTCAAGATTTTCACAAGGATAGCAGGAGAAAATGGACCCAAAATTTGCTGTGCAATTTCTGCTGAGCATTCCAATACTCCATCTGTGGTCGAAAACTACTTTTGAGGCACAGTACAAGGCTCAGAAGGGAAGAAGAGCTAAATTGGAATTCAGACTTTGCTGTAAAAATTTGAGGATGCTATCACATTGGCAGAGACCCTGAGGTGCCAGAACAACAGAAACCCCCCATAAGTGACCTAATTTTACAAACAGTACCCCCAATGAATTTTTCTAGGGGTATAGTCAGCATGTTGCCACCACATGTGCCTACCAGAATTTTTACCATTGGATGGAAAAGAAAGAATAATTACATTTTTACCACTAACATGTTGTTTTATCCCCAAGTTTGTAATTTTTCTAAGGGCTAATAGGAAAACATAAACCTGTCAGTCTTTTGTGCAATTCCTCCTGAGTGCACCAATGCTCTACATGAAATTGGGAAATACTTTTCATGTACAGGGCAAAGCTCAGAAATGAAGGAGCGCCATATTATTGTGCAGATTTGGCTGTTACAGTGGGTACGGAAAGTATTCTGACCCCTTTAAATTTTTCACTCTTTGTTTCATTGCGGCCATTTGTTAAATTCAAAAAAGTTCATTTTTTTCCTCATTAATGTACACTCTGCACCCCATCTTGACATTTTTGCAAATTTATTAACAAAGAAAAACTGAAATATCATATGGTCATAAGTAGAGATGAGCGACTTTGCCTTTTTTCAGGTCGAGTCGGGTTTCATGCCAATCTGGGTCAACAACTGGGTCATCCATCACCTCCTCTTCAATGTCATGTGCACCTTCCTCTGTGTCACCGTGTATGGTGGTATAGTATGCGGGAAGGGGCACCTGAGTTTCATCAGGGTCTGATTCTGCCTCAGTACACTGCGAGGACAATGTAGTGCTCTGAGTGAATGTACCAGCAGATAAATCTAGCAGTGGCTGTGCATCAGTGCACTCCATGTCAGATTCATCTTCGACTGGGGAATTCACGATTTGACTTGATAACCCAGGCATGGTATGTGAAAAGAGCTCCATGGAGTAATCTGTAGTGTGGCCTGCCGCATCCTTCACTTTTGGTAGGGGTTTAGGACACAAGGAAAGGTGTTGTTCCTGACCAGGAGCCTCCACTGATGACTCGGTGCTTTTATTTTTTGAAACTTCAGAAGAGGAGGCGAGAGAGCTAGAGGCTGTGTCAGCAATGTAAGCCAAAACTTGTTCCTGAAGCTCTGGCTTTGAAAGCGGTTTACTTACTCCCAGAAAAGGGAGCCTTCGAGGCCTTGTGGAGCCAGATGATGACGCAGGCTCAACACCTCCTGCCTTAGGTGCTATTGTGCTTTTGCCACTACCAACAGATGCACCACCAACACCACCACCATCAGGACCAGCTGGCAACCCCCACCCACTTCCACCGCCTCTTCCACCATACTTCCTCATTTTTGTGAAAATGTACCCAAAATACCACCAGCTATATGGTACTGTAAAACAAGGTAGAAGGTGTATATAGTATTGGTGAGAATTTGAATCTCACTAGAGATTTGAGGATGCTGAACTATTGTCTCAGGCCCAGTAGAGATTACACCTCAATGTAACAGGCTTAAATTGAATGGTGTATGACAAGGTGGAGGGTGTATCTAGTATTGGTGAGAATTTGAATCTCACTAGAGATTTGAGGACGCTGAACTATTGTCTCAGGCCCAGTGGAGATTACACCTCAATGTAACAGGCTGAAATTGAATCATAGAATCGTAGAGTTGGAAGGGACCTCCTGGGCCATCTGGTCCAACCCCCTGCTCAAAGCAGGATTCGCTAAATCATCCCAGTCAGATGTCTGTCCAGCCTCTGTTTGAAGACTTCCATTGAAGGAGAACTCACCACTTCTCGTGGCAGCCTGTTCCACTCATTGATCACTCTGTCAAAAAGTTTTTTCTAATATCTAATCTGTGTCTCCTCCCATTCAGTTTCATCCCATTGCTTCTAGTCTTTCCTTGTGCAAATGAGAATAAAGTTGATCCTTCTACAATGTGACAGCCCTTTAGATATTTGTAGACAGCTATTAAGTCTCCTCTCAGTCTTCTCTTTTGCAAACTAAACATTCCCAAATCCTGCAACCTTTCCTCATAAGACAGGGTTGCAGACCGGTCACCATTCTGGTCGCTCTTTTCTGAACTTGCTCCAGTTTGTTGATGTATTTTTTAAAATGTGGTGCCCAAAACTGGACACAATATTCCAGATGAGGTCTGACCAAAGAGGAGTAGAGGGAAATAATGACTTCACGTGATCTAGACTGCATGCTTCTGTTAAAACATCCTAGAATTGCATTTGCCTTTTTTGCTGCTGCATCACACTGTTGACTCATATTCAGTCTGTGATCTATTAGTATACCCAAGTCTTTTTCACATGTGCTGTCACTTAGCCCTATTCCTCCCATTCTATATATGCTTTTTCATTTTTATTGCCCAGATGTAGTACTTTGCATTTCTCCCTGTTAAAAACCATTCTGTTAGTTGCTGCCCACTTCTCCAGTTTATTTAAATCTTTTTGAATCCTCTCTCTCTCTTCTCTAGTATTAGCTATCCCTCCTAGCTTTGTGTCATCAGCAAATTTAATCAGTTTACCCTCAATTCCTTGATCTAAATTGTTGATAAAGATGTTGAACAATACAGGGCCCAGGACAGAGCCCTGTGGTTCCCCACTTGAGACATTCTTCCAACTGGATGTGCAGCCATTTACGACCACTCTTTGGGTCCGATCACTAAGCCAGTTATGAATCCACCTAACAGTTGCCTTGTCCATTCCAAACTTAGTCATTTTTTCAATAAGGATTGTATGAGAGACTTTGTCAAATGCTTTGCTGAAGTCAAGATATACTATATCTACAGCATTTCCTTGATTCACCCAATCAGTGATACCATCATAGAAGGAAATTAAGTTAGTCTGACATGACTTATTAGTTACAAACCCATGCTGGCTCTGTTTAATCACTTCATTCTTATCCAGGTATTGACATACATGTTGTTTAATAATTTGTTCAAAGATCTTTCCTGGTATAGAAGTCAGACTCACCGGCCTATAGTTGCCTGGGTCCACCTTCTTCCCCTTTTTGAAGATAGGAACAACATTTGCTCTTCTCCAGTCCTCTGGCACTTCTCCTGTTCTCCAAGAATTTTCAAAGATTATGGAGAGGGGTTCAAAAATTTCTTCTGCTATCTCCTTCAGTACTCAGCAGTGTGCAAACAGCAATGCAGCTATCAGGGAGCCTTATAAGGCAGCCTAATAACCAACAGAGCTGATGCACAAAAATATATCCTCCCCTGTCACTGCACACAAACTGTTGTGCTGTACAGTGGAAATCGCTAACAGCAGAAGCAGTTTTTTGGTTCTTCTTCCCTGCCTAATGCTCTCCCTTATTCTGAATCAGCAGCAGAAACCTCTCCCTAATGCTAAGATCGGCAGAAGTAAGATGGCGGTCGGTGTGCACGCCCTTTTATAGCCCCTGTGACGCCACACAAAGCCAGCCAATCACTTGCATGCCCTTCTCAAAGATGGTGGTGACCGATGCCTATGTCATCGCGTTGCCCACAGTGTGCGGCCTCCATCATTGGCTGAAAAAGGGCACTGGTAGTGCGGCGCCCCTGAGTCTCAGCCACCACAGAGGTACTGCACCTCCTCCTGAGGTGTGGTGCCCCACCATCCAGGTAAGTTGGGGGCTCCTGACCACGCTCCAACACTCGCACCCCACACAACAGAGTAGTTCAGCAAAGCCACATTGCGGCTCCCTGCTTGGAGTGTAGCAGAGCACCTTTGGTGGCTCCCTGCTTGGAACACGAAACGTGCTGGGAGGCGGGTGGACTTGAGAATACATAAAAGAGCGGGGAGGTTTAGAATTAGAGGTCAGTCTGAGGGAGGAAGTCACTCAGAGAGGAGTGAGGAAAGGAGATCCCTGGAAGAGGGATGGAGGAAGGAGTGCTGCAGCTGCCTCAGTGATCTGAGCCAGCTGGCACGGGAAAGGAAAGAAGGAGAAAGACATTGAACTGGAGCCTGTGCTTCCATAAGAAAGAAAGACAAGTATGGAATGTAGGAGTAAAAGGGAACACAGAGGACGTGGGTTAGAGGAAGAACCCTGCCTAGAAATTCTAAGCGCAAGGCCGGGGCCCGGTCCCCGAGGTTGTATGGACACTAATGGTTCTGCAGCAGACATCGGTGGAGTAGTGGGCTGTAAATGCACTACTCCCATCTAAGACTTGGGGGCACAACAGCAACTTGGATAGTGAGCCGGGACTCAGGAGTAAGGAGTCCCCGAAGCAGGCTACAGCTGTCTGCCGTACAAGTAGAGTTCTTGGGAATATCTGTCAGGAGGCACTCCAGTGTAACTCAGTACTGGGAGTACTTCACACTTAAAGGCGCTATAGAGGAGACTTTCAGAAAGGCACATGTTGGCGGAGTGTTGGAAGGGAGCTTTCCATCTTGCCTGGAGGTTGACTGAGTCCCTAACCCGGAGGATACGGCATGGAGGCAGGCACCTGTGTGTACTACAGACTGAGTAAAGCTTTAGAACTACAAGCCCTGGTGTCCTCCATTCATTCCTGCGACAACATACCGGGTACCGCTACATCTGGGTACCAGCATCTACACTGCCCTGGGACTATAGCTCCACCTGTGGGGAGTTACACCATCTTGGCTGAAACCCACCATCAGTCCCAGAGGATCTGCATGCAGCGTTGGCCTAACACCTCACTTGCCGAACACCACAGGTGGCGTCACGAACTATTTATCTAACTACATTCCACCACCATTCAAACTCCCCCTATTAATTGGGTGCCCAGGGCCACGGACCGGGTCACCGTTGCTGTGACACATCCCACCGACACCGGCCCGGTACCGAGTATCCCATGGCCCTGGGAGGGCGACCCAGAAGCATCTTTTGAAACGCGACTTTGGCGCTCGGGTCGCTGTCCTCGTGGCCGACCTCACGCTATGGTCGGGTTTTGTTTCATGAAACCCGACTTCAGCGAAAGTCGCCGACTTTTAAATTTGACCGACCCGTTTCCCTCAACCCTAGTCATAAGTATTCAGACCCTTTGCTCATTATTGAGAAGAAGCACCTTTTTGAGCTAGAAAAGTCATGAGTCTTCTTGGGAATGATGCAACAAGTTTTTCACACCTGGATTTAGGGATGCTCTGCCATTCTTCCTTGCAGATCCTCTCCAGTTCCGTCAGGTTGGATGGTGAACGTTGGTGGACAACGGTCTCTCCAGAGATGCTCAATTGGGTTTAGGTCAGGGCTCTGGCTGGGCCAGTCAAGAATGGTCACACAGAGTTGTCCTGAAGCCACTCCTCTGTTATTTTATCTGTGTGCTTAGGGTCATTGTCTTGTTGGAAGGTGAACCTTCGGCAAAGTCTGAGGTCCAAAGCACTCTGGAAGAGGTTTTCATCCAGAATATCTCTGTACTTGGCCGCATTCATGTTTCCTTCAATTGCAACCAGTCATCCTGTCTCTGCAGCTGAAAAACACCCTCATAACATGATGCTGTAACCACCATGTTTCACGGTTGGGATTTTATTGGACAGGTGATGAGCAGTGCCTGGTTTTCTCCACACATACCGCTTAGAATTATCACCAAAAAGTTCTATCTTCGTCTCATCAGACCAGAGAATCTTATTTCTCATAGTCTGGGAGTCCTTCATGTGTTTTTTTAGCAAACTCTATGCGGGCTTTCATATGTCTTGCACTGAGGAGAGGCTTCCGTCGGGCTACTCTGTCATAAAGGCCCAACCAGTGGATGGCTGCAGTGATAGTTGACTTTGTGGAACTTTCTCCCATCTCCCTACTGTATCTGTGATGCTCAGCCACAGTGATCTTGGCATTCTTCTTTATTTCTCTCACCAAGGCTCTTCTTCCATGATTGCTCAGTTTGTCTAAGAAGACTTCTGGTGGTCCCAAACTTCTTCCATTTAAGGATTATGGATTCCACTGTGCTCTTAGGAACCTTGAGTACAGGAGAAATTCTTTTGTAACCTTGGCCAGATCTGTCTCTGAGCTCCTTGGCCAGTTCCTTTGACCCTCATGATTTTCATTTGGTCTGACAAGCACTGTGAGCTGTGAGGTCTTATATAGACAGGTGTGTGCCTTTACAAATCAAGTCCTATCAGTTTATTTAAACACAGCTGGACTCCAATGAAGGAGTAGAACCATCTCAAGGAGGATCACAAGGAAATGGACAGCATGTAACTTAAATATGAGTGTCTGAGCAAAGGGTCACAATACTTATGACCATAATAAATAATAATAATAAATTTTATTTTTATAGCGCCGACATATTCCGCAGCACTTTACATTTCAGAGGGGATTTGTACAGACAGTCTATGAGGAAAGAGGTAGACACGAAAGGTGGGTGGTAACAGTTGCCCTGATTGTATGGACCAGCCATAATGTTAAGTGTGTAACAGTACAGACAGAGGGCTAATGGATGCATAAAGCATGTGGGAACATGATGCTGGGAACCTGGTTATGGTAAAACTTTTGGCTCTGCCACACAGGGATAGGTTAGGTTAATGTGTTGAGGCGATAGGCCAGTCTGAATAAATGCGTTTTCAGGACACGCTTAAAATTGTGGGGATTGGGGACTAATCGTATTGACCTGGGAAGTGCATTCCAAAGAATTGGCGCGGCACGTGTAAAGTCTTGGAGACGGGAGTGGGAGGTTCTGACTATTGAGGATACTAACCTCAGGTCATCAGCAGAACGGAGGGCGCGGGTAGGGTGGTATACTGAAACAAGGGAGGAGATATAGGGTGGTGCTGAGCCATGGAGGGCTTTGTGGGTGAGGGTAATAAGTTTATACTGAATTCTGGAGTGGATGGGTAGCCAGTGTAATGACTGGCACAAGGTAGAGGCATCGGTGTAACGATTGGTGAGGAATATGATCCTGGCTGCAGCATTCAAGACAGATTGGAGAGGGGAGAGTTTGGTAAGAGGGAGACAGATTAGAAGAGAGTTACAATAGTCGAGACGAGAATGAATAAGAGAAACAGTAAGAGTTTTTGCAGAGTCAAAAGTAAGAAAAGGTCGAATTCTAGAAATGTTTTTGAGGTGCAGATGACAAGAGCGAGCCAGTGATCGAATGTGGGGGGCAAAGGAAAGCTCGGAATCAAGTATGACCCCAAGACAGCGGGCATGTTGCTGGGGAGTAATAGTGGAACCACACACGGAAATGGCAATGTCGGGTGTAGGTACATTAGTAGCGGGAGGAAACACAAGGAGTTCAGTCTTTGACAGGTTCAGTTTCAGATATAGTGAGGACATGATATTAGACACAGCGTTTAGACAATCGCCAGTGTTTTCTAGAAAGGCTGGCGTGATGTCAGGAGAAGAAGCGTATAATTGGGTGTCATCAGCATAGAGATGGTACTGGAAACCAAATCTACTGATTGTTTGACCAATAGGGGCAGTGTACAAGGAGAAGAGGAGGGGGCCTAGAACCGATCCTTGAGGAACCCCAACAGTAAGGGGAAGGTGAGAGGAGGAGGAACCGGCAAAAGAAACAGTAAAGGTGCGGTCGGAGAGATAGGAGGAGAACCAGGAGAGAACGGTGTCCTTGAGGCCAATGGAATGGAGCATAGTGAGGAGGAGCTGATGATCCACAGTGTCGAATGCTGCAGAGAGATCCAAGAGAATTAGCATGGAGTAATGACCATTTGATTTAGCTGTTAGCAGATCATTAGAGACTTTAGTGAGGGCAGTTTCAGTGGAGTGTAAAGAGCGGAAACCGGATTGGAGAGGGTCGAGAAGAGAGTTTTCTGAGAGATAGCAGATAAGACGGGAGTGGACCAGGCGTTCCAGGAGTTTAGAGATGAAGGGAAGATTAGAGACAGGTCTATAGTTAGCGGCACAGTTTTGGTCGAGGGATGGTTTTTTAAGTAGTGGATGTATGATGGCATGCTTAAATGAGGAGGGAAAAATACCAGAAGAGAGAGGTTAAATATTTTAGTTAGGTGAGGGGTGACAGCAGGGGAAAGGGACTGGAGGAGATGTGACGGAAATGGGTCACTGGTGCAAGTAGTTGGGCGAGAAGATGCAAGGAGCCTGCTTACTTCTTCTTCTGTGACTGGTTCAAAATCAGAGAGTGAGTTAGATGCAGTGGGGGAGGGAGGACAGTGCATGGTATGAGGGGATTTGGAGATAATTTCCTGTCGGATCTGGTCAATTTTTTCTTTGAAGTAATTGGCCAGATCGTCAGCTCGGAGCTCCGTGGTTGGGGCCTGTACTCTTGGATTGAGTAGAGAATGAAAAGTGTCAAAGAGACGTTTCGGGTTATTGGACAGTGAGATGATGAGGGTGTTGAAATAGGTTTGTTTGGAGAGGTGAAGGGCAGTGTTGTATGTTCTAAGCATAAACTTAAAGTGGATGAAATCTTCGTGTAGATTGGATTTTCTCCACAGACGTTCGGCGCACCTGGAGCACCGCTGCAGGAAACGTGTTTGCACCGTGTGCCAGGGTTGTCGCCGTCTGCGTTGTGGTGTTCTATTTATAGGGGGTGCAAATTCATCCAGGGCACTTTGAAGTGTTTCATTGTAATGCTTCAATGCAGAATCAGGACATGAGAGGGAGGAGATAGGGGCCAATGAAGACTGCAAGTTCTTCAGAAGTTTCTGGGTGTTAATGGCCTGTATGTTTCTATAAGTCTGGACAGTGGGGGTGACCTGAGCAGCCTGGCAGTTCTTTATAGAGAATGAAAGAAGATTGTGGTCAGAGAGCGGGAGAGGGGAGTTTGCAAAATCATCCACTGCACAAAGCCGAGAGAAGACCAAGTCGAGGGAGTTTCCGTCTTCATGCGTTGGAGAATTAGTAAGCTGCGAAAGGCCAAATGAGGAGGTTAGAGATAAAAGGTGAGTAGCAGATGGGGAGAGGGGAAGAGCAATGGGGATGTTGAAATCTCCCATGATGAGGGTAGGGATGTCACAGGAGAGAAAATGTGGAAGCCAAGTGGCAAAATGATCCAGGAACTGATGGGAGGGGCCGGGAGGACGATACACCACCGCCACTCGCATGGAGAAGGGGGTGTAGAGTCTGACGGCATGGACCTCAAAAGAAGGGAAGACAAGTGAGGGTACTTGAGGGATAACCTGAAAGGTACATTTTGGTGATAGGAGCAGACCAACGCCTCCACCAGCTCTATTGTCTGATCTTG
This sequence comes from Dendrobates tinctorius, assembly GCF_039654945.1. NCBI lineage: Eukaryota > Metazoa > Chordata > Amphibia > Anura > Dendrobatidae > Dendrobates > Dendrobates tinctorius. The sequence goes on from NW_027361870.1 coordinate 14,120,523, forward strand.
GGGTATGAGAGAAGTGTAGTCCCCCGTATGAAAGAGCAGCAGCAGCGGTAGTATCCGACTGCTGGATCCAGGTTTCAGTAAGAGCCAGGAGGTTAAGAGAATTAGAAAGGAAGAAGTCATGAATGAAGGAGAGTTTGTTACACACTGAGCGAGAATTCCAAAGTGCACAATTAAGAGAGACAGATGGCATGCAGGGAATATTAATCAGATTAGAGGGGTTTCTGAGTGTAGCAGTGGGGAGGTTTGACTTTCTATAACATGGGGGACCAGGGTTGGGAGCAATGTCTCCTGCAACTAGGAGAAGGAGGATAGAAAGAGTGAGCAGATGGTTAAGTGATTTGTGAGAGCGTCTCTGGTGTTGAATGGTGGGACTGGCTGGATCTGTGCAATTTAACAATGTGAAAAGAGCATGAGTGCTGTACATAGGAGAGGAAAGAAGTGAGGGGCCAATATGGATGGAGTGTGGAGAGTTAATGCCAGGGCGGTGGATGTGTGTGAATGCAGCGGCCAGGATATAAATTACACAAATGCATATGGTATATATTTGTTGCACCCCAAATGTACAGGGAGTAGAAGTATATAAATGTCTTACCTGTCTCCTGCCCAACTGCCATGTTATAACTGCCAGAAGCACTTTGATACATGTACTTAGATTACATGTGCATAAATGCCACCCCTGCATAAATGCTCCCCCTAGCTAGGTCTGAATATATAGGAGGTTAAGGCTAAGTTTTTTTTTGTTTTTTTTTTTGTGGCCCTCTCTGCTCGTTAATCAATCACACTAAATTGAGACACCAGGACCCAATAAAATGTTGTGGTCAAATAAACACATGTCCAACACTACATGGATCATAAAGCACTTTGAAAAGTTTCTGGACCTCACAACATAAGGGGACAAGCAGAGTAAGTTGAAAAAAACTATATACCAGATATAAGCTTGCAGAGTTGAAAACACATAGATAGCATTCAGGATTAACTGCTTGCTGACATTGAATGGAGACACAGGAGTGGATTCAGAGCAGAGATTGGAAAAGCTGGTTACCAGATATAAGCTTGCAGAGTTGAAAACACATAGATAGCATTCAGGATTAACTGCTTGCTGACATTGAATGGAGACACAGGAGTGGATTCAGAGCAGAGATTGGAAAAGCTGGTTACCAGATATAAGCTTGCAGAGTTGAAAACACATAGATAGCATTCAGGATTAACTGCTTGCTGACATTGAATGGAGACACAGGAGTGGATTCAGAGCAGAGATTGGAAAAGCTGGTTACCTGTATGAAGAGAATAGAGATGCGTGTCACATTCATCCATGTTATAACTGCCAGAAGTACTTTGATACATGTACTTAGATTACATGTGCATAAATGCCACCCCTGCATCATGTGATAGTTCAGTTTTCTTTTTTAATAAATTTGCAAAAATTTCTACATTTCTGTTTTTTCAGGCAAGATGGGGTGCAGAGTGTACATTAATGAGAAAAAAAATGAACTTTTTTGAATTTGCCAAATGGCCGCAATGAAATAAAGAGTGAAAAATTTATAGGGGTCTGCAAACTATCTGTACATACTGTATATCAGCCATTGTGCATCCATACAGGTGTGTACAAAACATCAGACTGCACTCCGATGTCTTCTGAATGCAGTCCGATATACAGCGAGTCACACAATGGAGAAGATGTAGAAGTTAAATTCTTGATCTTCTCCGTACCTGTGATTCGATTCTCACATGATAGAGAATTTGATCACAGTTAAATGGCACTCGGCTCACTCTCACAGTAGAGTTTGTGCCGGGGGTCATTTGCGCATATCATCCGATGATTCTCTCATACAAGTGTACGTGAACCCTATTCCTGAGCTTCAGAAGAGTCCCAAGTAGGCAGCGATGGAAGACAAAGGGGCTCTTACCTCGGGGTTTCAAGTCTATATCCCCACAAAAATGCAATTCAGACAAAATGCCTACTTCCATTCGCAGTAGGAAGGTAGATGGTGACACCTTGGACACAGTTCGATCTCTGACGGTGTCTGTATTTTTAGTGCACAAAAGTGTGGTCAACCACCAAACAGTGGATGGCTAAAAAGACGGGACACTGCGGCAACAGAGGACAGAATGAGTTCAAAGTTACTCCATATGCCTCATTATAGTGAATGGTTCCATGAGTAGTTTCATCTGCATCTCATTTTTTGGGAATCTAGATAGAAACCCCATTGTAAGTATTATGTGTAAAGCACAGAATACCATAAATGTGAGCATAGCTTTGAAAGAAATCAAAAGCGTTGTGTACCTCAAAAATGATACCAGCAAAAATTACATTTCATCTAAAAAAAAAAAACCCTCCCCCAGAACCATCAATTGTCAATGTAAAAATAATGTACTTCCATATCACAGGTAGATCAACGACTCTGGAAATACAGTATGGATCCCCCTAAAAATAAAATCCTGAGAAATCTTTACTCCCAAATCCAAATGTCCCCTTCCTTCTGAGCCCCATATTGTGCCTAAACTGCAGTTAGCATACACATGTTTTGTATTGCTTTAGTGGGAAGAACCCACTTTAAAATTAATGTTGTTCGTGTCTCCATAAACACATTGTATTGGGCTCTAAGCTGACATATTTGCAGTTTTCACTCTGTAACATCCACTGTATATTATTTTCTGTGGAACACAATTTTGCTGGAATAGTTTGTGGACCCCATTTACAGAGACCCTAGGGTGCTAGAAAAGCAGAAAAGGGGAAGTAATTAAAGGGTTTACTTTCCAAAATTACTTCCCCTTTTCTGCTTTTCTAGCACCCTAGGGTCTCAGTAAATGGGGTCCACAAACTATTCCAGCAAAATTGTGTTCCAAAAGTCAAATGCCGCTTTTGTCTTCTGAGCCCTACCCTGTGGCTAACAGTAGTTCGGGGGTATCGTTGTGTATGTGACAAATTGCGTAACAAATTGTGGAGCTCATGTTCTCTTATTATACACCTTAAAAACAAAAAATTTGCAGCTAATAGGCCCCTGTAGGATTAAAATATTTTTAAGGTTTTCGATAGATTTCAGATATTTTCATAAAGAAGGGAGGGCGCCTCTTCTTTCACCCATTATTTCCCCCAGCTCTCCACAATGCATTCACGGGTGCGCCAATGCAATGTCATGGCACCTGGAGGCCTATTGTTGGCCACTATGTTTGCCATGTTTGTACACCTATGAACAGAAGATCAATAGTTGTACAGTAGATTGCAATGCTATGGGATTGCATTGGTACAAAAGCAACAAAGCAAACATGTTTAAGTCTCTTACTTGGACTTATAATAAAATTATTTAAAAGACAAAACTTTAAATCACCCCTCTTTTCCCAAACTGTAAATAGAGAAATGTAATTTTTTTCACAAAATTACCACATTTGTTATTGTCGCATCCATAATTGTCTTATCTAATAAATTATCAAAATAGTTATCCAAAATGGTAAACACTAGGGATGAGCGAGTAGTGAAATACTCGGACTTGCTGTACTCATTACGAGTAGCTCCTAATACTCGGGTACTCGTAACGAGTCCAATGCAAGTCTATGGGAAATGCGAGTCATGGGCTGTGTGTGTGTGCGGGGCTATTCTGGACTGTGCTGGGCTGTGCAGGTACTGTGCAGGGACTGTGCTGCCTTTGCGGGGACTGTGCTGGACTGTGCAGGTACTGTGCGGGGACTGTGCTGGGCTGTGCGGGACTGTGCCGGGCTGTGCAGATACTGTGCGGGGACTGTGCTGGGCTGTGCAGGTACTGTGCGGGGACTGTGCTGGGCTGTGCGGGACTGTGCGGGACTGTGCCGGGCTGTGCGGGACTGTGCAGATACTGTGCGGGGACTGTGCTGGGCTGTGCAGGTACTGTGCGGGGACTGTGCTGGGCTGTGCGGGGACTGTGCTGGGCTGTGCGGGGACTGTGCGGGGACTGTGCGGGGCTGTGCAAGGACTGTGCTGGGCTGTGCAGGAACTGTGCTGGCCTTTGTGGGGACTGTGCTGGGCTGTGCAGGTACTGTGCGGGGCTGTGCCGGGCTGTGCGGGGACTGTGCTGGGCTGTGCCGAATATTGCGCGGCGAGTAGTGAAATACTCGCCAGGATTCAAGTACCACGAGTACTGCATTACTCGCCGAGTACCGAATCCTATCGAGTATACTCGCTCATCCCTAGTAAACACCTAAGCACATAAAAGCCGGCAGAATTGCTGTTTTTGGCCAAAAATTTAATTTAAAAAATCCCATAGAGATACTAAAGAAAACAACAGCTTGTCACACAAAAAGCAGGCATTCACACATGAAAAATAAAAAACATGGCGACTTAAGCCAAGTTTTTGTAAATGTTATTTTTTAATCAGTAAAAAAAAAATTAAGCAAACTATATGGGTTGTGGACATACAAAATTTACTGTCTCGTAGAGTGGGGTTCCCCAACTCCAGTCCTCAAGGCCCACCAACAGATCATGTTTTCAGGATTTCCTTTGTATTGCTCAGGTGAAGCAATTATCACCTGAGCAATACTTAGGAAATCCTGAAAACATGATCTGATGTGGGCCTTGAGGACTGGAGTTGGGGAACCCTGTCGTAGAGCAAAGTTGCATGGAAATTTATTGGGTGTGTAGTTTTCTTTTAATTCCACCCTGTTTATGAGTACATTATAAGCTAATATGAATGGTGTTTTTCAAAACTATGATATGTCCCACTATAAACAAGCCCTTATACAGTTATGCTGATGGAGAAAGAAAGAAAGAAAGAAAGAAAGAGAAAGAAAGAAAGAAACTCCAAGGGGTAAAAATGGTGTTCCATTGAATTATATTCTGTTTACATAATAGTTATCTATTAAGATAAAGATTACAACAGACATATATCACATAAAAGATCCTTTTACACCTCTCTTAATTGCACTTCCTAGCAAGAACTTCCTTAAAACATATTTCATCATCAGTGCCAAAATTGTACATTGACCAGACCGCTTAAGAAAGGTGCAGGTTACAGCTAAATGTGCTGTTAATGTAAGCCGCTGTTAGCTGCAATTGTTTGACCTTCTTGGAACAGATCAATAAAACATCAGATTTATTGGACTTCATATTCAATCATTAATCCATGATAACCTGTGAAATTGTACAATATAATGTTTCATTCTCAATGGACTTTAATCTGTCTCGGTCAGCAGAGTAGCATTCATTGACTAATATTTTACTAAGGTGCACAATATGCATTAAAGCATATTAACTTATATCTCTGCTACACATGAGATTATATGATTATTTCTGTAAATTCTGGTTTGTAGCTAGGATTTCCTTCAACTAGAAAGATTTTCCTCACCCTGTATATAAATTCCTCTTGGCAGTTCTTCTAGCATCCAGCACCTAGAAGGCATTCTTTGCTTGCCTCTCCCAGCTATGCCACTGCAACTCTCCGCATGGCGGGCATAGATCCCCAAAGCATTGGCGAAACGATAACCCCAGCAGCCATAGTGACTGCTTTACATCCTACCGTCTCCGTGTGCCTTGGCAGTAGGCTGGTAGTCCCATCTTAGACAAAGGCAAAATATTAAAAAGGGTGGTACTTTTGTCTGTCACTTGCTGCATGTTACTGGCACTTGCTGCCCACATGTCGTGATGAGCATAGAGTGGAAGGAAGGAGGAGAGCGCTGGTACCAACAGCTGTTCTTTTATTCCAATGTTTAAAGGAGTTTTCTGGGACATGTATGAATTTCTGCAGTCACTTTATTTGACTACCATTTTCCGACTCCTAATAACGTGCAATATACACACAGTTAGGATTATGCTCTGTTTTAACAGCGGTAGTTAATAGTACTTAAACCACAGTGCCGTTAATTATCGGTGCTGTGGAGAAAGTGTATAGCGCCCCCAGAGTCAGATTTTCTCCGGGGTCTCGGCTGCCGGGGGTAGATGAGACCCCCAGAGAACATGATTCAGGTTGGTTTTTACTGACCCCGCTTTTGCGATCACCGTTATTAACCGTATAACTGCGACTGCAAAAAAAGGTGCGATTTTCCTTTCATTTTCTCTCCTCTGATGGTGATCGTACATCAGAGGAGAGAGAAATAAGGTCCCCGATCCCCCCAGTACCTCCTGGTTGTCCTTGTGGTCCTTGGGCCCTCCTGCCTCCTCCGGTGGGCGCCGCCATCTTGGTCCGGGAAGAAAATGGTGTGTGCATGCGCAGTGCGCCCGCCGAATCTGTCGGCCTGCAGATTCCATTCATTCATTCATTCAATGTACATTTTAATCACTGTGATAAACCATATCACAGTGATCAAAATAAAAAAAATAGTAAATAACCCCACCCTTTATCATCCCCTTAGGGAAATTTATTTTCATTTTTCCATTAGGGTTAAGGTTAGAATTAGGGTTAGAATTAGAGTTAGGGTTGGAATTAGGGTTAGGGTTGGAATTAGGGTTAAGATTAGGGTTAGGGCTGAGATTAGGTTTATGATTAGGGTTTGGCATTAGGGTTAGGTTTGGGATTCGCGTTAGGTGATGGCATTAGGGTTAGGGGTGTGTTGGGGTTAGGGTTGGAGCGAGAATTGAGGGGTTTCCACTATTTGCCAACTTTGGGGGTCTAATTTCTACTGTTACCATTGGGAAAATAAAAAAATTGGGGGCTAAAAAAAATCACTTTTGTGGGAAAAAGATATTTTTTTATTTTCACGGCTCTGCGTTATAAACTTCTGTGAAGCACTTGGGGTTTCAAAGTGCTCACCACACATCTAGATAAGCTCCTTGGGGGCTCTAGTTTCCAAAATGGGTTCACTTGTGGGGGGTTTCTACTGTTTAGGCACATCAGGGGCTCTGCAAATGCAACATGACGCCCGCAGAACATTCCATCAAAGTCTGCATTCCAAAATGGCTCCCTTTCCCTTCCGAGCTCTCCCATGCGCCCAAACAGTGGTTCCCCCCACATATGGGGTATCGTTGTACTCAGAACAAATTGCACAACAACTTTTGTAGTCCAATTTCTCCTGTTAGCCTTGTAAAAGTAATAAATAGACGGCTAAAAAATGATTTTGGAGGAAAAAAAATGATTTTTTTATTTTCACTGCTCTGCGTTATAAATTTCTGTGAAGCACTTGGGGGTTCAAAGTACTCACCACACATCTAGATAAGTTCCTTAAGGGGTCTAGTTTCCAAAATGAGATCCCTTGTTTTGGGTTTCCACTGTTTAGGCACATCAGGGGCTCTCCAAACGCAACATGGCGTCCGATCTCAATTCCAGACAATTCTGCGTTGAAAAAAATCAAACGGCGCTCCATCCCTTGCGAGATCTGCCATGCGCCCAAAAAGTGGTTTACCCCCACATATGGGGTATTGGCGTATTCAGGAGAAATTGAGTAACACATTTTGTTGTTCAGTTTCTCTTTTAACACTTGTGAAAATAAAAAAATTGGTTCTGAAGTAAATTTTTTGCAAAAAGTTAAATGATAATTTTTTCCTTCCACATTGCTTCAGTTCCTGTGAAGCACATAAAGGGTTAATTAACTTTTTGAATGTGGTTTTGAGCACCTTGAGGGGTCCAGTTTTTAGAGTGGTGTCACTTTTGGGTATTTTCTGTCATGTACACCCCTCAAAATGACTTTAAATATGATGTGGTCCCTAAAAAAATTTTTTTTTGTAAATTTTGTTGTAAAAATGAGAAATCGCTGTTCAGCTTTTAACCCTTATAACTTCTTAACAAAAAAAAATTTGTTTCCACAATTGTGCTGATGTAAAGTAGACATGTGGAAAATGTTATTTATTAAGAAATTTGTGTGACATATCTCTCTAATTTAAGGGCATAAAAATTTAAAGTTTGAAAATTGCACAATTTTCACCATATTTTTTTTCATAACTAAACACAAGTCATATAGAAGAAATTTTACCACTTACATGAAGTAAAATATGTCACGAAAAAACATTCTCAGAATCAGCGGGGTCCACTAAAGTGTTCCAGAGTTATAACCTGATAAAGTGACAGTGGTCAGAATTGTAAAAATTGGCCTGGTCATTAAGCTGCAAAATGGCTCTGTCACTAAGAGCCATTTCACAGAGGCCTTTGTCCTGTACCTTGAGCCTCCTTTGACACAGAGTCCTAGGCCACTTGGTAGATTCACCCTGTTTACCTTGCATTATGCCCTTTCTCCCTTAGTATTATGCCTGCAAATTTCTATTAAATAGGGCAAAAATCCAGAATAGTGTATTTTGACTGTTGGCAGGACCATTTATTGTGAAAATGGGGGACTTGGGTGGAAAATTGGCTGAGTTTTCATGATACCCTTCTAGATTTAAAAAGCCGAGTGACAAAGTTATCTCTTTGCTGGTAACCTGTCATTGGGATCAGTGGACCCTCAGCAGTCAGAAACCACAATTCAAACTTTTATGGCTTACTACAATGACACCAATGGTGTCACAGAGGCAGCCTAGGGGTCGCTATCAGGGGGCATGGGACCTAGCGCAGGGAGTGGAAGAACAAGGCACGAAGTGCGCACAGGACCTGAGACTAAGCAGTGCGCACAGGACCTGGGACTCAGCAGTCATGTGATAGCAGGGGGCGGAGTCACCGCGTATGACGACAAGGAGAGCAGTTGAGAGCGCGGAGTACAGGGTATAGCACATAAACGTAGTCAGTGGAGAGCCGAGGGTCAAAAGCTAAACGAGAGTGAGGTACCTAGAGATAAGACATAGAGTAAACCGGGACTAGCCAAGGGGTCAGAGAACCAAGAAGGACAGGGCAGTACAGAGCAGAACACAGAGGCAAAAGTCAGGAGACAAACCCATACACAGCAAAGCACAAACGCACAGAGGCACAACAGTTACAGATGGGTATCCTGGGTCAGCAACCACTAACCAAGTACACGGAAGAATCAACTACACCAAACCCAGGAACTACCAACATTAAATAGCCGCCCCAGAACCAGAGAGAGGTTCTGATATTGATACCTCTGATATTGAGCATAATTTTGCTGTTTTTTTCTATTCTCACCAAGACAATCAAACAATCACAATCAATGTAGACTTAGCTACACTCTCGCAATCACAGAAACTGAGTACTTGAAATTACTCAATAACTCTCCTTCAAGTTTGCAAGTTCTCATCCACTTCATCTTCCCATTTCACATATTGGCCTTAAAGAAGTTGTCCACTTCTTGGACAACTTCTTCTAATACCCCACACTTGGCCCCGATAAAATAGCAAAGCTTATACTTATCTCCTGTGCTGGCACCTTTCGCAGTTGTCAACACTCGCTCTCCCCGGAGCTCCTGTGCTGTTTTTGTGACATGTGACCTCAGCACCTAATCAGCGCTGACGTCACTGTCCCTGCCTCCTGTCAAATTGAACATGAAGAGGAAGTGAGAGAACAGCCGCGGGCTCCGAATGTGGAGACAGTGACATCGGTGCTGATTGGGTGCTGGGGATATGTGTCATAACAACAGCATGGGAGCCCAAAGATGGCTAGTGCTGACACCGCTGGAATGGCACCAACATGGGAGGTGAGTATAGCTATTTTTATTTTATAGGGGAAAAAAATTTAGATCTATGAGGGGTTGTCCTAGTAGTGGACAACCCCTTTTTGTTGAAATTGGCGTTGGAGACTGTTAGGAGCATCCATCATAGTTTTCATTAAATAAGGTAAAATAGCACAGCAGACATCATGATAGAAATCTGGTGGGGTTCTGTGGGTGTCTATTAAATGATGGATTCAGCACTTAAAGGAGATATTCAAGACTTTTATAAAAAATGTGCCTAAGCAATCAGGACCAACAGCAATGTAGTTGTGAGCAGAGGCAACTACCTGACTTTTGTTCCTGATGTCGGTCACTGACTGCTCCTGCCAGAGATTCAATTGCTCCCTTTCAACAGAGCAGTGATTTCTCCTCCTGTTGACAGGGTGGGACTACTGGCATCATGCTGACAGCCAGCAGGGATATGGCTGTCAATCAGCATGACATCAATAGTCCTGCCCTGTCAACAGGAAAAGAAACCACTGCTCTGTTGATGTGACAGCAGCGGAAGTCTGTGACAGCTCAGTGCTGGTGGAGAATGGTGTTGGGCACAACAGGCAGGAAGGTAGTCCCAGATATCCCCTTAAAGTTATTTTAATTTTTATCGCTCTAAAGTTTAAATAAAACAGAAATGCAGGCCCAGATGTGAAAGCAACCTTGTGTGTAGTCCGTAACAGCTGCACAAGATATTAGTTGCAACATTTGTCATAGGGTTATATGTAGTTGCAGTTTCACAGTAGGTCAGTCACATACCTTTGCTGTAATACAGTTGTACAGTACGATATAAAAGTTTGGACGCAACTGATAATGCAATGGGTTTCCTTGTCCTTATTGAAATGTGTTCATTGTACAATCATACCGTAGGCAGCAAATACATAAAGAAGCATGTGGGTCGCCCTCCCAGGGCTGTGGGGTACTCGGTAGCGGGCTGGTATCAGCGGGATGTGTCACAGCAGCGGGGACCCGGTCCGTGGCCCTGGGCCACCAAGTAATGGGGGAATGTAATGATTTGAATGAATAGTTCGTGACACCACCTGTGGTGTTCGTCAAGTGAGATGTTAGGCCGACGCTGCATGCAGATCCTCTGAGGCTGGTGGTGTGTTGCAGCCAAGATGGTGAAGCTCCCCACAGGTGGAGCTGTAGCCCCAGGGCAGTGTAGATGTGGGGGAAGAGGAGAGGCACAAGCGGTGTAGAAGCTGGTACCCAGATGTAGCGGGGCTGGATGTGTTGGCGCAAGAATGAATGGAGGACACCAGGGCTTGCAGTTCCAAAGCTTTACTCACAGTCTGTAGTACACACAGGTGCCTGCCTCCGTACTGTGTCCTCCGGGTCAGAGACTCAATCAACCTCCAGGTCAGATGGAATGCTCCCTTCCAACGCTCCGCCAACATGTGCCTTTCTGAACGTCTCCTCTATAGCGCCTTTAAGTGTGAAGTACTCCCAGTACTGAGTTACACTGGAGTGCCTCCTGACAGATGTTCCCACGAACTCTACTTGTACGACAGACAGCTGTAGCCTGCTTCGGGGACTCCCTACTCCTGAGTCCCGGCTCACTATCCAAGTTGCTGTTGTGCCCCCAAGTCTTAGATGGGAGTAGTGCATTTACAGCCCACTACTCCACTGGTGTCTGCTGCAGAACCATTAGTGTCCATACAACCTTGGGGACCGGGCCCCGGCCTTGCGCTTAGAACTTCTAGGCAGGGTTCTTCCTCTAACCCACGTCCTCTATGTTCCCTTTTACTCCTTCGTTCCGTTCTAATCTCTCTCTCTTATGGAAGATCAGGTTTCAGTTCAATGTCTTTCTCCTTCTTTCCTTTCCCGTGACCCAGGTCACTCAGGTCTGCTGCAGCACCTCCTTCCTCCATCCCTCTCTCAGGGATCTTCTTTCCCCACTCCTCTCTGAGTAGCTTCCTCTCCTGACCTCGAACTGACTGAAATTCTAAACCTTCCCACTCTTTTATATATTCTCAACTCCACCCACCTCCCAGCATGTTTCGTGTTCCAAGCAGGGAGCCACCAAAGGTGCTCTGCTACTCTCTAAGCAAGGAGCCACAATGTGGCTTTGCTGAACTACTGTGTTGTGTGGGGTGCGAGTGTTGGAGTGTGGTCAGGAGCCTCCAACTTACCTGGATGGTGGGGCACCACACCTCAGGAGGAGGTGCAGTACCTCTGTGGCGACTGAGCCTCAGGGGCGCCACACATGCATGGAAACAACTAGTATAGAAACGTGAAACAACCCAGACTATGTGTTAAACTTTTACTTTCTCAAAGTTCCCCTTTTTATTTTGATGACAGCTTTATGTACCTTTGGCATTCTCTCAAGTACCTTCATCAGGTAATCACCTGGAATGGCTTTCAATAAGCAGAGATGCTTGATCAAGAGTTCATTTGTAGAGTCACCGGCCTTCAGAAAGTGAAGGCGACCCTCAGCGGGTATTTTGCAGAGTCAGTGTTTGTACGTATTTCCATACAGTGCCGAGTCCTATTCCATAACTGTTTTCAGCTAAAATCTGTCAAAAACCACTCAACTAAGTAAAGAGAAACGACAATCCGTCATTACTTTAGACATTAAGGTCAGTTAATCCAGATAACTGCTAGAGCTTTGAAGGCATCCTGGGCCCTGGGTGGGAGAGAGAAGCAGAAGCTGTATGGAGAGTTGCTGAGGAAAACCATGATAGAGCTGGGACAGATTGTGTTTTTTGGGTGTCTGTAAGGTCTATCATATCGTGTGTCTGAGTGTGTGTGAGGCATAATACTGTGTGTGTGAGTGCTGTAAGGACCATAATAGTGTGTGTTTGTGTGGGTTTCAGTATGGCGAGTTGGCTGTGGTGGCCCTCAGGTTCGGACTGGCCACAGGGTAAGAGGGGAATACCTGGGTGGGCCCCTGTGCAGATCTGGGTCCCCAATCCCACTATATGGATAATACTTGGCATAATTCTCTTGACTTACTCTGTAGAGAAAAAAGCAGCATCTCATCATTCATTAACCAAACTACCCAGTTTATTATTATATAGATATACCGTAGTTAAATTTGTGAATGAGGGTAGTGTAATATTTGTATACAGGTGAAAAGTGGGCCCCAAAGTCAATGTTACTGGTGGACCCTTTGCACCCCATTCCGACACTGGTGACCCTCATACTGTGTTGGAGTACTGTAGGGACCATTACACTGTGTGACTGCATCATAATGTGTGAGGACTGAGGACCATCAAACTGTTTATGATGAAAGGGGCTGTGCACTGGGTGAAAACATTATTGAACTTCAGCAAGGTCACTATTACATTGTAAGGCTAGTTTCACACTTGCTTTTTTTTGCAGCGCGTTTTTCCCGCAAAAAAACGCATTGAAAAAACGCATACAAACGCATACAGATGCTGCGTTTTTTTTCAAGCATTTTTATGAGCATGCATGAAAAAAACGCAGCGTTTTTATGTGTTTGTATGCGTTTTTAGTGCGTTTTTACCACGTTTGCGTTTTTTTCCAACATTAGGTGGCCCCTCACACTAACCCAAACCATGACTTTACTAACCCTAACCCTAACCCTGACCCTGACCCTGACCCTTAACCAAACCATACCCTGACCCTAACCCTGACCCTGACCCTAACCCTGACCCTAACCCTGACCCTAACCCTTAACCAAACCATACCCTGATCCTAACCCTGACCCTTAACCAAACCATACCCTGACCCTGACCCTAACCCTAACCCTGACCCTAACCCTAACCCTAACCCTTAACCAAACCATACCCTGATCCTAACCCTGACCCTAACCCTAACCCAAACCATACCCTGACCCTAACCCTAACCCTGACCCTGACCCTAACCCTAACCCTTAACCAAACCATACCCTGATCCTAACCCTAACCCTGATCCTAACCCTAACCCTGACCCTAACCCTAACTAACCCTAACTCTAACCCAAACCCCTAAATTCCATTGTCTAAACTAATGGTAAAAAAAAAAAACGCATGTGCAAAAAAACGCATACATAAGCATGCCAATGCGCACATATGCTCACCATAGACTTATAATGGGTGTCTTGCTGTAAAAAAACGCATTGCGCGCTCATGCGTTTTTTTGAGGCAAGTCGGACCCCCCAAAAAATGCAACAGGTTGCATTTTGTGCGCCCGACCGCATACCGCAAAAAAACGCATGCGCGGAAAAACGCGTACAAACGCATGTGTATGCGCACATAAGCGCATCCCATGCAAAGTATAGGAAAAAAACCCGCATGCGCTATTTAGCGCTAAAATACCGCGGAAAAAAACGCAAGTGTGAAACCAGCCTAAGTGGCTTAATACGTCCCCCTTTGGCTTTCAATGATTGGAGGTGTGACCCTTTTTGATTTCGTTTTTGTGCTCTGATCCCTACTACAACGCCGCCTTTTTTTGTTGTTGGTGTTGTGGGGACAAAGGTTGAGGAATCGGAGGAATAGAAATGTTGCTATTGAACATTATATTTTTTATGTATATGCTTGGTTAGTAATCTAATAAGTAGCTAAAAAAAAGAGCTCCATTGTTGATGTTTTTAAAGGAGTATTGGCACACCTGACATACACAAATTCATGAGTGTTTTTTTCCCCTCTCATACATGTACCTTATTTTTCATGGTGTTTGGATCTCTTTTTGTTCTTTGTGTCAGTTTTTACAGTCCACATGTTACCCATTACTCTCCTACAAAAAAAAAAGAATCAGGCTTCTCTTATTAACCCCTGAATGACATGTAAATATGTTACCTTTTCCGGCACACGACAGCTGATCTGATCAGCTGTCACGTGCCCCTAACAGCTATGGGTGGAATTGCGATACGCCGGCCACTGTTATCTAGTTAAATGCCGCTTGTCAATCTCTGACAGCATGTAACTTGCACAAACCGGATGCCCGTCTTACCTCTGCCCATTGGCACCCCTGTTCAGCGGGGCTGAAGCCCTGCTATGTGTAGCCAAGCGATTAGTGATGAGCGAGTATACTCGTTGCTCATTTTTTCCCGAGCATGCTCGGGTGTCCTCCGAGTATTTTGGCGTGCTCGGAGATTTAGTTTGTGTTGACGGAGCTGCTTGATTTGCGGCTGCTAGACAGCCTGAATACATGTGGGGACTCCCTAACAAACAGGCAATCCTCACATGTATTCAGGCTGTCCAGCAGCCACAAATCATACAGCTGAGACGACGAAAACTAAATCTCCGAGCACGACAAAATACTCGAAGGACACCCGAGCAGAGTTTACTCGCTCAACACTACAAGCGATCAGATGATCGCAGCTTCTAGTCTCCCATGAAGACTATTGAAGCAAGTAAAAGGTTAAAAAAAAAAGTTTCTTAAAAAAAATATAAAAGCTCAAACCACCCCCCTTTGCCTCATTCAAAATAAAACATTAAAAAATACACATATTTGGTATCGCTGCATTCACAATTGCTAGATCTATCAAAATATAAAAAGAAAGAGAAAAACAAAATCAAAACTACAGAATTAAATATTGGGGTCGCAGCAACATTGCAATAAAATGCAATAACGGGCGTTCAAACTTTGGATTTATCCCAAAATGGTATCAATAAAAATGTCAGCTCAGCATGCAAAAAATAAGCTCTCACCCAGCCCCAGATCCAGAAAAATGGAGACGCTACGGGTCTTGGAAAATGGCGCCATTTTTTTTCTTTACAAACTTTGAATTTTTTTTCCACCACTTAAATAAAAAAATAATTTATAAATGTTTGGTGTCTACGAACTCATAATGACCTGGGGAATCATAATGGCAGGTCAGTTTTAGTATTTAGTGAGCAAAGTAAAAAAAAAACAATTATGGAATTGCACTTTTTTTTTTCAATTTCACCGCAGATAGAATTTTATCCCCCATTTTCTAGTACACGATATGGTAAAAACAATGGTGTCGTTCAAAAGTAAAACTCGTTCCGCGAAAAACAAGCCCTCACATGGCCATACTGAAGGAGCAATAAAAGAGTTATGGCTCTGGGAAGAAGGGGAGCAAAAAACGAAAATGCAAAAACGAAAATACCCCAGGTTCTTAAGGGGTGAATGTGAGAAATGGATAGCACTCGAATGACACATGGGAAGCATCCAAGCGATATTCATTATTTTTCACAATCCTATTTACTTGAATGGACGACCTTGATCCACAAATGAGATAAAAAAACGAACATCACTCTGATGGTCCACAAAAAATAGAACAATAATTTCAATATACCAATTTAATGAATTTGTGTTGTCCATAAATAAATTAAAAAAATGGACAGGACATGTATAACAAAAACTGACATGTAAGTGAGCATTTGTTCTGGGATGGGATGTTGGGGCAGAGCGAATCCAAGCTGCGTTAATTAATGAGCAATTAATTGCCATTTTGTACAAAATACAAGTTGCTACATTTGCACAAGATATTTATTGCTCGCTATTGCTATTTCCTTTAACTATGATCTATTAGCTTTAGTTTATTCAATTTTTTTTTCTACCATAGCTTGGGTTATTGGATTCATTAGTGCATTAATTAAAGTTCTGTTATGTTGCTTGGCCTGATTCACAAGAAGACAACTGAGCAACTAGTGACCTCTTGTGGCTAGCAGGCGTGTAACATGGAGGTCATTGTACGGTCCAATTCTGCTCAATTAAAGGAGGTGAAAAACCAAATATCTGCTCATTATCTTAAAACAAGGTTATTTTGACAGAAAGAAAATGGAAAAGGAAAGAAAAACTAATCTCTTTGAAAGATTCTATTGCTTAAATTATTTGGCTAATTAAGCACAAGACTAAATTTACCTTTTTAAATGTTAATGATTAAGCCCATGGGTAAATATATTCGCAGGCCCCAATTCCTCATAGTTGTTTCTTAACTTTTCTGTAGTAATTTGCTACTTTTTAGTGGCTTTAGTATTTGTTCCTTATTCTCTGCACGTTTTGCTCCTCTTTTAAGTTGTCTTTCTTTAAGTCTTTGGCCCCGATACATCCATTATGTCTTTGTGTCTGTTTTCTGTCTTATTTTGTCTAATTTTTGCCTCTTCGTTTTGTTTGCCCCCAATTCAATATTCTACTTGCGTCTTTTTCTAAGTCTATTGTATATGCACTTGCCTGTTTTTTTTTTTTTTTTTTCCAATTTGTGGCGGAATCTAACATTTCCAGGTGTTTTGCACGCCAAAATATTGCTGCAATTTTTGGAGAATTTTGGAGCTAACAGTTGGCACCAGTTGGCGCCAAAGGTTTCAAAAAGGGTTAAAACAGGGCGAAAGTCAATTTTTGACTCTCCTCTGATTCATTTATTTAGGGTGCAATTTTGATTAACTTGGTGCCAAAAAGGCAACTAATACCACAAGACAAAAAAAGGAAAGTGACGTAAAAGCCCCCACATATGATTCATTGGGATTTCATTTTTATTTTTCCTAGACAAGATGTTTTAGACAGATTTATGAAATGTGACTTTTATAACATTTCGCTGTTTTTTTGGCACATCTCAGTCCAGTACCTGTCTGGTGTAAAGTTTCAGACAGAGTTTTCAATTTGACGCATTTTTACTATTTTTTAAAGGATTTGTGAGTTTTGGTGCTAAAAAGGTCCCAAAAACTAGGTAAAGACAAAAATAAAAGACATTTTGAATTTTTCTCTAAATTCATGAGTCTCTAGCACCATTTTGAAGAATTAGGCGCAAAAAGTGTCAGCGAATACTACAAGAGAAAAAAGTTACTCCAATAAATTGTAAATGATGACTGGGCCCATAACTTTTAATAATGCAACAGGGATAGTAACGGCCATATACCAAAATTCCCATGAAAAGTCTCTATATAGTTCCAGCTCTGAGCTACCCATAATAGAATGAAGAGGCACAAAACTAGTTAAGCACTATTGTTCCTTCATTGTGTCATTGCCTCTGACTGTAGACTTGTGCCAGTATTTTCTGGTGCCGGTAGTGGAAGGTCATGAGACTGCATGTATACGACATACATACTTCCGGCCACATTCTCACTAGACGTGTGCAGTCTAGCTCCATTCACTTGTGTGAGTGGTGCACGTCTAGTCAAAGTGTGGCTGGGAGTATGGATATCACGTACATGCGGTCACAAGACTGCCCACTCCTTGTACCGACACTAGAGACTCGCGACAGCACGAATTGTGAGGATTCACAAGTCTACAGTTGCATAGAGTGACTGCCCACTTTCGTGTCAAACATGGACAACCCTTTTAAAGAGGTTGTCCACTACTGGACAACCCAAGGTAGATTAATTCGGGACCCTAATTAAAATATAAACAGTGTATTCTCACCTACTGCAGCGTTGCCATTCCAACAATGTCGACTTCACTGTTTCCGGAGAGTGAAGGGACTTATTGTGCTATGTGCAGGCTGCAGTAAATGAGCGGTTATTTGTCACTGACCGCTCATCAATATTCAATCAGGGTGGATGTTCCCTCTGATGAAATAATAAAGGCTGCAGCTGACGCATGACCACTCATTGGCTGCAGCCAGCATATGACACAATAAGTGACATCACCCTCACATGACACAATAAGTGACATCACCCTCCAGGAACAATGACACCAACATTGCTGAAAAGCAGCCTCCACAGAAGGTGAGTGTGCTTTTTTATTTTTACTAGTATCCTAAATATGTACATTTACAAAAGAAATTAACAAATGAAAAGTTAAAGCAAACAACTTCCTTAAAGGGGACCCGTCATGTTAAAAAACGCTATTAATCTGCAGATATGGGCTTAAAGGGAACCTGTCACCTCTTTTTTCAGCTATAAGCTGCAGCCACTGCCTTTCGGGGCTTATCTACAGCACTCTATAATGCTGTAGATAAGCCCCCGATTTAACCTGAAAGATAAGAAAAACAAGTTTTATAAAACTTACCCGGGGGTGGTCTGGTTCGATGAGCGTCACAGGTCCGGGTCTGGCACCTCCCATCTTCATGCAATGTCATCATCTTCCTTGATTCAAGTTGTAGCTCTTGCGCAGGCGTACTTGTAGGAACGTGAGTTGACCCGGGTGTGACCCCTTTTTTCGCCGTGAACAGACTGAGACGGAGACAGAAATGCATCCAACAGGTCTTCTTTATTGGCCGTCCTCTTGACGACCGCAGCAACATACAGCAGCAGCTAGACACTCTCTGCACACAGGCCCAAGTACCTTCACTTCCTTCTTACTTCTGTATGACGGCCCTCGCGACTCTTTGACTGCACCTGCCCTAGGCCTATCTACTACAGCGCTTCGCCGGCCCGAGTCCGTCTGTCTTGTGGTACACACAGGCTCTCTCAGTCTGCAGCTTCTCTTGTCTCTCTGTCTGCGGCTTCTCCTGTCAGGGTCACCCCCCTGACTGTCTCAGATGTCAGTCCCTTCTGGAACTTCAGCCTCACATCTACTCTTCTCCTCAGCTCCTCTCCCTGGACTGAACACTTCTAGAACTCTCTTCCTGCCTTTTATCCCCCTCCTTGAGGATTCCTCCCAGAGTTCCTATAACCCCGCCACCCATGACTTGTGCGGTTCCTTAGCCATAAGCTGATGTTAAGTCCTCTGCTCACCACTCTCTCTACTCCCATCTTGTGCCCAAACTTCAGTATTGCACCCATCTCCATTACTTCAGCTGTCTCCCATCTATAAATACAACAGTCACTCTATACCTTTACCTTCCCACTGCAGACAGGTCCGTACGTCAGTCCACCTCCCCTACACTCCACCTTCCTTTAACCATTGTCATCCTCAATAATCCTGTTCCCCTCTTTTCCGTTCTGAAACTTCCCCACCTTCTTTTGTCGGACCGGTTGTTGAGCCAGGCCCGCAATACGCAGTGGCTGAACCAAACCGGAAGTGATCATGCTCCCAGTAGCTTACGGCTTACTCGCCAGCGCGTACGCCACCTTGACAATACCTTCAGGTTGGGTTAGGTCCATCCGGACTACTCTACAGGTGTGTAAATCCCACTTTTCTCCGCTTCTGTAACTTTCTACCATTTGGAGCGCTATGACCGAGGTCCTAACCTACCAGGTCGTCGTCAGGCTTCCTCCTTTCCTTTTGGGGTGTTAGTGGTACTGGGGACCTGACCTAGGACCCACTGTCTGTTTCTACTCATTCGTCTTTGTCCTTTCAAAGTAAATAAGTCATGGTGGGCGTTTCTCTTCACACTTAGTACCCGGGACCTGTTGAACAATTTTCAGCATTTTTTTGGTTTTAATATGTATGACATTTCAACACCTATCTATAGTTTTAACTATGCCATGTTTAATACTATTATAATCAAGTTTTCTTTGTGTTTTGCATTTTTTTTATGTAAGAACATAACATCATCTTTTTTCAAGTAGGACATAAACATAGGTGCTCCCCCTTCCTTTTTATAGCGCACCCCCTATTTGCATCCCTGCCATAACAGGAGCGGGCCAAATCTACTCGTTTCGGGGACGTCGAACTGTCCCCAGGATGTGCAACAGCGCACAACAGTCCCGGCAGTCCTTTGAAAAAGATACTCCGGGTCACCTCCTGGCAGTCGATGTCTCGCCAATCAGCATGGAACCCCACAGCCATGGAGTTCCCGGGATGCTTGAAGTGTCTCTGGGCCCCGAGTGTCCCTGATGCCCGAGATCCAGGAGTCCTCTTCACTTTTATGGGGGTTCATACCCCTCAGGGTAAGTGATAACTACCACCGCATAGTACCTGCGGGGGCAATATTCTTTGTAATAGGAGACCAGGTCTCCCTCCCGCAGAGCTCGCCCATGTCTGATGGAGGTTACATTGAGGTAGACCTTGTGGCCGGTGGTGAGGTCCAGGATGAACCCACAGCCTTTCACGGTGTTGGTGTGCACAAGCCGGCCATATGATCGAGGGGTAGGCATGGCTGCTTCCCCCTCTCACGCAACAGTGCCCACACTTCCCGCTCTTTGGCCTTCTTCTGCTCTATGACCTCCGCAACCCAAGCGGAGGGTCCGATGTTGGCCGCAGAGTCCAGCGGGTAGGTCGAGAACGAGGCAGAGGCGGCCGCTGATGCCGGCAGACCAGTTGCAGCTGGGGCCAGGCGAGGGGTAGAGATGGCCGCGAGTTCCGGTGAGTAGGCCGAAACCGGAGCCTGAAGCAGCATAGAGATGGCCGCCGGCATTGGGGAGCAGGCCGCAACCAGAGTCACAGCCAGAGCAGAGGCGGCCTCGGTCACTGAGAAGTCAGCCGCATTCAAGGCCAGGGATGACGTAACAGCAGCCATGGGGTAGGCCGCAGCCGAGGATGGAGCTGCGGTGGCCGGTGAGTAGGCTGCGGAGGCCAACGGCTCGACCGCCGCGGTGTTCTGGAGCGGGGCTGAAATGGCAGCAGGCCTCGATGGGCAGGCCGCCGCTGCTGGATGGCACGCAGCAGGGGAGGCCGAGGTTAGGTTCCGCACCGGTGATGCGGGCTGATGAACCGCCGGGCGGTGTGGCTTGAGGCCACGGGTGGAAGTGGTGATCAGCCCGGCGGAGGCCACAGAGCCATCAGGAACCGGGGTCACTGGAGGTCGGGCGGCCACGCAGGGAGGCTGAGTGGCGAGAGCCACCCGCGGTGCCGCCGGAATGCTCATCTTCCCCGGCGCCGCAGCTCCCGACAGGCCATCCCGCTGCTCCTCCCGCAGCCGGTGATCTTCACCCCACCGTCCGGCAGGGCCAGCCTCCAGGCCCGGAGGCTCCGCAGGGAGGTTCTGTGACAATTCCTCCAGCGGCTGTTCCAGCAGGTCCGGATTTGCTCCTCTTCCCTGGCAGGCATCCGAGGTAACGAGAGCGGCTCACAGGGACAGGTCTCTCAACGGGACTTAACCTCCTGATGCCATCTCCATTCCAGGCGCCCGAGGCCACTGCAGCTGCAGCGTCGCATCTTGTCCGAGTTCCAGAAGATCAATGGCGCCAAGCAGCCGCACCCAGTCTCTCTACCTGGGCCACTCCCGTTCTTGGGTGGGGCGTGGATTGGCCTCTCCACCCATCTTCCAGGGTCCAGCATCAGGGGGCGGCTGTCTGCAGATTTAGGCAACTCCCCCAAGGGGTGGGTGCGACATAGTCCCAGATTGTCCAATGTGGCTGCAAAATCCTGTGCTTCTTTTTGGCGCTGAAATGCCACAGCCATTTTGACAAGGCCCTTTTCTGCTCCGGATCCGCCTGATGGAAACCAGCAATCCTGGACACAGTTCAATTTTTGTATTTCACAGGGAAAAGTCTTCAACCCGTACAGCTTGGGGTCCTTTGGTTCTTCGGAGCAGGCTTACCGCAGAAGATGATGTATTTGCGGCACTGATCCTGCCGACTACGCCAAATGTAGGAACATGAGCCGACTGGGGGGTGACCCCTTTCTTCGCCGTGAACAGACTGAGACGGAGACAGAAATGCGTCCAACAGGTCCTCTTTATTGGCCGTCCTCTTGACGACCACAGAAACATACAGCAGCAGCTAGACACTCTCCGCACACAGGCCTGGGTACCTTCACTTCCTTCTTACTTCTGTATGACGGCCCTTGCGGCTCTTTCACTGCAGCTGCCCTAGGCCTATCTACTACATCGCTTCCCCTGCCCAAGTCCGTCCATCTTGTGGTACACACAGGATCTCTCAGTCTGCGGCCTCTCTTGCCTCTCTGTCTGCGGCTTCCACTGTCTCTCCGTCTGCGGCTTCTCCTGTCAGGGTCACCCCCTGTCTCAGATGTCAGTCCCTTCTGGAGCTTCAGCCTCACGTCTACTCTTCTCCTC
This sequence comes from Dendrobates tinctorius, assembly GCF_039654945.1. Classification (NCBI taxonomy): domain Eukaryota; kingdom Metazoa; phylum Chordata; class Amphibia; order Anura; family Dendrobatidae; genus Dendrobates; species Dendrobates tinctorius. The sequence goes on from NW_027361870.1 coordinate 14,142,699, forward strand.
AGCTCCTCTCCCTGGACTGAACGCTTCTAGAACTCTCTACCTGCCTTTTATCCCCCTCCTTGAGGATTCCTCCCAGAGTTCCTATAACCCCAGCCCCCATGACTTGTGCGGTTCCTTAGCCATAAGCTGATTTTAAGTCCTCTGCTCACCACTCTCTCTACTCCCATCTTGTGCCCAAACTTCAGTATTGCACCCATCTCCATTACTTCAGCTGTCTTCCATCTATAAATACAACAGTCACTCTATACCTTTACCTTCCCACTGCAGACAGCTCCATACATCAGTCCACCTCCCCTACACTCTGATCTGCCCTGTTGAGGGCAGAACCAAGTAAAGCAGTGTGCAGGCGCTAGGCAAGGTCAGAGAGGTACAGCGCCTGCACACTGCATCACTTTACTCTGCCCTCAATAGGGCAGATCAGTACGTCTGCGCAGGAGCCAAGACATGCTGCAAGGTGACAGGTCCTCTTTAAAGGGGTTATCCACTTCTCAGACAACCCCCTTCACAAATACCTTATTCTCCCTTGTAATTTAAATTACCAAAATGCTCACCTCCCATACCTTTGCCATGTAAGTGAGCCCTGCAGCCAATCAGCTGCTGCCATTGGGCTGCTGTGTGATCACTTCCCTTGGATGAACCTCAGAGGTCCAAATGAAGTGAGTGTGTAGCCCCCCAATAGCGGCCACTGACTGGGTGCAGGGCTTATGAGAGCCTTCGGAGAACCGGAGCTGACATCACAGGAATGGCGTCAGTACAGGAGGTGAGTATAGAGTATTTTTATATAACAAGGGGGAATTTGGTATTTATGAAGGGCTTGTTCGAGTAGTAAACAACCCCTTTAAGTATAATGTATTCATGTTATAATACAAAATAATATATATAATACAAAAACATACTGATAGGGAATTTGATTTAGACTTACAGTAGCCCAAATTAGGGCAGTGGTGATAACTTCTGTAAAGCGCTATGGAATATGATGGCGCTATACATGTAAGTATAATAATATACTATTAGAATATCAATTCCTTACAATATTCAAATCTTTACTTACAATGAATGAATTAAAAAGTTACTGCTGATATCAGAGGCTCTACTGTAGTCTCCCTCTTTTCTTTCCTTTTTTCCTTCTCCATTCTTATATGTGCAAGACATTTACTACAGATCACTTTTCATTTTCAGGCCTTCTAGCATCAGCACATATTGATTGAAGGTAAAGATTTAACTGTACAACATATTAATTGGAGTTTGTCCTTGACACTGTAATACACTGAAATAGCAAAGTCTGCATCATATGACTACAGTAGGCAAAAAGTTTAAGAAAAAAAAATTCTGAATTTGGGAAGTGAAAAGCCCTAGCTTTTGGACATAAATTTAACAAAATTATTGAAGGCATGCATTTCTTATTCAAGTCTACACTTGTGTTTTGCTATTATACAGTATATACAAAAAAATAGAGATAATGGGAAACACTGTAAACAAATCCAAGTTAGATAGGTGCAGGCATCCACATGATTAACTCAAATATCTAATCTACAATTACCTTATAATGTCTTCACATCCTGTTCCATCCAGATGTGTCAAGATCCCGGAATTGCAAGCGGTGGAAGTTAACCGACTGCCAAATTGGAACACCCAAGTGATGGGTGTCTCAATATGGAAACTGCTGGTGGTATCAGCCTCTTGCGCTGTACAACCAGCGGAACACCGTTACACCACACACATACTGTAGGGGGAGAGAGAGAGCGCACAGGGGCGAGAGAGACAGAACACAGGGGGGAGACAGCTCAAACAGGACAGCACATGAGGGGAGAACACAGCACCACAGGAAGGAGAGAGACAGCAGACAAGGGGAATAGCACATGGGGTAGATTGGACAAAGAAGAGAGCACAGACGGGAGAAGTCAGCACATGGGGAAAGAGAGTGGATAGGTGGGTGAGCACATGGGGAGAGATTCTCAATGCTGCAAAACCTGCCCCCATCATGACATCACTTCCCTCCCGATGTGATAGAATCGAGCCTCCATCTAGTATTAGAATAATAAGCAAATAAAAGAACAGAGCAGTAATCCAAAAAAATCAAGTAAAAAATAGATTTATTGCTTAGCGTAGACTTTGAAAGCAATGAATCCACCTTTTCACTGGATTTTTTTTTTTTTAAATGCTGCCTTGTTAAATTTTTGGCCTATACAATATTAACAGATATTGGGGGAAATTTATCATTTCATAAAGTAAGGGGTGTCAATGCTTTTTAGAGGTGCATGCATCTTTGACCTGTTTGTGCCCCAGAAATGACATGTATATTTCTGTTATATCTTACTCCAGTTTTCTTCTATATATTGTAGCACATGTTGCTACATAGGGGTTGACCATGCCTGCTTTCATTAAAGGAAACCTTTAAGTAGATTTTTGCTAGTTAATCTGAGAGCAGCATAATGTAGGGGCAGAAACCCTGATTCCAGTGATATGTCACTTGTTAGGCTGTGTATTTTAATACAATCATTGTAGGATGAAGCAGGAGATTTCATTGCAGGACTAGGTCTCATGTGCTGGCCAGTCAGGCTAATCTGTGTAATATCGCCTCCATCACTGACTGGTAGCTTTCTGACAATGCATATTGCCCAACTCAGCAATCTGGCCACTTCTATATTGACCACAGAGAGAACAGGGATTGTATCCAAACTACACCAAGCAGTTCAGTGACACTTTCCGCAATCATTTTCTCTGCCCCTACATCATGCACCTCTCAGATTACAGAACAAAACTCTGCTGACAGTTTCCATTTACATATGTCTACTTTTTAGAAACTGGGTCTGAGCAGAAAAGGTAAGTTAATGTGCATGCCAAATGTAATTGCATATGAACACATGACCTTTACACAGAGAAAACCAAAAAACAACACAAAACAAATATCCTGGAATAAAAAAGTAAAAAATATATTGCAAAAATTGCATGAAGGTAGTAATAATAATAAGGGTATTTAGTTAACATAATTTTGATCAAAATAATGTAGAAGCCATCCCGCCACGTCACGGCAACCCTTGTGGGACAGTCCTAACTCTTGTATTTAAAACCTTTCCACTTGTCAAGTGACGTAAATGTGAACAAGGACAGAGGGACTGAACCACCAGTAATAGTATAGGCCAGACAGGATGGATTTTCCAACTCAGAAACAGGGCGGTCACACCCTTATATGCACAGAATGCACAGAATGCACAATGAAACAAATGAGAAACTGGGTCTGAGCAGAAAAAGTAAGTTAATGTGCATGCAAAGTGTAATTGCATATGAACACATGACCTTTACACAGAGAAAACCAAAAACAAAACACAAAACAAATATCCTGGAATAAAAAAGTAAAAAATTTATTGCAAAAATTGCACGAAGGTAGTAATAATAATAAGGGTATTTAGTTAACATAATTTTGATCAAAATAATGTAGAAGCCAAAATTATGTTAACTAAATACCCTTATTATTATTACTACCTTCATGCAATTTTTGCAATATATTTTTTACTTTATTCCAGGATATTTGTTTTGTGTTTTGTTTTTGGTTTTCTCTGTGTAAAGGTCATGTGTTCAAATGCAATTACATTTTGCATGCACATTAACTTACTTTTTCTGCTCAGACCCAGTTTCTCATTTGTTTCATTGTGCATTCTGTGCATATAAGGGTGTGACCGCCCTGTTTCTGAGTTGGAAAATCCATCCTGTCTGGCCTATACTATTACTGGTGGTTCAGTCCCTCTGTCCTTGTTCACATTTACGTCACTTGACAAGTGGAAAGGTTTTAAATACAAGAGTTAGGACTGTCCCACGGGGTTGCCTTGACGTGGCGGGATGGCTTCTACATTATTTTGATCAAAATTATGTTAACTAAATACCCTTATTATTATTACTACCTTCATGCAATTTTTGCAATATATTTTTTTACTTTTTTATTCCAGGATATTTGTTTTGTTTTTGGTTTTTTATATATGTCTACTTTTTAAAAAAGGCACAACCCCCCCCCCCCCACAAAAACTGCATTACTGTACTGCAATAAGAACCATAAATGTGCCATTCGCCCTACGTTATCGACTTTCCATGCGGTAGTAGGAGTAAACAATTTTCATTCATGGGATTTCATAAAACATCATAGGCAAGTGCAACAGTTCTATAACAGTTCTATCCATAGCAGATCATTAAGGTGTATGTAATTATAAGATGTTTATTTCAATTATACCAACAAAACAGCATTCAATTAGGGAATTAGTCACATATAAGGGCTCATACATGTTGCAGCTTCAATTTTTACAGAGCTGTGAAAGGCCATTCATAGAAGAGCGTATGTCATTTTTCTCCATTATTGTTGGATTCAACAGAAAAAAAGAAACATGGGGCGCTTATTAATTGAAACCCTCGCATGCCTAATGTCTGTGTGTAGCAACGGAATAAGATCTCAAGCACATATTTTCATGTAGGGTACAATGGTGTTTGTTTCAAAAAGATGATGCTTGAATAGAATGACCTTATGCTCCATTCAATTCGATATATATTAGACTTCATTAGTTCTAGAGAAGGAAATGGAGTGATACATAAATGGAACATGCAAAACCTCCCAGCACATTGCGCATAAGGACTTGCATTGTGCTCCGCAACGCACATGGTCATGTAATTGAGATCAAAGTCTCAAGTGGAATGATGCTGCTAAATAGATCCATGATTTTGCAGAACAGCTGATACACCTTCAAAACTACATAACAGCATCAGGGTTGTTTCTTCTGCCCTTAGCCTTAGAGCTCATTCACACGTTTTTTATTTAGTTTTTTGACATATGAGAAAAATTGATCAATTTTTATTTCTATTTTCTATCTAATTTGCATCAGTTTTGGGGTCTGTTTTTCCATTCCTACTATGAGTGTGACATCCATGCGCAAAAGAAAAAACAGGTTCCAAGTTTTTCTTACCCATTAGATGACGCTGATTTGCTACTCACAGGTAAGCCGTGAGACAGGTTAGTCAGGAAATCCGAGGTCTGATACCAGGAGGGCTTGTTATACAGAGGAGTAAGAGAAAGGCTTAGTCAGGTAACAGTATGGGGTCAAATGCCAGGAGGGTATGTTAAAACCAGGGAGCACAAAAAACAGATAGTCAGAGGCCAAGTCTGGGGTCAGATACCTGAAGTCAGAGAGCATCCAAAGCAGAAGGGATAATCCACAACAAATCAAGATGATCACCAAGATCAGAAGTCAGACACAAGGCAAGCACCCACACCTAACTAAAGCAAAGCTTCAACTGACAAGCTGCTGCACACAGCAAGCCAGCTAAATACCTTGCAAATCATTTGAGGATTGGAGGCACCTGGGGAAATGCCTGCAGGCTAGACCTGATTGAGCAGCAGGGTTGTCAATCAAAATGCTCACAGCGCAGGACACCACAGTATCAGATTGGATGATGTAATGTCCACACATTATGAAGAATTCAAGGTATTAAACTTTAGATATGTTTTATTCTTTGTCCTCCAGCACACAGCATAACAGTTGCATTCCCATGCTACCAGAAGTGAAACTGAAACTTTCCTTCTCATCCCTCTTGTCTCCACCCCCCAAGTCCCATAAGTCTGGCTTGCTTAAAGAGACAGATCTAATTATTATACATTACATCATCCCTTTTTTTTTTTTTTTTTTTTTTTATAAATAATCTATATTACTGATAAATGCAACAACATGAAAACATCCAAAGAAATCATATGTCCGTTTTGTCTTATTTGTTCAATTCTAAAACCAGAGAAACAAACCACAAACAAAAAAAAAAACAAAACAAACAAAACTGTAGATACACTTCTTCAATAAGACTCGATGGAGCTCTTCTCTCTCGTGTAGGATAACGTCTGGGCTCATTGAGAGGGTTCATTGTTGATGGACCAGCTACCTCTTGTTGGTCCTCTCCACCATCGGATACCAAATCTTCCACCAAAGAGAGTTCATTGTCATCATTCTGCGGTATGACTTTAAAATATGAAGAATTTCGCGTTATGGAGTGTCCATCTCGTTCAGCTGTGATCATGCTGCCTTTCCTTTTGGTAACATAATATTTTGCAGGACCATATACAGGTGAGGTCTTGTTGGTTGGTCTTTGACGTACCACCACGACATCCCCTCTTTCGATGGCACTTGACTGTGTCCTTCGCCTTCTGTCTGCATAACATTTCATGGCTTGTTTGTTGGAGAAATCTGTGGATCTCACTGAGGAGTCACTCGGTCGGGGATGGCTGGTTACATCAGGGAGACGTATACGCAGGGTTCTGCTAAACATTAAATGCGCTGGAGCAGCATTAGTAGTGGAGTGTGGCGTATTGCGGTAATTACGCATGAATTTGTATAATGACTGTTTCAGTGGGATGTGCTCCAGACTCGCTGCCTTGATACGCTTCCCCAGAGTGCGCATAAAACGTTCCACAATTCCATTAGCTTGCGGCCAGCAAGGTGTGATTTTCCTGTGATTGAATCCCAAGTATTCAGAAAATTGTGTAAACACATGTCCATTGAATGGAGGTCCATTGTCTGTTTTGACCACTCTTGGAATACCATATGCCGAGAAAATGTCGTCCAGCTCTGGTATGACATTATTAGCAGATGTTGAAGAGATAAATGAAATGACAGGATATCGAGAATATTCATCAATTGTTACGAGAATGTATTGGCCATTTGGCAATGGTCCATATATATCGACTGCCACTTCCTCCCAGACAGCAGTGGGTAATGGAGACATTTGTAATGGCTCTAAGTTTGATGATGGACTGATTAATTGACAAGTAGAACAGCGTCTAATCTTTTCTTCCACCAAGTGATCCATATTTGGGAACCACACTTTTTCTCTGAGTAATTTCTTTGTGCCAACAATTCCTAAATGACCTTCATGTGCTATCTGTATGACTAAGTTACGCAAAGTCTTAGGTACAACTAGTTTGGTACCTCGAAGAATGAGGTGTTCTTCAGTGACTGATAATTCCTCACGTACGTTTGAGAATAGTTTTAACTCTTTCAGATCGATCTCAGAATCAGGAAATTTTTCTTTTTGAATTTCATGCCACCTTCGATTTTGGATGATTTGTATTAGGGCACAGAGTGTCTTGTCTTTTGTTGTTTCATTTATAAATTGATCAAGAGAAAGTGCTTTTGGCATGGCATGATCTGTAACAAAACGTAGGTATTCTTCAATGGAGGAATGCACAGGTATATCATCATTAGTAGGATGTCTTGAAAGATAATCAGCCGGATTGCTGTATTTTCCAGGTTTGTGAACAATTTTATAGTTGTAGTCCTGTAGACGTAGGCCCCATCGTTCAATTCGTGCAGGCATTTTAGCTCTGGGATTTCCAAAAATTGTAAGAAGTGCTTGATGATCTGTGACAATGGTGAAGGGAGCTCCATAGAGAAATAAGTGAAAGTGTTCACATCCCCAGACAACTGCCAAGCTTTCTTTTTCAGGTTGAGAATATTTTCTTTCAGTGTTTGTTAAGCTCTTACTTGCATAAGAAATGATGTGAGGATTTTGATTGTTATCCTTGTACTGCGCTAGAATAGCACCCAGTCCCACGGGACTGGCGTCCACAATCAGTTCAGTTCGAAGAGCTGGATCAAAATAAGCCATAGTGGTTGTCGAGCAGAGTTCATTTTTAATTGTTTCAAAAGAGGCCTGACAGCCTTGAGACCATTGAAAAATACAACTTTGTTTTGTAAGTTCCCGTAGTGGATTGCTGATTGTTGAAAAATTCGGAATATATCTAGCACAGTAACTTGCCATTCCAAGGAAAGAACGCACTTCACTGGCATCCTGTGGAATTGAGGCTGTTCTGATAGCTTCCACTTTCTTGGGGTCTGGTTGTACTCCTTTTGCCGAGAAGATGTGACCATAGAATTCTAATGAACCCTTGTCAAGCTCGCACTTCTCTTTGTTTAAAGTGAGTCCAGCAGAAAGCAGGCATTCGAAGATAGCATATAGAGCACGATTATGCTCAGCTTGAGTTTTACCAAAAACCAATATGTCATCACTGTAATTAAAGGCATTTGGGATGTGTTGAATGACACTCCTTATTGCATCCTGAAAAATTTCTGCTGCTGAGCAGACTCCAAAAGTCAATCTTTTGTATCTTCTGAGGCCCACATGCGTGGAAAATGTGGTCAAATATCGGGACTCTGGACTCAGTTCTAATTGATGATATCCCTTATTGAGGTCGAGTTTTGAAAAGACGGTGGCTCCATTTAATAAATGAATAATGTCATCAATCGTAGGTGAGATATGTCTTTCCCTCTGGATAGCGGTGTTGGGCAGGCGCATGTCAACACACAGTCTCACTTGATCAGGAGTCTTTGGTTTTGGAACTACCACAAGTGGAGAGACCCACGGAGTGGGACCAGTAACAGTTTCAATAACGTCCTCATCCATGAGCAATTGGAGTTCCTTTTCTACCTTCTGTCTCAGGTGAAATGGAATACGCCTGTGAGGCTGGGCTACTGGACGAACATTGTCATCCACATAAAGGTGTACTTGAGAGTCCTTTAGTTTTCCCAAACCACTAAATAGGGAGGGAAAGCTGTTCACCATAGTTTGTACATCATATCCGCAGGGTCCGTTATGGTATGAATAATCTGGATGAGCCCTAGCTCCAAGGCAGTGTGATAGCTGAGAAGACAGCCTCCCAATCCTTGTAATGTGTGGAAAGTGGTTTTCTGCCTGTTTTCTTTATATCTAATTTCAGCATCAAATTGTCCCATTATAGCTAGAGGTGTTTTAGATCCATAAGGAAAGATTTTAGTCTGCACTTGTTGTAAGACTGGCCTTGTTTTCAATTGTTCATATGTAGTGCCATCTATGATATCCACTGAAGCTCCTGTATCTATTGTAAAGGTAATGTCAGTGTTGCAGATTGAGAGTGTAACACAGGGAGACTGTACTGAACCAGTGACAGAGGTAGTGAACACATAGTTCTCAGTTGCAGACATTTCTTCTGTGTCCTGATTTATCACTTTTACATCTGCAGATTTTGTCATAGGCAGCGGAGGTTTGTAGTGCGCTGATTTGCAAACAGCTGCAAAATGATTCCCTTTTCCACATTTACTGCAGGTTTGTCCCATAGCTGGACATTTGTTCTGGTGGTGAGGGAAATCCTGTCCACATCTATAACATTTCTTCTGTTTCTGGGCTTGTTTGTCTGGTAAATTTTTCTGTTTGAGATTATGCACATGTAATTTATCCCCATTCTCCATTACGGTAGCCTGATGATCTGCTATTTCTATAGCACGGGCCATTTTGAGCAAATCATGTAGAGAGATATCCTGCTGCAGAGCCTTACGCCTTAGGTTATTAGACGAGCAGGTGACAATTATTTGAGTTAGGATTTCATCATCTACATCTGTAAAGGCACATCCATGTGCTAACTCTTTCAGCCGTGTGACATAAGTGTCTATGGACTCTTCTGGAAGCTGCTTGGCAATCCTGAATTTATATCTTTCATATCTGATGTTCTGTTTGGGGTTGAAGTTGCCAGTGAGAGCTTTAGTGCAGTTGCCGTATGTGTCTGTTTCTGCTGCAGGTAACGTACTGTATATGTCATAGACTCCTGTGCCTGCACAATGCAGGAGCAAAGCTCTCTTTCTTTTCTCCTCCTTTATGTCCATGGCTTCTAGGAAATTCTCAAATCTGTTTAGCCATTTTCTCCAGTTATGGGAGAGATTAATGACATCGGTCATATCAAACTGTGGGAATGTGTGCAAGTAGTCAGCCATGATAGAGTCTCTCAGTGGTGCTGGCATGTGAAGCGGTAAAATAGAGTCCGTATTCACAGCAGTAGGTGATTATATCCCATCCTCGTCGCCAGTTGTAATATCCACACGTTATGAAGAATTCAAGGTATTAAACTTTAGATATGTTTTATTCTTCGTCCTCCAGCACACAGCATAACAGTTGCATTCCCATGCTACCAGAAGTGAAACTGAAACTTTCCTTCTCATCCCTCTTGTCTCCACCCTCCAAGTCCCATAAGTCTGGCTTGCTTAAAGAGACAGATCTAATTATTATACATTACAGATGACTTGACTGTCATTCACAAAACTGACAGTCCAGCACACTCCAGATCCCATTGGGCGGCTGATCTGTCCCTCATAACATCCCTAGGCCACAGTAAGTGTGATGAAACCGCGACAGACAGTAAATCAAGGACGGCTAGAGGATGCAACAATACAGATGGCATCCAGTGACTTAAAACAACAAATTGGATCAATATCAGGCACAGCTCCTTTTTTTCATTCACAATTGGTCCACAAAATTAAAATGGACATACAGTATGAACATACACACAGACTGTAATCCGCTATTTGTCCTATCGATGAAAATCACTGACAAGTGAATGGGGGCATTAGGCTGTGTGTAGACAGAATTTTATGGAGTGGATCTATTTACAAAAACACCATAAAATCATTTAGATATGCTCTTCATGTCAATGTTAATGCTCTTTACTTTTCATATGTAGAGTATTGTTAAGCAGTTTTTCCTCATCAGGTTCTGAAAAACACGTGGTTGGAAAAAAAGAAGGTGCATGTGACTTTTTTTTAAAATGAACTCTTGATAGAATCCACTCCCAACTATGCAATGTCAAATCAAAAGGTGTAAAAAACGGTTTAGGAAAAATATCTGTCAAAATGCTTTGAAACTCCTCAAACTGCCTCAGGAAACACATCAGGAAAAGAAAAACTCCCCCCCGCCCCCCCCTCAAAAAAAAAAAGTTTTCTGATGTGAAACACTTGAAAAGCACGAGTCTCCTAACCCCTACTAAGCATCCCACAGCCAATCTGTGCATCACGGTCCAAATATGGATGGTGAAACACGTATGTGTGAGACTGGCCCAGGTTGCATATTCATTAGTACGAAAGTGCTCCACAGATGAGTTCAAAAACAGTTCCACACCGGTCCACAGGTTTTGTTGAATGAAGTAGCTTTTTTGCTCCTTTTCTTCCCCTGATAAAGCTGTGTAAATCAGAGAAAGTTGGAGCCAGATTGATGAAGAGTACTGTTTGGCACTCATTAAGTCCATGCCTTAGAGACTGCAAGCTGTTATGAAAGCCAGAGGTGGTGCAACAAAATACTAGTGATGTGTTGGAGTGTTTTTTTGTTAGGCTGGAGACACACTAACCAGCGCAATATACGGTCAGTATTTTACATGCGTAATACGGATGAATGGCCCCGAAACAGTGCTCTGTATGTCATCCGTAATCAAGGTGTGGTCGCGTATTTTGCGCATGTCAGCATCCGTATGCAATCCGTATGGCATCCGTATGGCGAGATTTTCTCGCAGGCTTGCAAAATGGACATATAATGGAGCCCTATGACAGGGTTTCTAAAAGATACCTGGTGCGTATTTCTCGCAAGTCACATGTGTGGTCCGTGTGTAATCCGTATTTTTTGCGCACCCATAGACTTGCATTGGCGTACTACGGGCGTAGTACGCTGACAATCGCAGCATGCTGCGAGTGGCACGGAGCGTAGGATACGGATGAGAAATATACGGCTGGTGCGAAGGACCCCATAGAGAATCATTGGTCCGTGTCTAATGCGTGCTTTTTGCGCCTCTCACTCTCCCGTATTCCTCGCCAGTGTGACTCCGGCCTTAGTTTGTTTTCATGATTCCATAATTTTTTCCTCAGAATTGAGTGATTCCATAATTTTTCCCCTATGCTTGGTTTAAAAAAGTAACCATTACTGACTACCACATTTTTTGTTCTTGATCTCTTTTAGTGTTTCTTAACGCCAGAAAATTGCCGTTTGAATTGACTTTAGTTTTGTGCCATGTCTGTGATCTGGTTTTTTTCTACAAAATTAAACAACTGAATGAACATCCTCCAAAGCCAGTGACTCCATAATTTTTGCCAGGGGTTGTACATATGATAGTTTATCAGTAGCAGTAAGGGTATGTGCACACGTTGCGGAATTCCTGTGATAACCTCCACGGGAATTCAGGAATTCCATTCCGCGGGAAAATCACATTTTAAATTCCCCTGATTTTCCCGCGGAAAAACTAGCAATTTGCAAGCGTAATAACTTGCAGAATGCTAGCGTTTTCCAAGCAATCTACAGCATCGCTTGGAGAACTGATTGACAGGTTGGTCACACTCGTCAAACATAGTGTTTGACGAGTGTGACCAACTTTTTACTATTGAGGCTGCCTATGTAGCATCGGTAGTAAAAAGATCTAATGTTAAAATTAGTACAAAAAATAAAAAATCGGGTTATATTCACCTTCCGGCGTCCCGCGCAGCGTCCCCAGACCTCCGCAATGCTCCCATTCCCAGTAATGCCCTGCGAGACCTTTGATGACGTCGCGGTCTCACGATGCTGTAGCGATCTCGCAAGGAATAGAGCCCGCTACAGTATCGCGAGACCAATATGGTACTCACAGCCTGGAGGAGAGTCTCCTCTCCTTCAACCCCTGGGTACCATCCGCAAATGTTCTGCTTACTTTTTGCATGGTGGGCACAGCCACATGCGGAAAGTAAGCAGAACAATGCATTCCTATGTGGGTGGAATCCCCGCGATTCCACAAAATTAATGAGCATGCTGCCTATTTTTCCGCGATGCGATTCCGCCGCAGGAAAATCCGCAGCATTAGCACAGCATTGCGGAATCCCATAGGAATGCATGGGATGCTGTTTTTTTGTGTTTTCACGGCAAAAACGTGAGTTAAAAACCGCCGGGAAAACGCTAAAAAAAGCGACGTGTGAACGCAGCCTAAAGTTCTCCTATATTACTAGGTAGGCTTCTTTTTTTATTTTAACCTGCAAATAGGAGAAATTTTATTTTAGTTTTATTATTGTCTGGTAAAGAGTTGTTCAGTTTTACGAGGGATGGAAGTGGGTCACCCTCCCAGGACTGGCGGGGTACTCGGTACCGGGCCCGATGAGCTTCAATGGGAGATGTCACGGCAGCTGGGACCCGGCCCGTGGCCCTGGGCGCCCATTGTAAAAGGAGAATGTTCAGTGTGCTTATGATGATTAGAGTTTATGAATGAATGAGTCGTGATGCCACCTGTGGTGTTCGGCAATGAAGATGTTAAGCCGACGCTGCAGACAGATCCTCTGGGACTGATGGTGTGGTGCAGCAATGATTTTATAGCCCTCCACGGGCAGGGCTGTAGTCTAGTCCCAGGGCAGAGTAGGTGAAGTGACACGTAGATGGTGTAGTGTCAGGTGCAGGGGGATGTAGCAGTACCGGGCAGGTTGACGCAGGAATAAGCGGAGGACACAAGGGCATGTAGTTCCAATGCTTTACTCACAGTTTGTTGTGGTACAAGAGCCCACATCCGTGCCGTGTCCTCCGGGTCAGGAGCTCAGCCAACTTCCAGGCAAGATGAAGTACTCCTTTCCAACATTCCGCCATCATGTGCCTTTGCTGAACGTCTCCCTATTAGCGCCTTTAGTGAAGTACTCTCAGTACTGAGTTACACTGGAGTTCCTCCTGTCAGATGTTCCTATGAACTCTACTTGTACTGCAGACAGCTGTAGCCTGCTTCGGGGACTCCTTGCTACTAAGTCCCGGCTCACTCTCCTTGCTGTTGTGCCCCCAAGTCTTGTGTGGGAATAAAGTGGTGACAACTTCTTTTCCTCCGGTGTCTGCTGCAGAACCATTAGTATCCATACAACCTCGGGGACCGGACCCCGGCCTTGCGCTTAGAACTTGGGAAGGGTTCTCTCTTCCAACCCTGATCCTTAGTCCTCCTATTCTCCTTAGGTTCCGTATAAATCCTTTCCTTCTTATGGCGAGTCAGGCTTTCTATTAATGTTCCTTTCCTGTGCCAGCAGACCCAGGTCACTGAGGTCGGCTGCAACACTTCCTTCTATCTATCCTACTCCGGGGATCTCCTCTCACAGACTCCTGTGACAGACTGACTGCCCGAATGACTAAATCCTACACTCTTCCCGCTCTTTTGAGCGCAAACTAAACTCCACCCGCCTCCCAGCACGCTTCGTGTTCCAAGCAGGGAGCCTCCAAAGGCTGCTTTGCTACACTACTATGTTGTGTGGGATGCAGGTGTTGGAGTGTGGTCAGGTGTCTCCACTTACCTGGATGGTGGGGTACCACACCTCAGGAAGAGGTGCAGTACCTCTGTGGCGACTGAACCCTCAGGGGCGCCACAGAAGTTGTAGTTTATTTTTGCCCTCAAGGCATTAGTACTTACATGTACACTTACCCACCATATTTTAGTAAATTAATTTTGTAGCTTAACTTCATTTATTTCAAATTGCTGAGCTCCAACTCTAGGGCAAGTGTGGAGGTAAATCTGGAAGTACAGCTTCTTTAAAGGCAGTGCTTCATTTGAAGCCTAAATGAATTCATTGTTCCCTTCTTATGAATATAGAAAAACCATTTCACATAATTAAGATCAATCATCTCACTCACTATTTACACATATATATTCACATTTTGCATGAGGAAGATTAAAAGACATTTAGGCTATGTGCACACATAGTTTTCCGTGGTGCGGATTTTTCCGCGCGGATTTTGGAAAAACCGCAGGTCAAAAAGACCTGCGGTTTACCTGCGGTTTAGGCTGCGGTTTCACACCTCTACAATCGAGGAGATGTGAAACCGCAGTGGATTCCGCACAAACAATTGACATGCTGCGGATTGTAACCAGCGGAACAATCCGCAGCATGTGCACAGCGTTTTTCAGTTTACCATTGGTACTGTACAACGCAGCAGAAACTGCTGCGGACCCGCAGGGCCAGAAACGCTGCGGATCCGCTGCAGAATCCACACATAGCCTTACAGTATATCCGTTAAACAGAATCTGTCACCAGGTTTTTGCAACCTATTTTGAGAGCATCGTAATGTATGAAAAGAGACTCCGATTCCATTGATGTATCACTTATTTTACTGGGTGCAGTCATTGTGATACAATCAGAGATTTTAGGCTGGAGTCACACACAATGTATAAAAATACGGACCGTATTGTAAGGCCATAATACGCATAAATGATCATATGTGACTCCTGACTCCTCGCCTCCTGAGACCTCATCACAGGTCCTGTGCGCACAGAGAAGAGAACTAATTACAGCCTAGCGTTCATTGCAGGCTGTGAGGGGCTGCGGTGATCAGGGGCCTCAGTGTGTGCAGGACTCTTCTGTGCTGGTTGTCATGGTGCTGGATGAGTGAAGTTTATGTGTGGGGTCAAGAGGGGTTTACAGGGAGGATGTAGCAGAGCCGTGTGTGTATGGAATGGAGCAATGTGTGTACAGAGCGGAGCCATGTATGTACTAGGTGTACGGAGCGGAGCCGTGTGTGTTCGTCGGAGCGGAGCCGTGTGTGTACGAGGTGTACGGAGCGGAGCCGTGTGTGTACGTCGGAGCGGAGCCGTGTGTGTACGGAGCGGAGCCATGTGTACGGAATGGAGCCCTGTGTGTACAAAGTGTGCTGAGCCGAGCCATGTGTGTACGGGGTGTACCGAGTGGATCCGCATGTGTATGGAGCGGAGCCATGTGTGTATGGATTGTACGGAGCAGAGCCACGTGTGTGCGGGGCGTACAAAATGGAACCCTGTGTGTACGAAGTGTACTGAGCTGAGCTGTGTGTGTACGGGGTGTACAGAGTGGAGCCGCATGTGTACGGAGTGGAACCGCTTGTGTACGAGGTGTATGGAGCAAAGCTGCATGTGTACAAGGTTTACGAAGAGGAGCCATGTGTGTTCAAGGTGTACAGAGCATGGCCGCATGTATACAAGTTTACAGAGCAGAGCCGCATGTGTACGAGGTTTACGTAGTGGAGCCGTGTGTGCGCGAGGTGTACGGAGCGGAGCCGTGTGTGTATGAGGTGTGCAGAGCAATGTGTGTACAAGGTGCATGGTGGGGAGCATTTATACTTTCC
This sequence comes from Dendrobates tinctorius, assembly GCF_039654945.1. Taxonomy (NCBI): domain Eukaryota; kingdom Metazoa; phylum Chordata; class Amphibia; order Anura; family Dendrobatidae; genus Dendrobates; species Dendrobates tinctorius. The sequence goes on from NW_027361870.1 coordinate 14,158,593, forward strand.
AACTGTCTCAAATCCAGCAGGACAGTCTCGATTTTGAGTCTGCCCCACTGCCCTGGCCGGGAGGTTACGTTTCCCGCAGACACAGGAGTACATGGCAGAGCCCTGAGGAGCACTTTAAAATTCGCAAGTGATGTTCCACCGGAAATGACGTGCTGGAAGTTGACCGGAAATGAGGTAATTTCAGGAGGAGATTGTGACGGAACCATGGAGGCACTTCAGGGAATGCTTCAGATCCATCACTGTGTCCTCCTCCGACAGCGCGATCGTCTTGGACTGGGGGATGTTGGTCATGTGAGCGAATCATGATATGTCCTGCATCAAGAGAATTAGGTGGGCACTAAAATGTGATCCGGGCTGCTATATTATCTTTATATAATCTTTATTTCTTTCTCTTTGTTTTTTTCTCTCTCTCTTCTTTCTTTCCCCTCTTCCTTTCTCTCTCTCTGTTCTTTCTTTCGCTCTGTTCTTTCCTTCCCCTCTTTCTTTCTCGTTCTAATCTTTCTCTCTCCGTTCTCCCTTTCTCTCTCTTTGTTCTTTCTTTCTCTCAATCTCTGTTCTTTATTTCTCTCTGTTCTCTTTTTTTCCCCGCTTTCTCTCTGTTCTTTCTTTCCTCTCTCTCTCTGTGTTCTTTCTTTCTCTCTCTCCGTTCTTTCTTTCCTCTCTCTCTGTTCTTTCTTTCTCTCTTTCTTTCTCTCTCTTCTTTCTTTTTCTTTCTTTCTCTATCTCTCTGTTCTTTCTTTCTTTCCCCTCTTTCTTTCTTTCTCTCTCTCTGTTCTTTCTTTCTTTCCCCTCTTTCTTTCTCTCTCTAACCTTTCTCTCTTTGTTTCTCTGTTCTCTCTTTCTCTCTGTTCTTTTTCTCCCTCTGTTCTTTCTTTCTCTCTCTGTGTGTTCTTTATTTCCCCTCTTTCTTTTTTTCTCTCTCTCTGTGGTTTTTTTTCTGTCCCCTCGTTCTTTCTCTCTATTCTTTCATTCTTTCTCTTTCTTTCTCTCTATCTCTGTTCTTTCTTTCCCCTCTTTCTCTTTCTCTATTCTTTCTTTTGCTCTGTTCTTTCTTTCTCTTTCTTTCCCCTCTTTCTTTCTCTCTCTAATCTTTCTCTCTCATCTTTCTTTTTCTCTCTGTTCTTTCTTTCTCCATTCTTCCTTTCTTTCTGTTCTTTCTCTCTCTCTGTTCTCTTTGTTTCTCTCTCTCTCTCTGGTCTTTCTTTCCCCTCTTTTTTTCTCTCTCTGTTCTTTCTTTCTCTCTCTCTTGTCTTTCTTTCCCCTCTTTCTTTCTCTTTCTCTCTTGTTCTTTCTTTCGCTCTGTTCTTTCTCTCTCTCTTCTTCCTTTCTTTTTCTCTGTTCTTTCTTTCTCTGTCTGTTCTCTTTCTTTCCCCTCTTTCTTTCTCTCTCTGTTCTTTCTTTCTCTTTCTTTCTCTCTCTGTTCTTTTTTCTGTCCCCTCTTTCTTTCTCTTTCTCTTTTCTTTCTTTCTCTCTTTCTTTACCTCTCTCTCTTTCTTCTTTCTTCCCCTCTTTCTTTCTCTTTCTCTGTTCTCTCTTTCTTTCCCCTCTCTTTCTGTCTCTCTGTTCTTTTTTCCCTTCTTTCTTTCTCACTATTTTCTTTTTTCTCTCTCTCTGTTCTTTCTTTTCCTCAGTACCAGTCAGTGTGCCAACAGTACCAGCCACTGTGCCCATAATGCCAGCCACAGTACCCATAATGCTAGCCACTGTGCCCTCAGTACCAGTCAGTGTGATCAGCAGTGCTAAATGGGTGTGGTTGGGGCGTGGACATGGGTGTGAATAGTTGTGAAATGGGTGTGGTCTGGGTGTGGCCTAAATTTTTCCATGGTGCACTGTGCGCACTGCAGCCTTTGTCCCTCTTTCCCTTCTTCAAAAGTTGGGAGGTATGCATTCTCAACTGCAATGTGAAGGGAAAATGGACTTTAATCTTTGGGAAATGTGCCAAGCAATATTCCTAACATTTCACATAGTCATGTGCCCAGGGCCACAACATCCATGAGTCACTGTGAGAATTCCGCTCAGGCGGCGCTCAGGCTCTGAAGACAGAGGGCGGCAGAGTGGCGCCGCCCCCTGCAACCAGATAATGTGGTGCCGACGCCATGCTCCTGCAATGCTGTTTGCGGTGATGGTGAGTCACTCATTGTGTTTGTGTGTGACAGTGTGAAACAGTAGCGTAGCTACCGGGGGGGCAGAGGGGGTGCCCACCCGGGCTACGCTGCTGCCTGTAACTGTATCTGTGGCAGAGCAAGGAGAATTGATCATCTCCCTGCTCTGCCATGCTATATTTTCTCTGCCACGCTATATTTTCTCTGCCACAGGACCTGTGATGAGGTCACAGGAGGGGAGGAGTCAAGGTCACATGATCAGGGGCCTCTCAGTGTATGCAGGACTCTGCCATGCTGGATGAAGGGAAGTTTCTGTGGGAGGTCAGGAGACGTTTACAGGGTGGATGTAGCAGTGCCGTGTGTGTACGGGGTGTACGGAGCAGAGCCGCGTGTGTACCAGGTGTACAGAGCGGAGCCGCGTGTGTACGAGGTGTACGGAGCGAAGCCGCATGTGCATGAGATGTGCGGAGCTGCGTGTATGAAGTGTACGGAGTGGAGCCGCATGTGTATGGAGCGGAGCTGTGTGTACGAGGTGTATATAGCAGAGCTGTGTGTATACGGAGTGGATCCGCGTGTGTATGGAGCGGAGCCGCGTGTGTGCGAGGTGTACGGAGCAAAGTCGCATGTGTACAAGGTTTACTGAGTGGAGCCATGTGTGTACAAGGTGTGCAGAGCGTGGCCACGTGTGTAAAAGGTGTACGGAGCAGAGTTGCATGTGTATGAGGTTTATGGAGTGGAGCCATGTGTGTACTGAGTGGAGCCGTGTGTGTGCAAGGTGTACAGAGCAGAGCTGCGTGTGTACGGAGCAGAGCAGTGTGTGTACGGGGTGTACGGAGTGGAGCCGCGTGTGTATGGAGTGGAGCCGCAGGTGCACAAGGTGTACAGAGCAAAGCCGTATATTTAAAAGGTTTACAGAGTGGAGCCATGTGTGTACAAGGTGTACAGAATGTGGCAATGTGTGTAAAAGGTGTACGGAGCAGAGCCGCATGTGTACGAGGTTTACAGAGTGGAGCCATGTGTGTACTGAGTGGAGCCGCATGTGTACGAGGTGTACGGAGCGGAGCCACATGTGTACGAGGTGTAAGGAGCGGAGCCGCGTGTGTACGGAGCGGAGCCGTGTGTGTAAGGGTTGCACGGATACGGAGTGGAGCTGTGTGTATATGGGGCGTACAAAACGGAGCCCTGTGTGTATGAAGTGTACGGAGGAGAGCTGTGTGTATATGAAGCGGAGCAGAGCCATGTGTGTACGGAGTGGAGCCACATGTGTATGGAGTAGAACCGCGTTTGCACGAGGTGTATGGAGCAAAGCCACATGTGTGCAAGGTTTACGGAGTGTAGCCATGTATGTACAAGGTGTACAAAGCGTGGCCACGTGTGTAAAAGGTGTACAGAGCAGAGCCGCATGTGTACGAGGTTTACGGAGTGGAGCTATGTGTGTACTGAGTGGAGCCGTGTGTGTGCGAGGTGTACAGAGCGGAGCCGTGTGTGTACGAGGCATAAAAAGCAGAACCGTGTGTGTATGAGGTGTGTGGAGCCATACGTGTACAAGGTGTATGGTGGGGAGCATCCATACCTCCCAGCGTGACAGTTCCGATTTTGAGAGAGCGTCTGCCCCTCTGCCCCGGCCTGAAGCTTACTTTTCCCGTGGACACAGGATTACACGGCGAAGCCCAGAGGAGCACTTTAAAATTCGCATATGACGTTCCACCGGAAGTGACGTGCTAGAAGCTGACCAGAAATTAGGTAATTTCGGGAGTAGATTATGACGGAACCATGGAGGCACTTCAGGGAATGCTTCAGATCCATCACCGTGTCCTCCGACAGCGAGGACAGCGGGATCGCCTTGGACTCGGGGATGCTGGCCATGTGAGAGGATCATGATATATCCTGCATCGGGAGGCTCAGGTGGGCACTACAATGGGAGCTGGGCTGCTATAGTATCTTTATAGAATCTTTCTTTCTTTCTCAGTCTAATCTTTCTTTTTTTCTTTCTCTCTCTCTCTGTTCTTTCCTTCCTCTCTTTCTCTCTCTCTCTGTTCTTTCTTTCTCTCTCTGTACTTTCTCTCTCTGTACTTTCTTTCTCTCTGTTATTTCTTTCTTTCCCCTCTTCCTTTATCTCTCTCTCACTGTTCTTTCTTTCCCCTCTTTCTTTCTCTCTAATCTTTCTTTTTCTCTCTGCTTTTTCTTTCTCTCTTTGTTCTTCCTTTCTCTCTCTCTGTTCTTTCTTTCTCTCTCTGTTCTCTTTCTTCCCCTCATTCTTTCTCTCTCTCTGTTCTTTCTTTTCTCTCTTTCTCTGTTCTTTCTTTCCCCATAGAGAATCATTAGTCCGTGTGCAATGCATTTTTTTAACGCCTCTCACTCGCTCGTATTTCTCTCTAGTGTGACGGTGGCCTTAGAAGTAGTATCTAGCAGAGCTGAGAAAGATAACCCCGCCCACACAACAGCTTTCTGTGTACATAATCTACTGTCTGGAAGCTGCTAATCAGAGCTGGGGGCGTGGTCGGACCAGGTCTCATGCAGGCACCAGTCCAGGCAGTGATAATCTCCTTGTCACGATCAATTAGATTCATGGCAGCTCTGGTTCCTCTCTGTTTTAAAAGTAGCTTTTTTCCTTTCAGACCATCGGGTGTTATGAATGAGTCACCGTAGGAGGCAAAAGCAGAAATACAAGCTAAGTCCAGAAAACCAGAGAAGTTGGCAACTATCAGATTGCAGACCCCTGAACCTATCAACACAACTAGCAGTAGCCGTGGGGGGTTCCTACGATGCCCTAGACCCCTCGATCACAGCCGGAGAAATACATAGGCCTAAAGAAAGAAAGGGGAAATCTAAACTGCCCCAGAGCAGACCCCAAAGCAATAGGCAGCCCCCAACATATAATGACGGTGAAGCAAGATGAAAATACTAACACAGACAGAAAGATAGACTGAGCAAAGACGGGGCCCCAAAACTACCTAGATAGGAAAGGACAGGAAGGCTGCTGTCTGCAATCTGCCAAAACCCTATCAAAGACATAAGCCAACCAGCTGATATGAAAAAGGCCCTGAAGCAGCTAGGCTTCAAAAACTGAATCAGCACTCAGGTATTTTCAGAAGACAGAGCTAAATGAATTCAGCACACCCCAGCAGGGAATGGCAGAAATCCAGAAAAACAAAGCAAAAACAAAGTCAAAGCACAAAAGCAAAAGGCCGAGCAGCAAACTTAGCTTTGGAGAAGCAGGAATTCAGACTGGTCTCCAAGGATCCCACAGAGAAATCACCCGCAGGGCAGAAGGGTGTCGGCAGCATTATATCCAGTCCGTAACTCCACTCAGCCAGTCACAATCATCAGCCTCAGGTGTTTGACAATCAGGCTCACTACCTTTCTTTACCAGAAGAGGGAGTTCCTCGGGCCTCAGTAATGAAGGGGAAAATCAACTCACAACAATCGGGGGTTAATGTCATTTTTTTCCCACTGGCAATCTGGTGTAACTGCAGTGCTGGTGGGTCAGCTGATGTGGGTGGTGACCAAAAGGTCACCTGATGCATAAGCTGACTGTTGGTGATAGAGTTTCTCTCTGGAGACCAGCCTTTGCAGGTGCAGCTCTCTGATGTCAGCCACTTCTGTTGTTTGGATTCCTGTTCCTGTGCTATCTGCGGTGTGGAGCTTGGCAATGGTGTCTGGAAGCTAAGTGTGTTTTTTCCTCGTCCCCTTTCATGTTTGTCACTGTCTCCTGTGTGTACTATCTGCAGTGGTGAGGCTAGCGCCCCTTGCCGGCCAGTGCACTAACCAGGGCAGTGTGAGGTGACAGCAAGGGATGAGGTATCCTGATGGCGGTGGGGGGACGGACCCACTTAGGGCATTAGGGGAGTGCAGGGACAGGCTCAGGTTTGAGCTCAGGTGGTGACCATCCCCCATTTCCCTATCAGTAGGGCCTTCCTCTCCCCAATACAATTCTGTTGTATGTGTGTTGTGCCATCTGCTGACCGACCACCCGTTGGGTCATGTCACATTGTGACACTCCTGCTGCTCAAATATTCATTGTATTGAAACAACAACAAACAGTTTAATAGGTGATACATCCCTGAAATCAGTGTCTCATCCCGTACATCATTCTGCCCTGAGATTACATAGCAAAAACTTGCTGACAAATTAACTTTAAGTGGGAAGCTGTATTCAGCATGGCAGTTGCCACTACAGTGAACCTTTGCAGCATCGTTGCATAAGTCGAGGCCTAAACAGTTTTGCGACCCAAGACGCGGATTCTTTACTGTAAGAGCAGTGAGACTATGGAACTCTCTGCCATATGATGTTGTAATGAGTGATTCCCTACTAAAATTTAAGAAGGGACTGGATGCTTTTCTTGAAAAGTATAATATTAAAGGTTATATACACTAGTTTCCTTAATATTGCGTTGATCCAGGGGGCTAGTCTGATTGCCGTATGTGGAGTCGGGAAGGAATTTTTTCCCCAATGTGAAGCTTACTGTTGCCACATGGGTTTTTTTTGCCTTCCTCTGGATCAACATGTTAGGGCAAGTTAGGATAGGATATGGGTTGAACTAGATGGACTTAAAGTCTCCCTTCAACCTTAATAACTATGTTACTATGTTACTAAGTCATTAAACAGTTTTCGAAATAAATCTGGCGTAAAACTGTTTGAAATGTCACCAAATTTTGTAGCTTCGCAAAACATTTCGCATTTTTTTTGGCATATTTACGGCAGCTCTGGTCAGCAAATCCAACATAATTTACAAAACAAGTGTAATTTTCAAGTCAACTGAAATGTACTTCAGCCCATTATAGCAGCTCAAAGATGGACAAATTAATTAGGAGAATCACGCCTCTTGATGAATTTTACTCCAGTGCACCCTTTGGGACCTTGGTGTACAAGGCAGGAATGTTATAATTTGCCACCCAATTCTCACATGATAGCTGATTAATTATAATACATGGTCCCATATTCCTTACTCCCAAGTGCAATTTTCATTACTAGGCATTCACCAGTCTTGATAAATTATCTCTTGTATGCCCTGCCTATATTTTTAATGTTTGCTGCCTTTTTACTGCCTAAATTTGTGCCTTGAAAATGATTTTTTTTTCATTTACTCATTGGTGGCAATGGCCTGGCTGTTTGTACGACGCAGCAGTGTACTTAATGGTCATCACATCACTAAAAGTATCAGAAAGTTAAACTGAACAACAATAAGACTTGATATAAAGTCATGAACTTTATTCTTTGTGTTTCAATTGAATGCGCTCAAACGGATTTATTTTCGCTCTGAGGCTCCGTGAAGTTTTTAAAATGCCCCATTCAGGAAACTGACAGATATGTCTAATGTTTATGACACCGCAAAATATCTCCATCTACTGAACATAAGTCAGATATATTCTGAATAAGCTATCATTTTATTCTTCCTTTAAATGGCCCATTCATTTTATAGTGAAACATTTACTTTTTGTGTGGTTCATGAGTCATAGCCTCAGAGCTAATCTTTTAAAGTGACGTTAACTATGTTACATAATCCCTTCAACCTCTCGCCTCAGATTTTATCATTTTTTTATTTCTTGTATAACTTTATCACTCACACCGTGCTATATTTTTAGTTAAATGCCAATAAATGTGACCTCTGTAAGCGCCTCTTCTAATCTGCTCCTAGGGAAGGTTTTAAGAGCGCGAGAATGCACCGTGAATAATTTATTGGCTACAAAATGTAAAATAAAATTATACTTCATAAAAGAGCTGTGAGTGGCTCTAGCTGCTGCTTAAAGGAAACCGACCACCATCTTCCCTTTTATCTTAAAGACCAGTCAGTTTTTGTATTTGAATGTCACCAATAAATATAAACCTTTAGTTTGTTTCTTTTCCTTGTTTTTTATAAACTTTGTCCTGTTGATTCTTTCTGTGTTTAAACATGAAAATATGGTACTGGACTCATTAGTGTTTTGGATCAGTGTGCCATCCGTGTATCTGATTTACCATCAGTGTGTCATCCGTGTATCTGTTTTACCATCAGGGTGTCATCCGTGTATCTCTTTTTTTATCATCAGTGTGCCATCCGTGTATCCGTTTCCACCATCAGTGTGACATCCGTGTATCTCTTTTTTTATTATCAGTGTGCCATCCGTGTACCTGTTTTTACCATCAGTATGTTATCCGTGTATCCGGTTTTACCATCAGTGTGTCATCCGTGTATCCGGTTTTACCATCAGCGTGCCATCCGTGTATCCGGTTTTACCATCAGTGTGTCATCCGTGTATCCGGTTTTGCCATCAGTATGTTATCCGTGTATCCGATTTTACCATCAGTGTGCCATCCGTGTATCCAGTTTTACCATCAGTGTGCCATCCGTGTATCCAGTTTTACCATCAGTATGTCATCTGTGTGTCCGGTTTTACCATCAGTGTGCCATCCGTGTATCTCTTTTTTTTATCATCAGTGTGACATCCCTGTATCTCTTTTTTTATCATCAGTGTGACATTCGTGTTTCTGGTTATACCATCAGTGTGCCATCCGTTTATCCAGTTTTACCATCAGTGTGCCATCCGTGTACCTGTTTTTACCATCAGTATGTTATCCGTGTATCCGGTTTTACCATCAGTGTGTCATCCGTGTATCCGGTTTTACCATCAGTGTGCCATCCGTGTATCCGGTTTTACCATCAGTGTGTCATCCGTGTATCCGGTTTTACCATCAGTGTGCCATCCGTTTATACAGTTTTACCATCAGTGTGCCATCCGTGTACCTGTTTTTTCCATCAGTATGTTATCCGTGTATCCGGTTTTACCATCAGTGTGTCATCCGTGTATCCGGTTTTACCATCAGTGTGCCATCCGTGTATCCGGTTTTACCATCAGTGTGTCATCCGTGTATCCGGTTTTACCATCAGTGTGCCATCCGTTTATCCAGTTTTACCATCAGTGTGCCATCCGTGTACCTGTTTTTACCATCAGTATGTTATCCGTGTATCCGGTTTTACCATCAGTGTGTCATCCGTGTATCCGGTTTTACCATCAGTGTGCCATCCGTGTATCCGGTTTTACCATCAGTGTGTCATCCGTGTATCCGGTTTTACCATCAGTGTGCCATCCGTGTATCCGGTTTTACCATCAGTGTGTCATCCGTGTATCCGGTTTTACCATCAGTGTGCCATCCGTTTATCCAGTTTTACCATCAGTGTGCCATCCGTGTACCTGTTTTTACCATCAGTATGTTATCCGTGTATCCGGTTTTACCATCAGTGTGTCATCCGTGTATCCGGTTTTACCATCAGTGTGCCATCCGTGTATCCGATTTTACCATCAGTGTGTCATCCGTGTATCCGGTTTTACCATCAGTGTGACATCCATGTATCCGGTTTTACCATCAGTATGTTATCCGTGTATCCGGTTTTACCATCAGTGTGCCATCCGTGTATCCAGTTTTAACATCAGTATGTTATCCGTGTATCCGGTTTTACCATCAGTGTCCCATCCATGTATCCGGTTTTACCATCAGTATGTCATCTGTGTATACAGTTTTACCATCAGTATGTCATCTGTGTATCCAGTTTTACCATCAGTATGGAATCCGTGTATCCGGTTTTACCATCAGTGTGCCATCCGTGTATCCGGTTTTACCATCAGTGTGCCATCCGTGTGTCCGTTTTTATCATCACTCAGAGTTTTTTCATAGATGGATAAATAAATAAATGACAAAGCTTTTCCTGTACTTTGCAATGTTAAATATGTACAGCACGTGGATAGCACACGCATGCAACCCTGTTCTGTATGTGTTATTCACGGACTGGGGTTCTATGGTGAAAGCAAGTAATCACCTATCCTAAGGCCATGTTCACACGCTCAGTATTTGGTCAGTATTTTACATCAGTATCTGTAAACCAAAACCAGAAATGGGTGATAAATCCAGAAGTGGTGACGTGTTTCATTACACTTTTCCTCTGATTGTTCCACTCCTGGTTTTGGCTTACAAATACTGATGGAAAATACTGACTAAAGTGGTAAGTTATTGAATGGTGGGTATCCGACTTCTGGGACCTGCACAGATCTGAAGAATGTGCAACTTTTATCCCCATTAGTATGAAGCGGCATTTACGACTCAAACACTGATCCATTCGTTCCCTAAGTGGCTGTACTTGATTTTTTTTAGAATTCCCCAAAGGGGATGAATGGAGCTGCGATCAGACATCCCACCAACCTCCATTTTAAAATAGTAATAAAATGGGGATAAAAGTGCCCCATCTTCCGGTCAGACAGGTTTCCTACCTAAGCTGTGGTTTGGTTTGCATCAAAGAACCCATTAATGTAAACTAACATAATTGTACATCCCAGTTATGGTGGCGCAGAGTAGATGTCCAAGAGCCCCCTGTTTTCTACAGTCAATGCTCCACTATGATGGGGATAACGGCTAACGGGCATTTTCTTATAGCTGTAGGGTGGGCCCCTAGGGTCAATTCCCTCTGCCCAGCACGACCCTGCATGGACACATAGACCTGTTTTGGCCCTTTTCACCTGTGCTGCCTGAAAAAAATGGACACGTCTGTATATGTTTTGCATGGTCACACGGTCTGTGAAAAAACACAGACAGATGAATGGCAATATAGATTATAATGGGTACGTGTTGTATCCAGGAAAAAAAATGTGCAACACAGACTGGTGAATGAGGCCTTATGCATATATGTCAAAAGAATAAAATGTCAGACAGTGTACCTTTCATGGTGATTGTCATCAATTTTTCCAAAACATTAAGGTTATAGGGATGGTCTGGCACCTAAAATTACCTTACTAAATATCTATTGTCACACTGTAATCACTTTAGTAATTAGCTTTATTACAAAGTGCACTACACTTCTCGCTATCCTGCTAATCACTAAATGTGTTTTTTTTACTTCACTTCTTGTGACGTTTTGTTGGAGACAAATAAATGCAGCGCTGCCCCCTAATGACATCCTGTTCCAGGAGGGATGATAGACTCAGTGGGGAAGTAAGTGCAGTCCCAGCCTACTGTGATGTCCTGTTCAAGGAGGGATGATAGACTCAGTGGGCAAGTAAGTGCAGTCCCAGCCTACTGTGATGTCCTGTTCCAGGAGGAATGATAGACTCAGTGGGAAAGTGAGTGCAGTCCCAGCCTACTGTGATGTCCTGTTCAAGGAGGGATGATAGACTCGGTGGGAAAGTGAGTGCAGTCCCAGCCTACTGTGATGTCCTGTTCAAGGAGGGATGATAGACTCGGTGGGAAAGTGAGTGCAGTCCCAGCCTACTGTGATGTCCTGTTCAAGGAGGGATGATAGACTCAGTGGGAAAGTAAGTGCAGTCCCAGCCTACTGTGATGTCCTGTTCCAGGAGGGATGATAGACTCAGTGGGAAAGTAAGTGCAGTCCCAGCCTACTATGACATCCTGTTCCAGGAGGGACAGGGCTGCCATAAGTAAAAACTTTTGGGCCCCCTTGAGACTCCGTCCAGGCTCCACCCCAGCCCTGCCTCCACCCCTCAAATCTTCCAGAGTCCGACCGCCCACTCTTGGAAAAACTCCACTTCTGCACCACATCCTCACCAATCACACATTAACATTTCCCAGCTCATACATATAGCCATCAGCTTTTGTTCTGGCCAAAAGAATTGCCGCCACAACAACAAGGTAAACTCTTTTGGCCGAGGTCTACTGTACTGTAACCTATTAAGCATTTGTTAAAATACCCAATACTCTTTTTAGGTATATTTCTTTTTCTATAAGGAAATGAGTCACATACATTTTTTTTAAATAATTGAAACCAGATTGTGACTTTTTTTTATAATCTGTATTTCTGATTGCAGATTATTGTATTCGGTTTTCTGTACATGTATGAAGCTGTCGGTGGATATCGATCTGCGCTCGGACCACAGTGCATGGACAGGCTGCGGGTCTCCTGACTAGAACTCAGCAGACTCACAGCATGTATGAGGATGCAGGCCAGGAGATCGGCGCCCAGTCCATGCCCCGCAGTGCGAGCGCAGAACAATTTCCCAAATAAAGATGTTTCCCAGTCATATATACCCACTTTTTATTTTTCCATCAATATGGCCATGTGAGGGCTTGTTTTTTGCAGAACGAGTTGTACTTTTGAATGACATGACTGGCTTTATCAAATAGTGTACAGGAAAAAGGGAAACAAATTCAAAGTGTGGTGAAATTGAAAAAAAAAGTGGAATTCTAGAATTTTTTTGATCGTTTCAGCAGCCTCCCATCTCCACACCTCAGCAGCCTCCCATCTCCACACCTCAGCAGCCTCCCATCTCCACACCTCAGCAGCCTCCCATCTCCTCACCTCAGCAGCCTCCCATCTCCTCACCTCAGCAGCCTCCCATCTCCTCACCTCAGCAGCCTCCCATCTCCTCACCTCAGCAGCCTCCCATCTCCTCACCTCAGCAGCCTCCCATCTCCTCACCTCAGCAGCCTTCCATCTCCACACCTCAGCAGCCTCCCTTCTCCACACCTCAGCAGCCTCCCATCTCCTCACCTCAGCAGCCTCCGATCTCCTCACCTCAGCAGCCTCCCTTCTCCTCACCTCAGCAGCTTCCCATCTCCTCACCTCAGCAGCCTCCCATCTCCACACCTCAGCAGCCTCCCATCTCCTCTCCTCAGCAGCCTCCCATATCCTCTCCTCAGCAGCCTCCCATCTTCTCTCCTCAGCAGCCTCCCATCTCCTCTCTTCAGCAGCCTCCCATCTCCTCACCTCAGCAGCCTCCCATCTCCTCTCCTCAGCAGTCTCCCATCTCCTCTCCTCAGCAGCCTCCCATCTCCTCTCCTCAGCAGCCTCCCATCTCCTCTCCTCAGCAGCCTCCCATCTCCTCTCCTCATCAGCCTCCCGTCTCCTCTCCTCAGCAGCCTCCCGTCTCCTCTCCTCAGCAGCCTCCCATCTCCTCTCCTCAGCAGCCTCCCATCTCCTCTCCTCAGCAGCCTCTCATCTCCTCTCTTCAGCAGCCTCCCATTTCCACACCTCAGCAGCCTCCCATCTCCTCTCCTCAGCAGCCTCCCATCTCCTCTCCTCAGCAGCCTCCCATCTCTTCTCCTCAGCAGCCTCCCATCTCCGCTCCTCAGCATCCTCAGCAGCCTCCCATCTCCTCTCCTCAGCAGCTTCCCATCTCCTCACCTCAGCAGCTTCCCATCTCCTCACCTCAGCAGCCTCCCATCTCCTCACCTCAGCAGATTCCCAACTTCTAACTCACATCAGCAGCCTCCCATCTCCTCACCTCAGCAGCCTCCCATCTCCTCACCTCAGCAGCTTCCCATCTCCTCACCTCAGCAGCTTCCCATCTCCTCACCTCAGCAGCTTCCCATCTCCTCACCTCAGCAGCCTCCCATCTCCTCACCTCAGCTGCCTCCCATCTCCTCACCTCAGCAGATTCCCAACTTCTCACTCACATCAGCAGATTGCCATCTCCTCACCTTACTCCCCTCTGCAACTTCCTCCAAGTCCTCACACACTGCCCGCATCCTCTGCCTCATCGCCGACTTCAGCATCTTCTGCCTCCCAGAAATGTGACATGTTGCTGCTCTGCTCGAGAATGAAGAAGAGCATGCAGCCTGTCACCTGACCAGGATCCGGACCATGATGCACTTGGTCCTGCTGCTGCCGCTTTAAGGCTATGTACCCACGTAGTGTTTTATTCCGGACACTAAAAACCGGACTCCTTCCCAGAAATCGCGTGTTTTTTTCTGCGCGATTTCACCGCGATTTTACCGCGATTATGTTCGCGATTTTGCTGCGATTTTCGCGTGAGATATTCAAGCACTTTCCAAGCGATTTGAAGCATCGCTTGGAAAGTGATTGACAGGTTGGTCACTCTCGGCAAACATAGTGTTTGACACGTGTGACCAGCTTTTTACTATTGAGGCTGCCTATGCGGCATCAATAGTAAAAGATAGAATGTTAAAATGCTAAAAAAAATTAAAAAATCGGGGTATATTTACCTTCCGGCGTCACGCGCTGCATTCCTGGCTTCAGCGTTCCCAGTAATGCCTTGCGAGACCTGTGATTATGTTGGTCTCGCTTTGCTATAGCGATCTCGCGAGACCACGTCATCACAGCACCTTGCCGCAAGGCATTGCTGGGAACGCTGAGGCCCGGGAATGCAGCGCGTGACTCCGGAAGGTAAATATACCCCGATTTTTTTATTTTTTATTCTTTTTTTTACAGTGGTATGGTACCCAGGGCCTGGAGGACAGTCTCCTCTCCTCCACACTGTGGGTACCAACTGCACATGAGACGCTTAACTTCCCACATGGTGGGCATAGCCACATGCGGGAAGTAAGCGATTCTCATGCATTCCTATGGGTACGGAATCGCGGCAATTCTTTGCGATTCCGCTCAAAAGAATCACCATGCTGCAATTTTTTCAGCGATGCGATTCTGCCGCGGAAAAAAGCGCAGCATTAGCACAGCATTTGCGGAATGCCATAGGAATGCATGGGGGGGCGTTCTGTACATGATTTGTAAATGTTTTCGCAGCGTTTTCACGCCGAAAATCGCAGCAAAGACGCTTAAAAATCGCTACGTGGGCACACAGCCTAAAGGTACAGCACCGATTTCTGGCTGCCGCATTCACTAACAACACTGTAGGTTTATCTTTAAATCACCGCAGTGTTGTTATGTATCTGACTTGCAGCGGCCATGAACTATTACAACTGTAGCCCAAACAGCAGGATCAAGAGAGGAGGGCCCGGGCTGCCAGCGCATCCGGGCCCCTCTTTTTGCTACTGTTCATGGGGCCCCATACAGTAGTAAGGGCAGTAATTCCCTGATGGCGGCCCTGAGGAGGGATGATAAACTCAGAGGGGAAGTAAGTGCAGTCCCAGCCTACTGTGATGTCCTGTTCCAGGAGGGATGATAGACTCAGAGGGGAAGTAAGTGCAGTCCCAGCCTACTGTGATGTCCTGTTGCAGGAGGGATGATAGACTCAGTGGGGAAGTAAGTGCAGTCCCAGCCTACTATGATGTCCTGTTGCAGGAGGCATGATAGACTCAGTGGGGAAGTAAGTGCAGTCCCAGCCTACTGTGATGTTCTATTGCAGGAGGCATGATAGACTCAGTGGGGAAGTAAGTGCAGTCCCAGCCTACTGTGATGTCCTGTTCCAGGAGGGATGATAGACTCGGTGGGAAAGTAAATGCAGTCCCAGCCTACTGTGATGTCCTGTTTCAGACTCCTCTCAAACGAAACAACACAAGAAGGGAAGTAAAAAATTCACATTTTCGGATTAGCAGTAAACGGATAAATATAGTTTATTTTATAATAAAGCAAATTAAAAAGTGTTTAGGGTGTAAAAATAGATATGTAGAAAGAACATTTTATGTTTCAGACTTCAGACCACCCTTTTAAGTTCCCATGATGAGATTTTGATGCTGTGTATTTTCGCTAATCCAGCATCCTACAAATCCAGGAAAGTGGATGAGATGTATAGAAATCTCATGCCCTTTGTGCTTTTTTTTAAGGCTGTCTTCAGTGACCTGCATTGTGTACTGGAAATCTGCAACATGTCAATTTCTCTTGTGGGTAAGATGAGCTTTATGAGTGGATTTTCTCCATAGAATTGCATTATGTGTGGAAAATAGGTGAAAAATGCATGTGTTTTTTAGTACATTTCCACTGCGTTTTGTTAAACCTTTATACCAGAAAGTGTAAAAAACTAAACGACATTATATAATACATAACAAAACTGGGACAAAAAACGCAGTGTCAAAAAACAAATACAAACACATATACAGTAAATATTACGGAAATCTTCTACTGTACAAAGTAATAAATAACGTGAAGACATAAAACTAACATGTTGCACTCAGTTTTCTGGATGGAATCTGTTCTATTACTATTTATAATGTAAGGGCCCCGTCACACATAGCGACTCACCAGCGATCCCGACAATGGTATCACCTTGTCAGGATCACTGGTGAGTCGCTATTTGATCGCTGGTGAGCTGTCAAACAGGCAGCTTCACCAGCGATCAGGACCAGCGACACGCGGGTAACAAGCAACGCACATTGCTTAGTTACCCACAGTGTATCTTAGTTACCAGCGCGCTGATGCAGGGAGCTGGTAACCAAAGTCCATGTCAGGTTTCTAAGGGGTGCGCAGCACTTAGAAACCTGATGTGTACCTTGGTTATCAGCTCCCTGCATCAGCGCGCTGGTAACTAAGGTACACATCGGGTTTCTAGGCACAGCGCGCCCCCTTAGAAACCCGATGTGTACCTTAGCTACCAGCTCCTGCTCGCTGGTCTCCCGCCTGTCACACGCAGCGGTGCGTGCTGGCAAGCGGGAGACCAGCGACCCCAAAAATGTTCAGACATTTCAACAGCAATACCCGGCAGAGGGCCAGTTGCTGATAGGTGTCACACACAGTGATCTCGCTGGTGAGATCGCTGTTGCGTCACAAAACTTGTGACTCAGCAGCAATCTCGCTAGCGAGATCACTGTGTGTGACGGGGGCTTAACACTAACTATATGAGTGAGTTTAATTTAATTAGTCAGCAAATTTGGGTTTAAAGCCTTATGTGTTATGGAAGTGCTAATGTAAAATCACACCTACAGTTTATTGTAACAATTGAAAAAGCATGATGCATAAATCATTTACAGGTGCTTCTCACAAAATTAGAATATCATCAAAAAGTTCCCGTAATTTATTTCAGTTCTTCAATGCAAAAAGTGAAACTCATATATTATATAGAGTCATTAAAGACAGAGTGATCTATTTCATGTGTTTATTTCTGTTAATGTTGATGATTATGGCTGACAGCCAATGAAAGCCCAAAAGTCATTATCTCAGTAAAGTAGAATAATTAACAAAAACACCTGCAAAGGCTTCCTAAGTGTTTAAAAAGGTCACTTAGTCTGTTTCAGTAGGCTCCACAATCATGGGGAAGACTGCTGACTGCTGACTTGACAGATGTCCACAAGGCAGTCATTGACACACTCCACAAGGAGGGTAAGCCACAAAAGGTCATTGCTAAATAAGCTGGCTGTTCAGAGTGCTGTATCCAAGCATATTAATGGAAAGTTGAGTGGAAGGCAAAAGCATGGTAGAAAAAGATGCACAAGCAGCCGGGATAACCGCAGCCTTGAAAGGATTGTTAAGAAAAGGCCTTTCAAAAATTTGGGGGAGATTCACAAGGAGTGGACTGCTGCTGAAGTCATTGCTTCAAGAGCCACCACACAGATGTATCCAGGACATGGGCTACAAGTGTCGCATTCCTTGTGTCAGGCCACTCATGACCAATAGACAACGCCAGAAGTGTCTTACCTGGGCCAATGAGAAAAAAAAACTGGACTGTTGCTCAGTGGTCCAAGGTGTTGTTTTCAGATGAAAGTAAATTTTGCATTTCATTTGGAAATCAAGGTCCCAAAGTATGGAGGAAGAGTGTTGAGGCCACAATCAAAGCTGCTTGAGGTCTAGTGTGAAGTTTCCACGATCAGTGATGGTTTGGGGAGCCATGTCATCTGCTGGTATAGGTGCACTGTGTTTAATCAAGACCAAAGTCAGCGCAGCTGTCTGCCAGGAAATTTTAGAGCACTTCATGCTTCCCTCTGCCGACAAGCTTTATGGAGATGGAAATTTGATTCTCCAGCAGGACTTAAGGGGGTTTTACACATAGCGATATCGCTAGCAATATTGCTAAAACATCACTGGTTTTGTGACGTTATAGCGATATTGCTAGCGATATCGCTATGTGTGATACTTACCTCCGACCGGCTCCCCCGCTGTCCATCGCTGATCGCGCGAGATCGGGCGGCTCCATTTCTCGTCGTCTGCTTCCTGTTGAGGCTTCCTGCTGTGACGACGAGCGACGTGTGGAGGCGGGCGGGAGGACGTCTTCATCACTGTGTGTGAAAGGTGAGTATCGTGTGCTGCGTCGCTGCTGCATCGCTGTGAGATCTTTCTGTGTGAAAGCTCACTAGCGATCATTTAGCGATGCACCAGCGATCCTGACCGGGTCGGATCGCTGGTCGGATCGCTGGTGCATCGCTAAATGTAAAAGGGCCTTTAGCACCTGTCCACACTGCCAAAAGCACCAATATCTGGTTTACAAACAACAGTATCACTGTGCTTGATTGGCCAGCAAACTCACCTGACCATAATCCCATATAGAATCTGTGTATTGTCAAGAGGAAGATGAGAGACACCAGACCCAACAATCAAAGCAACCTAGGCTTCCATAACACCTCAGCAGTGTCACAGGCTGATTGCCTCCATACATACCAAGCCGCATTGATGCAGTAATTGATGCAAAATTAGCCCCAACCAAGTATTGAGTGCATTTACTGAACATACAGTACATTTCAGTAGGCCAACATTTCGGAATTTAAAATGATTTTTCAAGCTGCTATTATAATATATTCTAGTTTGCGAAGATAATGACTTTTGGGTTTTCATTGGCTGTAAGCCATAATCATCAACATTAACAGAAATAAACATGTGAAATAGCTAACTCTGTAATGACTCTATATAATATAGGAGTACAAAAAAATGGAAGGATCCAGCGATGTCGGGTGACAGTTAAAAACAAATATTTATTGTCAAAATGGCATTAAAATATTCTCAAATGACAGAAAAAACTGACGGCACATCAAGAACTAGTCTGAATAGGTGCATACCAAAAAACAGCTTACATATCAAATAAGGAAATGGTTGCACTCAATTGCATCAAGGCATATCAAATATGAAATATGTGAAATACGAATAGCATAATGGCTTTTGTAATCTAGAAAAAACATGAGCTACTTAGCACAAAATTTGACCAAAAGATGTGAGCCCATTCACCAACGTCAAGGTGATCTCATTGAACGGGTCCCTATTCTAACTGCCTAGTGTGAACTAACCTCTGGCTAATAACATGGTAAAGCATATATTTATAGGAAGATAGGAACCAAAATGTGATTGGATGTAATTAAAATTACAGCTTGATGAAGGGCCGAGTGCTCAGTCAGAAATAGTGTTGAGCATTCCGATACCGCAAGTATCGGGTATCGGCCGATACTTGCTGTATCGAAATTCCGATACAGACTTCCGATATTTTTTCAATATCGGAAGTCGGCATCGGAATCGGAAGTTCAAAGTTGATTGACAGCCTGACGTCATCATGATGCGCGGTGTGTGCGCATCATGATGCGCCGTCATTTCGGGCCTTCCGGGGGTCTATATATATATATATACTACATGCATGCTACATACATACTACATGCTACATACATACTACATATATACTACATGCATGCTACATGCATACTGCATGCTACATACATACTACATACATACCACATATATACTACATACATACTACATGCATGCTACATACATACTACATACATACTACATGCATGCTACATACATAACATATATACTACATGCATGCTACATACATACTACATGCTACATACATACTACATACATGCTACATACATACTACATACATACTACATGCTACATACATACTACATATATACTACATACATACTACATACATACTACATGCATGCTACATACATACTACATGCATGCTACATACATACTACATGCATGCTACATACATACTACATACATACTACATATATACTACATGCATGCTACATACATACTGCATGCTACATACATACTACATACATACCACATATATACTACATACATACTACATGCATACTACATACATACTACATGCATGCTACATACATAACACATATACTACATGCATGCTACATACATACTACATGCTACATACATGCTACATACATGCTACATACATGCTACATACATACTACATACATACTACATACATACTACATGCATGCTACATACATACTACATGCTACATACATACTACATATATACTGCATGCTACATACATACTACATGCTACATACATACTACATACATACTACATGCATGCTACATACATACTACATACATACTACATACATACTACATGCATGCTACATACATACTACATGCTACATACATACCACATACATACTACATATATACTACATGCATGCTACATACATACTGCATGCTACATGCATGCTACATGCATGCTACATACATACTACATGCTACATACATACCACATATATACTACATACATACTACATACAATACATTCATACAATACATACATAGACATACAGTACATATAACATAGAGTAACATACTTACCAATACTTGTCACATTGTTCCCCGAAGCTATTGTCTTTTAAAGGAATAAATATTAACATAACAAACCACAAAAATACTCACCCACGATCCGAAGCAGTCCACGAGTGTGTCCCACGACGATCTTGGGTAGAGAACTGCGGCATCAGCTGATGCCGCCGTTCTCTACGGGCTGCAGGAATCCAATGACGGAAGGTAGGTATCCTTCCGCACTGTATTCCTCTGCCACTTAAAAAAAAAAAAAAGTCCCTAGTCTCACTTTATGCCATTGCTGTGTGGGAATTTCCCATGCAGCAATGGCATAAAGTGAGACTAGGGACTTTTTTTTTTTTTAAGTGGCGGAGGGATACAGTGCGGAAGGATACCTACCTTCCGTCATTGGATTCCTGCAGCCCGTAGAGAACGGCGGCATCAGCTGATGCCGCAGTTCTCTACCCAAGATCGTCGTGGGACATACTCGTGGACTGCTTCGGATCGTGGGTGAGTATTTTTGTGGTTTGTTATGTTAATATTTATTCCTTTAAAAGACAATGGCTTCGGGGAACAATGTGACAAGTATTGGTAAGTATGTTACTCTATGTTATATGTACTGTATGTCTATGTATGTATTGTATGAATGTATTGTATGTAGTATGTATGTAGTATATATGTGGTATGTATGTAGCATGTAGTATGTATGTAGTATGTATGTAGCATGCATGTAGCATGCAGTATGTATGTAGCATGCATGTAGTATATATGTAGTATGTATGTGGTATGTATGTAGCATGTAGTATGTATGTAGCATGCATGTAGTATGTATGTAGTATGTATGTAGCATGCATGTAGTATGTATGTAGCATGTAGTATATATGTAGCATGTAGTATGTATGTAGCATGCATGTAGTATATATGTAGTATGTATGTAGCATGTAGTATGTATGTAGCATGCATGTAGTATGTATGTAGTATGTATGTAGCATGCATGTAGTATGTATGTAGCATGTATGTAGTATGTATGTAGCATGTAGTATATATGTAGCATGTAGTATGTATGTAGCATGCATGTAGTATATATGTAGTATGTATGTAGCATGTAGTATGTATGTAGTATGTATGTAGTATGTATGTGGTATGTATGTAGCATATAGTATGTATGTAGTATATATGTAGTATGTATGTAGCATGCATGTAGTATATATGTAGTATGTATGTAGCATGCAGTATGTATGTAGCATGCATGTAGTATATATGTAGCATATATGTAGTATGTATGTAGCATGTAGTATATATGTAGTATGCATGTTGCATGCATGTAGTATATATGTAGTATGTATGTTGCATGTAGTATATATGTAGTATGAATGTAGCTTGTATGTAGTATGAATGTAGCATGTATGTAGCATGTAATTTTTTTTTTTTTTTTTACATTCAACACATTAGCCGGATGATGGGACTACTACTGTCCCATCATTGGCTAATGTGTCAATCACTGTCATGGTAGCAGGCATCGCCCGATGGGACTTGTAGTCCCATCGGACGATGCCTGCACAGACCCCCGAAGCCTGCACAGCCCCCCGGCAGGCCGGCACAGCCCCCCGGCAGGCCGGCACAGCCCACCGGAGCCTGCACAGACCACCGGCAGGCTGGCACAGCCCCCCGGCAGGCCGGCACAGCCCACCGGAGCCTGCACAGCCCCCCCCCGCAGGCCGGCACAGCCCCCCGGCAGGCCGGCACAGACCACCGGAGCCTGCACAGACCCCCTGGCAGGCCGGCACAGCCCCCCGAAAGGCCTGTACAGACCCCAGAGAGGCTGTACAAGGGAAAAACAGGGTTTTTCTTATTCCGATACCGGAAGTCCCATAGACTTGAATGGGACTTCCGGTATCGGAATCGGCGATACCGATACTTTTTTTTAAGATCGGCCGATCCATTCCGATCCGATACTTTGAAGTATCGGACGGTATCGCTCAACTCTAGTCAGAAAGCTAACATACAAATGACAGAAAAAACTGACGGCACATCAAGAACTAGTCTATGCCTTGATTAAAATATTCTCAGGCACATAATGTCTGGCAACACTGCATGGAAGCACAGATCTACGCGTTTTGACGTAAGGTCTTTATCAAGACCTTTAGATAGCTTGTGGAATGCATGATGTAAGGTTCTAAGTTGTTGGGGCCTACACAATATTAGGAAGGATATCTATCCCATTCCCTACTAAACTTCCACCAACGACTTAAAGTTCATGCAATATGCATCACTAACATGTTGGTAGCAAGCTAAATGTCCCAATATACAAGTAAAAAAAACACTATTGAGCTCTGCTCAACTGCCTACCAAACCCTGGCTTTTAGTCATATGGGTGGTGCTGCATATTGTTTCAGTCATGGTCTTCTGTACGGTAATCATGACCAACACAGTTTAATTGATGGGCTGGACTGCACTAATGTCATGACAATTGCCGCAGAAATCCCGCTCCTGTGCACAGACTATCAGATGCTCAGGTAGCTGGTTGCCAACACTCGAGAGCGGGATTTCGTCAGTGATTGACATGACGACAGGGAAGTCTAGGCCATCAATCACACTGCGTTAAATGTGACTACTGTCCAGAGGATCATGACTGAAACAATATGCAGTGCCACCCATATAACTGAAGGCCAGGATCTTGTGGGAAATTGAGTAAAGATTACAAGAGTTTTATTTCCTTGTATGCCGGGATGTTTAATTTGAGAACAAAATGTTAGTGATGAACATTGCATGACCTGTAGGATATTGGGGGCAGTTAGGCAGGGATAAATGATGTGACAGGTTTGCTGTAATACCTGCAAAAGACAAAGTGAGCAAAAACCCTGCTGCAACTAAATAAGTAAAAGCAAAAGTGCATCTAATTAATACAGAGTTTTTAGTGATACTGTTTTTGATCAAAAGTAGCATGAAAGCCATCCCACCACGACACGGTAACTCTGTTCGGGATAGTCCTACACTGTCTAATATTAAAAACCTTGCCTTGGGTCAAAATTGACCTCAATGTGTGAACAAGGGCAGACAAAAGGACTAGGTCCCAAACAGTAGACACCAGTCTGGGGAAGCCTTATATACAATTTCCAGCTCAGGAGAGGGAGGCCACACCCCAGCTTGCACAGAATGCAAAAAATACAAAGAAAAACACAAAATTTGAGCTTGGTTTGAGTTGATACAAATGCAGCATATAAATGCATGTTGACATTGGCCATAAAACATAAAGGCTTCCCCAGACTGGTGTAGGACTATCCCGAACAGAGCTACTGTGTCGTGGTGGGATGGCTTTCATGCTACTTTTGATCAAAAACAGTATCACTAAAAACTCTGTATTAATTAGATGCACTTTTGCTTTTACTTATTTAGTTACAGCAGGGTTTTTGCTCACTTTGTCTTTTGCAGGTTTTATGGCCAATGTCAACATGCATTTATACGCTGCATGTGTATCAACTCAAACCAAGCTCAAATTTTGTGTTTTTCTTAGGTTTGCTGTAATGCGTTGGCTTTGAGCAATTGTATCCATTTTTGGACATTTATTCACAATAAATTAAATGCATCTAAATCTCAGAATTGTGCCATATTCACCTTTCCATTATATTCCTCTATCGTGTTGGGTCTTGTTGACCACGCATTCCTAACTTTAGCTTGCTATTTTATAAAACGTTGTATTGTTGCTTTTCTATTTTCAATGTTCTCCATATAAAAGTGCAAATATTAACTCATGCCTTATCTTTGTTGATAATCAGGAGTTAAAAGTGTACAAGATGTCTGCTCATGCAACGGGTTTCTGCTTTGATCCCCTGTGGTGTTTTTTGACAATCAGCATCACACATTGCACCTCAAAGCCCTGAAAGCCCAGCATTGTCAAAAGCATCAGAAACATAGTGTGAAAATGTAAATGTGTTTTCCAGTTGCAGCTTTCACTGCTTTATTCTACTCCTATTCATCTAGGCCCGGAGTTGACATGATCTCTCTTCTCAGCTTTCACTTTTTCTTCATTAACAAACTTCTGACGAAGAAAACAAAATCCGAGGAACCGAGCCACGAGCAATGCCACAAGACATGTCTCCAGAAATAGTTGCTTTTAGCAATGGGGGATCATATTAAATTTGACAAAATTTTGCAAAAGTTCAGAGGAGATTGTCAAATGTCAATTATTTTTCTAATCTGCACTCTCAATGCCAATCAGATCCGAAAAATGGGAACGTGTGATATGACCTAATTGCTTGGCTTGAAGACTTTTATGGTAAGTAGAAGGATGAAAAAATAAATGGGAGCAAAGATAGAACTATCATACTGTGATTAGCTAATAACCGTGCTATCTGGACAGGTAAAATATGCAGTAATTACAGCAATTAGGACATGATTTACAGGCGCAGATAGTGGGATTCATTTTACACTTGCTCTGCTAAAGTGTACAAGCATTTGAAAAATCGATGTCTGCTCGAAATGATGAAAGTATCTACATAGATGTAACAATGCATTAAACAAAAAAGCATTATGAATTCCTTTTAGACAATCTACTGGCTAACACGGTACAAAGATATATATCTTTCCTGTATGTTAGACAAATAATATTTCTGCATTTGGATGCTTTTTCATCTGTTACAAAGGGAAACAGGTACAACTTGTCACTGCTCTCTCTTAAAGAGGACCTTTCATCAAAGTTTTCAGTTTGAAAACTGGACTCAGTATTAGTGGCATAGTTAGGGGTTCAGCTAAGGGGGGGGTGAAACCTCTGAGTGGGCCCCTAATCCTGATTACAGCTATGGTGGTGGACCCTTATAGTTGGTATAGGGGAACCTTAGAAGATGAGTATGCTATTACTGAAAATATTTTTTTTTACTAAGACCAACACTGATATTACCGCTAAATGGTGTCCATATAGTGATAGATACCAGTCCTGCAGAACATGTTAAAAGATTACAGTACAGTTACAGATAATGACTTACAGCTGACGTTCTTTCTGATGGAGTTGGCCACTATTCTCGTCTTTTCCATCTGGCCCATACCGAATTGACAACTTTTCCAGCTCAGACTTATCTACAGCAATTACAACAAAGACACATTTGACTTCTCAGATTTCAAGCTTCGTTCCCAACCATTCCGAACCTGCACAACCTCCTCATCCTGCTGATACCCCAGTACTGAGCTGCTGTCATATGAGTCTGCTGTGTGGCACAAAAATAGTGCTCTTCTTATTGCCCTACGTAATGATGCCCATTACTGTGCCCCTTACATAGTAAAATGCCTCCTTTGTGCCTCTAGATGGTAACATTGCTCCCTAGAAAATATTAATGCCCTGTGCAAGTGCCCTAGAAAAGTGACAATGTTTTGCCCCTAGAAAATGATAATAGCCCATAATGCTCCATGTGCATCTTTGACATTAGCCCCCATAATGTATGAGAGCCACCCACTATAGTCTCCATATCATATAATGGCCTCCACATTAACTTGCATACTGTATGAGGGCCCCCACAATAGTTTCCACACCATATGATGGCCTCCACATGAACCTGCATACTGTATGAGGGCCCTCACATTAGTTCCCACACCATATGATGGCCTCCACATGAACCTGCATACTGTATGAGGGCCCTCACATTAGTTCCCACACCATATGATGACCCCCATATTTGCCTCCATACCCTAAGAGGTTCCCCACATTAGTTACCACAAAATATGATGGCCCCCACATTAAGATCCATACTGTATGAGGACCCCGTTCATTAGTTACCACACCATATCATGGCTTTCACATTAGCCCCCATGCTGTATGAGATCCACCACATTAGCTACCATGCTGTATAATGACCCGCACACTTTGAGGGCTCCCCACAGTAGCCTCTAAAATGTAGGAGATGACCCTCTCCCATACCATAGTTTTAAGGAAATAGAAAGCATCATATATTCACCTAATCCAAGAAGCTGGCAAGTTCACTGGGCGGACCAACGGGCTGATGTCCCTGCACTACCACTTCACCTTTGGCCATGGCAGAGTCTCGATGAAGCTGGAAGACGTCACTGGGACTCTGATGTCCTGTGCATGTTTTTCCAGGTATCCATTTGTGGACTACAGCGGATTTGGTGGACTACGGGTGACCTGCGTGGCTTTTTTTTTTAAATATCTTGATGAACCAAGGAATATGTGGGGGAGTGTTATTCAAATAAACTTTTTTTCTGTATGTATCTTTTCATTTTTAAACACGGGTTTAGTAATGGGTGTGTCTGATAGACTCCTCTCCATTACTTATCCCAGGAGTTGATGGCAGCTGTGATTTTTGACAAGTTACAGCTGTCATCAACCCCAACTGCTATTAGTAGTACAAGCCCGCAGTCTCCCCAGAATTGGCGCACCACATTAAATGTGCCAATTCTAGCACTGTACTTGGATCTTCCTGATTGCCCTGGTGTGGTGGCAATCGGGAAGAGCTTGGCAAAGTGCCAGAATTGGAGCATATAATGTGCTGCACCAATTCTGGGGCGGTTGCGGGCTTGTACTTTAAGGCTTCAAAGGGCAAGGGTGCTAGTTTATTATATGTAGGGGGCTTGTGAGATTAAATATTTACAGGACATTTGTCGCATCTATTCTATATATCTATACTATGTATCTATTTTATCTATTCTATTCTGATGGTTTGGGCTGTGAACTTTCTGTATTTCGCTGATAGAATGAAAGGTTATTTTGAGATGTATGCATTAAAATCAGGCAGCACATGCAAGGTCCGTGTGCCATCCGATTTTTTTCTTGCACCCATTGACTTTCATTGGTGAGTGCAATCTGATTCTTGCATCCTATCGCAGCATGCTGAAAATGTTTCCTTAGTGCAGTTAGAGCTGAGGAAAAATGGACAGATGAGAACTGGCTTTTACAATGAAAATCTATGGAGCATCAGAACAAGCCTTCAAAGGCTTTCGGCTCACACATAGAGTGAGTCAGCTGATCATAACTGAGGTGATGTCACTGAGAATCAGAGAAGAATAACCCTGGACACTGGAGTGAGCAGTGGTAGGGGACGATATTAATACAGTTTCAATACATTACATGCACACTCACTCATGGGTAACAGAAAAATGGAAGACTTACCACAGAGAGACACCACACCCAAATGGTCCCTGTACTGACAAGAAATAACCTAGCCACACAACTCAACACATCACCTCGCATCTGGCTCCTTAAAATAGCATTGAGGGATTTCTTCTACCTCCTGAGTAACCAGAGGGGAGGCCACAAAACACTGCTAGCAAAAGGAGAGGAAAGTGCAGGAACATTCAAAACCCAGGGTGAGAAAATCAAAACATGTTCAAATAGGGTAGAGAGGAAAAGATAAGAAGAGCCAAAAGTAAACTGAACAAGTATAACTTCCCTGAAACCTAAAGAGGTGAAAGGAAGAGGAACTGGGAAGGAAAACAAATAAACTCATTGCAGGAATTCAGTTGGTGTTTATCATGCAAGGTAAGCCCCTTAGCTGAAAGGCTGGAACTCCTAAACTCAAGTCCACCTAGATGTATAGCCAGCAAGGAAGTAACATGAAGGGTGAACATATAAAAGCCAACCCAGCATGTGATAGGGCAGATCAAAACAGGAAAATGGAAATCACCCATAGAGGAGCAAATCAAGAAGTGGGAACAAAGACAATTGGAAACATCAGCATTGTTACAAGGAATAAAAGGCAAAGATCAGCAGACTATGGAACTGACCATGCAACAACATGTCAGTGGATTGAATCTTCAAACTGAGCCATGACAATACACACAATTAATAAAAAAAATACATGGGCATGCTTTTATGTTTAACTTTTTTGGGTCCAAGTGGCCATTATCGTAGTTTATCTGGGGGATTGTACTTATTTTCCCTGCATGATAATGACCAATCCTCAGGGATCAACCCTGCAGTAAAAAGAGTAAGTTCCATAATCTCTTAGACCAGGTTTTTCAGTGTATGAGATGTATGACAAACAGGTCTGACCTCCTGGCTTAGGGACATGCTTGATTAGAAAGCACAGATGACTAGTGTTAGGCATCTGGTTTCTGTGTTTGCTCTGCAGGAATCCATAGCCTCACATTTTGCAGTCTCCTGCTGTCTATCTACTGCAGAGAAGATTACTTTGCAGCAGACCGCTCCCGAGACTAAGTTCCTCTGTGCTCCTACTGGGCTTGCACACGAGACGATCTCCAATTGGAGATCGGGAGTCATGTGCCCCGGTCGTGCTCCAGATCTCATTGGTCCATCTCGGAGATCTGGAAGGTCCCACACGGCTATAAAAGGCACGCATGACCGTTCAGCCATGCGCTAGTATAGACTTTTCAAGCTAAATGTGTGAATGGTGACGGATGTATGACTCTGGTGACTGACTCATTTGAAACCCCTTCCCTCTGATATTACGCATGTGGATAGGGAATTAGTGCAGCAGTCAGTGCCAGTCAGTGGCAAGCCTTAGGCCATTGTGCACACCGCACCTCTACTCTAGCGTCCGACATTGCACCTGCTTCCTAGCTTTGTCGACTAGCGGCCGTGTCCTACGCTGCGCTGCAGTTGCATTCCTCAGTGGCATCCGCAGTAGCGACTCCGCACACACGGTAGGTCTAGACGGATGCAGCTCCTCTGCCTTGGGTCCTGCTCCTGTGACCAGATACCGTGTGTGCATTTCCCAAAGGTCTGTGACACTAACAGGCTCAGCGTTTTTGTATGTTTATGTTGCGGCGCTTCTGTGTGTGAACAGAGCCCGCTTTGCGCACTTCGGGTGAAGTCTAACCCGTGCACATTATACCGCCATATTGCTTGTCTGTCATTACCTAGCAGCGGTGTAACACTTACTGCACTGAGGCCCGGGATGGCAGCGCAGGACGCCGGAAGGTAAATATACCCCAATTTTTTATTTTTTTTTATCATTTTTAACATTTTATCTTTTACTATTGAGGCCGCATAGGCGGCCTCAATAGTAAAAAGCTGGTCACACTTGTCAAACACTATGTTTGACGAGTGTGACCAACCTGTCAATCACTTTCCAAGCGATGCTTCAAATCGCTTGGAAAGTGCTTGAGAAAATCGCCACAAAATCGCAAACAGAATTGCGGTAAAATCGCGGTGAAATCGCACGGAAAAAAACGCGCAATTTCTGGGAAGGAGTCCGGTTTTCATTGTGCGTTTTAAAACGCTACGTGGGCCCATAGCCTCAATGTTATCCCTCTGATTTAGCATATTTGATCTTCCTATTTATTACATTATTGGTTGTAGCTAAGTCTTTCTTTTAAGACTCAGAATCAATCTTTATCATTTCCAAAATAGTATCTTGTCAACATTTTGAAATTAAATAGAATTAAAAGCTTCCATATTGCTTGAAACAATCAGCATAAATGAGACATAAGCTACAATTTCCATAACAGAATGTTGACCTACACAATTCATTAAAGACAAAAGTCATTTAGGCAACCTTTCATTTCTCAAGAGGAAGGTCCATATGGAACAGACATGTACATTGCAATTTATAGCAAATAACAACTACTTAACAAATGTACACTGCACCACTGACTACTTCCACGTAAATATAAATGAAGTGAGCTTTCCATAAATCACTCACTATTAGGGGCAAATAGGCATTAATGATTAATAGTCCGCACTGTATTGTAATGAATGCTGCCGCTGTAAATTATGATGTAAGGATCTTTGGGAAGTGGAACACAGCGTCTTCTGTCTCTTCCACTTTTAATTGGCATGTAAGATGTAGACAATAATGTAAAGCAGGAGTCAAGTCGATCTTAAAAACACATCAGTCATTCTTGGCAGTGTCTCTGCCTATTCTTAGCACAATTGATTTTGCTTTTCTAAAGTTTGTCTTAAATCGTCGCTGGCAGCATGAAGGTGTTTTCAATTGCAACATTTTCCAGCTGTTACTAATTCAACCACATATTATAAATATGGTTATTATCGGGAAGTGGCTAACATTTTATAATGTTCCTGTATGTGTAAATACATGGAGTATAATTATTTGTTAAAAGTAGTGGGCAACCTCCTTCTTAAATGCTGTGTTGACCCAAGTAAAATCAAAAACCCTTAGGTCGGTGTCACACTTCTGAGAAACTTGCACGAGTCTCGCACGTCATTACTCGGCACTGCCGCCGGCACTTAGATCGGAGCGTTCAGCTGCATGTATTTCTTTGCAGCTGAATGCTCCGGTCCCGAGTGCCGGCGGCAGTGCCGGGTATTGACGTGCGAGACTTGTGCAAAAAACCCTGGGGCCGGTATCACACTTGTGAGAAACTTGCACGAGACTCGCACGTCAATATTCGGCACTGCCGCCGGCACTTGGATTGGAGCGTTCAGCTGCATGTATTTCTATGCAGCTGAATGCTCCGGTCCCGAGTGCCGGCGGCAGTGCCGGGTATTGACGTGCGAGACTTGTGCGAGTTTCTCGCAATTGTGGCCTCGGCCTCACATTCACCTCTTACACTGGCGCTTCTTCAGCGCCGACAGGCTCACGAGACATTGTTGTGTCACACGAGCACTGCAGATGATCAGTGGCCGATAATCATCTTCTGTTCTAACACTTTCCTCAGATGAAGATTGAGAATCAGGTGAATGTGGGAGCACTGCAGCCCATTGGCGGCTTCTGATCGGCTGCAGCGCTCACATGACATAGTATGGTACTGGTGTGGTGGGTGAGTATATGTTTTTTTAAATGTTACTCAGAATAATATAGCATTTAAGAAGACATTGTCCAAATTGTAAAACTATGATCTGAAGGAGTCTTTTAGACTTCACATTAGTTTTGTAATATAGCAAAAAAAGTAATAAGGCATAGAATTTTTTGCAATAAAAATGCATTTGCTAAATACAAAATATGGTAAAAGAATTATAGTTGTCACAAAAATTTTATAGATAGAAGACCATATTTTGAGTTGGGAAGGAAATTTTTCTTTTAGATGAAGAAAATTGGCTTTGGCTTCATGTGGCCTTTTATCTTCTTTTGAATCATAACTGCAAGATATTAAGTGAATCAATTTGCTATGAATCAAATTTATTATAAATTTCCCAAAGATTACTTAAAACTTCCCTCAAAATTTCAGATTTTGATGAAGCTAAAAATTTTGATATTCAATTTGCGAGAATCCATTAAATCGTGACCAGTCACTAACTTGTTTTGTGGACCTTGATCACCTGTACTTAAACTGTCGCAGCTTCCCAATCCTCTGCAATGGTCTACACATGAGCCCTGATGTCACGACAAAGCTGTCGAGTGACCCTGGGCCAAGGGCTCCTTCCCTGTCCCTAACACTAGGGGGCGCCCTAGCTCGCCCTGCTCCCTGGGATACTTCTGAAGGTGAAGATGCCGGGGCCTCCACCCTTGCCTTATCTCCTGAGTTAGCCCTCTGTTCTCTTCCCCCACCCAAGGAAGAGGGGGCACTACTGTACACCATAGTACACCAGCCTGACAAACAAGGCAACACAAACAAGGGTTAGCAGAAAACTCCAGGAATAAAAAATATTCATGATTAAGGGTGCTTAGTCACCAGAAACAAGTTGATGTAATTCATAATGTAACTTCTTATGTTGATGTTTTTATCCTCTGTTGAGCACTTCAAGTGAGTAAAGAAGAATTTTTTTTCACTTAATCGTTGAGCTGGATCTTTCCTGTTAAAAAATATTCACTCACATATAGTAAGGAATGTACCGGGGTGGGCATTTAGGGGAATAAACCAAAATAGAGAAGGATAGGGAATTACCACTCATACAAACCAAGCAACAGTCGCAGATAACTCCTCCAACTCTCCTCATATTAACTCCTCTCCCACCAATAGCCATGCAGTAAATGCTAGCTCTTACAAGGATTTGTAACAGAGCCCAGACTATAAAGGGGAAAGGAGTGGCTAACCGAGCACAGCTGTGAGCACAGGGATTTCCAACATGGCCAATTAACCCCTGTTCTACCAGAAGAAATAAACACATTTAAAATAAAGGAGAAGATCTTGTTCTCAGCATCAGAGTAGGAGCAATCAGACGCTAAGGACTTCTAGCTCCACCCTGTAACCCTGTGACATCTGAGCTCTGAAAGGCACAGCCAAAAGATCTGGTAATGCTGGGGTACTACAAGTGATGGCTTGATGCAAATCACAGGTCTCAGTGAGACTTATGTGGAGGACTGGGGAGATGCAATGGCAAGGATAGGTGAAGGGTGGGTTTACAACGGGTGCGTAAAAAGCCATTGTTTTTAACCCCTTTTCTCTCCATTTATTGTGATTTTGGAACTATAGAGACCCTATGGCATAAAGCATGAATTTTGGGACAATGGCAAGTTGGATTAATTTTATTCTGGAGTCTCTGGACAAATTGAATCTTGTCTCAATATTAGAGAAAGCGGATGGCACCGCTGTTACCGTGTTTTAGCTGGCAGTATGTGGCAGGCAGAAGGAATACACCGTGGTTCCCCGGTGCTTGACCTCGTAGTGCTCAAATCTTGAATTTCATGAAGAATAAAAGGGTCGCACTCATTGTGATAAATTTTTGCTGCTTTATTGACACATGAATAACATGTCAAGTTGTGATCGTGACTAGAAAGAGTGTGGATAGGCTGTCAACGGCCGTAGAAGCGCTCCAACAGCGCTTTTCTTCTTCATGAAATTCAAAAATTAAATCTTGTGTTCAAAACTAGAATTTTTGGAGATTCATTCATTTCTATGATTTCTTTGTAAAGTAAGTCTTTTTGGCTTTTCTTATCATGCTATTCCCTAAGAAGTTACTACTCCATATCATTCTGCACCATAAAATGCTATTCTATTATACAAAACGTATCCTTTGTCACAAAATGGTATTCCATTCAAAATTGTTTTATGCAGAACAGAATCCTACTTGTATCACAAATATTATTTGGTGTGAAGAAAATAACCTCCAGTTGATTATTATAGTGCTTTGAAGAAAGCACTATCATGTAACTTCTTCTCCCCGCAATTAATGTGGCCCGAACCGCTACACGCACAGACTCCGTTGAGGTGTCGTTTCAAAGCCAGCGTCCACGAGTGGTGTGCTAAGTATTTTTCGTGTCGATCAGATTTGTAGTTTTTGCGCAATTTGCGTTTGAAAATTTTTTTTTCCCGTCATTGGAATGCACTGTCTCAATGCATTTCAATGAGAAAATTTTGCCATAGGAATTCATGGGGCAGTTGTGAGGCCATTCAAATTTGAGGACCAGTTGCGGCAGTTAAGCTCATTGATATGCGCAGGCACACCCAGTTACTATGCCGACGCTTATGAACTTTACATGACCCCACAAGGACTCAGTTTCTGCCAGATAATATCAGCTCTTAAAGCGAAACCCAAAGCACAAATGCAAATCTAGCTTCATCACATGACACATGTCCCTGAGAGAGAATGTGCGCCAAAGTGGATTTAGAAGCCCAGTGCACCAAAATGAGTCTTAAAGGGCCGGCGCGCCAAATCAAAAGCTGAGTGACCCCAGGCTCCAAATCGGAGGCTGATTGACCCCGGCCTCCAAATCGGAGGCTGAGCCACCCCGGCCTTCAAATCAGAGCCTGAGCGACCCCAGCCTCCAAATCGGAGGCTGAGCCACCCCGGCCTCCAAATCGGAGGCTGAGCCACCCCGGCCTCCAAATCGGAGGCTGAGCCACCCCGGCCTCCAAATCGGAGGCTGAGCCACCCCGGCCTCCAAATCGGAGGCTGAGCCACCCCGGCCTCCAAATCGGAGGCTGAGCCACCCCGGCCTCCAAATCGGAGGCTGAGCCACCCCGGCCTCCAAATCGGAGGCTGAGCCACCCTGGCCTCCAAATCAGAGGCTGAGCCACCCCGGTCTCCAAATCGGAGGCTGAGCAACCCCGGCCTCCAAATCGGAGGCTGAGCCACCCCGGCCTCCAAATCGGAGGCTGAGCCACCCCAGCCTCCAAATCGGACTCGGGGGCCCTGCCCACAAAATCAGACCCTGAGGGGCCCCGGCCACAAAATTGGACCCTGAGGGGCCCCCGCCACAAAATCAGACCCTGAGGGATCCCGTCCACTAATTCAAGCCATGAGGAGCCCAGGCCACTGAATCGGATCCTGAGGGGCCCCACCCTCCAAATCAGACCCTGAAGGGCCCCACAGGCCAAAGTGGCCCCTGAGAGGCACCCACAGTTAAAACGGATCCAGAGTTGAAAGTCTTGCAGGGGCAGCAGGCAAGTCTCTCATAAAGGGGCAGCCCAGGCACCATTTCAAAGCACTGTCTGTACTTCCTTCAGGAAATACACATCTAGTTATTATTCTACTTCTCCGTGTTTTCTGCAATTAGTGCGGCCCAAACCGCTCAGTGCAGAGACCCCGTTCAGGCGGCGTTTCGAAGCCTTCAGTGGGGACAGGTGTGCTGTGTATTTTTGGAGTCGATCTGATTAATTTAAAAACTGCAGTCGGACGCCAAAGTGGCTTTAGAAGCCCAGTGTGCCAAAGTGGCCCCTGAGGGGCTCGGAGCGCCAAAGTGGCCCCCGAGGCAGAGTGGCAGCATGTGTCAACATGGCTAAAGTGGCTACCAAGTGGCCAAAGTGGCTACCGAGGTGCCGAATGTGCCAAAGTGGCTACCAAGTGGCCAAAGTGGCTGCCAAGTGGCCAAAGTGGCTACTGAGGTGCCGGAAGTGCCAAAGTGGCTACCAAGTGGCCAAAGTGGCTAACGAGGTGCCGAAAGTGCCAAAGTGACTACCGAGTTGCTGATTGTGCCAAAGTGGCTACCAAGTGGCTACGAAGTGGCCAAAGTGGCTACCGAGGTCCCGAATGTGCCAAAGTGGCTACCAAGTGGCCAAAGTGGCTACAAAGGTGCCGAAAGTGCCAAAGTGGCTACCAAGTGGCCAAAGTGGCTACCAAGGTGCTGAATGTGCCAAAGTGGCTACCAAGTGGCCAAAGTGGCTACCGAGGTGCCGAATGTGCCAAACTGGCTAACAAGTGGCCAAAGTGGCTACTGAGGTGCCAAATGTGCCAAAGTGGTTATACACAACATTCATATTCTAACTTTACTTTCTTTAGAGTCGACACCTGATACACTGCTGTAAAGCTGGCAGCGCTGTTCAAGCACCATGTATTTCCTTCAGGAAATGCCCATCTAGTTATATTTGCTATTGCAAAAAAAGAATTCTTGATAAACATTGTAAAAAATTTCAGTCAAAAACTGAAAGCGCATTTACACTGGCTGTTAATCCTTCAGATTCTAATGTTAAGCCATCGTTCATCATAATTGTGTAATGTGAATTGGTTGAGGGAATGAATGATGTCTATAAAAACGGTCATTTGACGAGTAAAAAGGACAGAGTGGAAATACTAATTCTAAATTGGTATGGCTTTCACTGATTGATTGTGTTCTGAGATAATTGTTCCGTTGCAGTTGGAGCATGGAACAAATATGTTTTTGTGTCATATTGTTCAGTGTTATTATTGCAAATGCTACTGTCCAATCCATATAAAACCATGAAATTATCGAACATTTTAATTTGATTAAATATTCTTTGTACATTATATACGGAAATAATTGGACAATACTTTATGAATTAATATATTTGAAAAATACTGTATAGAAGAACTTATGGGATTTGAACTCTGAACACCCCTACACTCTATATTATCTGCTTGTGTGAACACTGCACAATGTTTGTTGCTATGATGTAATTAGATCGCTATTCAGCCATTTAATTCACGAATCTTATCCTGTATAAACAGTTGGCGACATTGTTTGCTTGTCGTCAGTTACGATCGCATCTGTCATTGTTCATGCTCGTGTAAACTAACCCTTGAAATCAAATTCAAGCAAAGTCCAATAGGTCAATAGGTAACAGATGATCACAAAGATAGATATGTTTTAACTCACTTGAGTTAAGGGGGTTTTACACTAAGCAATATCGCTAGCAATATCGCTAAAACGTCACTGGTTTTGTGACGTTATAGCGATATTGCTAGCGATATTGCTATGTGTGATACTTACCAACGACCGGCTCCCCCGCTGTCCATCGCTGATCGCGCGAGAATGTCCGGCTCCATTTCTCGTCGGGCGCTTCCTGCTGAGACTTCCTGCTGTGACGTCCAGCGACGCGTGGAGGCGGGCGGGAGGACGCAGGATCGCTGTGTGTGAATGGTAAGTATCGTGCGCTGCGTCGCTGCTGCATCGCTGTGAGATCTTTCTGTATGAAAGCTCACTAGCGATCATTTAGCGATGCACCAGCGATCCTGACCGGGTCGGATCGCTGGTTGGATCGCTGGTGCATCGCTAAATGTAAAAGGGCCTTTACTTTAGCTCTGTACAAAGAAAGACAATACAATCAGCACAACATGCTTAAAAAGAGAAGATCCAGTTCACACCTCACAGGGGACCTTCACCCCTTTAGCCTTCAATATAGTGTCTCCAGAGATCAAGAGAAGAGGCAGCACTATTTGACAGCAGTTTAGTTTTGGCAATTCTTAATATAATTCGCTCTCTCAATTTTCCCAGACAAATGAACAATGGGCTTGACGGACTGGTTTACCAACGTTTTGAGACTTAAGTGCTCTCAAATCCATTTACTAGGGTATCTTGGCCAATGATTCAGTATTATATTGATACTGTCAGGATGCCAGTGCCATCATTTCATTTTTATGGCTACATAAAACAGTATACATCAACTCAAAGACTGGGCGGCCAACCAGATAGTCAGTGCTGGATTTGCTGGGAGAAGAAAGGGTAAGTACATTTTCATTATTCACTTTGCCACATTTGCAGCTGTTTTTAAATGTTTATTTTAGATTACTTACCCCTTTTCTTCTTAACTAAATTAGACCACCACAGTTATTAACATGCTCTGTTCACTTTTGTGTATTGGATATACCGGTTGGTTTTCATAGTGTTTTTAAATGGGCTTCTGATAATTCTTTTAATGGAGTCATTTTGACAGTCATTTCAAGACCTTTCTATGGTCATTAGTAGAGATGAGTGGATTGATCCCCACAAGACAGACTACGAGTCAAATTTCCTGATATTTGTTGTATCACGCAAACATTTTGAGATATGTGGTTCACAAAAAAAAAAACAATGAATTTGCGTGGCACCATTTTGCAAACTGCTGATGGATCAGATAGCAGGCTAATGTCATTTTTCGTTGCCCTCCCCATAATTCTCTGCAGCTATGACATCTACCAGACTATCATACCTTGTGCAGTGGTCGCTAGTACCTGGGCCATCACAGATCAGTGGCTTACAGCAGAGCACAGTGAGGAGTGCTGAGTCGTTTTCCTTCTCCAGAATCACTGGGTAAGTCTCTCTTTCCTATAAAGTGTAAACTCTGATTGTCAGCAAGGTTCTCTCTCTCGCTCCCGTAGAGTGTAAGCTCTTATGGTCAGCAGAGTCATACCGCTCTGACTCCTGTAAAGTGTAAGCTCTTATGGTCTGCAGGGATCCCTCTGTCTTCTCTCCCCAACATGTATTTTCCAAGTAATTACATGCTTTCTAGTATTGAGATTTGCACAAATTTATTTGACACAAAACAAATTTTGGGAGAAAATTTAGTGAATTCAAATTTTAAAAGATCCGCTCATCTCTAGTCATTAGTCATTTGTACGAAGGCAGAAGAAATACAATTCCATTTCTCTCAGACATAATAATAATCAGTTCATCTATAGTAGGAGGAAAACTGTAGCCATAAAAATGATGACCTCTCTTAAAAACCCCTTCTATAT
Organism: Dendrobates tinctorius; assembly: GCF_039654945.1. Lineage (NCBI taxonomy): Eukaryota > Metazoa > Chordata > Amphibia > Anura > Dendrobatidae > Dendrobates > Dendrobates tinctorius. Next base: position 14,196,520 of record NW_027361870.1, read on the forward strand.
ATTTTTAGTTTGGCACACTAATTCCTTATTGTCTCATAAAAGTGGCAGTGTTGGTGTCATTTTCTCCTGATATTCAGGTATGCAGATAGCTATGGTATATTTAGCTTTTTCACTCTAATAAGAACGGGATGCATCTACTTATATGAAATTCCTTTCTAATGGCAGTATCCTCTGGTATTGTGACAAGTTAATGGTGTGGAGAATCAGTGCTTTGAACTGGAGAAATACCTAATTAAGTAAATAGTAAAATTGCTGAGATTTACGTACTACTAACTTTTTCAGGCAGTGATAGTAGGTAGATGCAAAATAATAATCAGCAGTAATAACCATTCAAACGCAGCAGGGGAGCAAATGTAGCCGACCCATAGATGAAGTAATCGGTCTAAAAGACTCAAATTTATAACTTTCCTGCTGTGTTGCTGTACAATATGTCCTTTAAAGAAATGAAAATCAAAGTATCTTATATCCATCCTAATGTAGCGATATTAACTCTGAACATTTAAGAAAGAGAGACTGAAGTCAGGGCTCTCTACAGTCCTAATATTGAGACAGCTGTATGAGGCTTCCTGCTCCTGAAATGAGACATATCACTGTCTGGGGAGACTGGGAATGTCCACCAGGAAAACACAGATTTGTGCTGTTGCCTTACTTCATGCTCGATGTATTGGTGCATGAAAAGATGTAAGATGGATTCCTGTGTAACATGGAGAATCAGAAAGAGGCTAGAAACAAACCCTTGACACAGCCTTCTCCTCCATGTGCTTGTGGCCATCGCTATTTATACACAGTATGTGGTGACAAGCTCATATTAACCTTTAGGGCAGCTTCCTCTATTAAGAATAGTAATGCTTTACAAATAGCTATATTTCCTTCTTCCGACTAATCCCTTAAGGGGGTTTTACACATAGCGATATCGCTAGCAATATCGCTAAAACGTCACTCATTTTGTGACCTTATAGCGATATTGCTAGCGATATCGCTATGTGTGATACTTACCTCCGACCGGCTCCCCCGCTGGCTGTCGCTGATTGCGCGGCTCCATTTCTCATCGCCTGCTTCCTGCTGGGCTTCCTGCTGTGTGAGACGAGCGACGCTGGACGCGAGCGGCAGGACGTCTGGATCGCTGTGTGTGAAAGGTGAGTATCGTCCGCTGCGTCGCTGTGAGATCTTCCTGTGTGGAAGCTCACTAGCGATCATTTAGCGATGCAACAGCGATCCTGACCGGGTCGTATCGCTGGTCGGATCGCTGGTACATCGCTAAATGTAAAAGGGCCTTAAGAGGCAACTATATCCTCCTCTTTTATCTGGGCTACATAAATCTCAGGGACATCTAATTATGTGGCAGATATATACCAACATTCTTCTTGTAGCAAAGGTGGGAGGTGAAGGACCTTTTCAGCTAATTGTGCTTTGCTGATTTCTTTCCCACTGAGATCAATTTCCGCAACTCCCATAAAATGACTAGAGAGACTCATGCATGCGCAGTCTACTTGTATATCCATTCAAGCAGTCAAAAAACTATAAATATACTTTTAATAGCTGCTGGGGACTGAGCTGCACTGTATACTAGTCGTACAGCTGAGTCTCCCCATCCACTGACAGGGACTAACAGGCCTCTGCTTATGTAGGCAGAGGTTTTCCAGTCACTGTTCATGGGCGGAAAGAAGCCACCGGGGAGCCGCCTGTATGAGTAGTCAATACCGCAGCTTGATCCCCAGCAGCTATTAAAAGATGAGTCAAACAAATCTTTGATCTTACAGCCAGTGGCTCATACAGTACTTGATGTCCACAATATTGGCAGCACGTATCACCCGTCTGGTTCCCTTTAATGTAAGCCTATGAGAGCCTTGCTCTGTGTCTCATAGATGATGCCAGCTGAGATCCGGCCACAGCTATTAATATTGTAGAAGCTTAGAAAATGGCAAAATAATGCAAAACATTTTTTTTACAAAATTCAGAATTTTTTTGTTTTTCATTTAAATAGAAAAAAATTGATGCAAGTTTGGTATTGTGTAATCACTCTAACTCATTTTTATGACACAATAATCACTGTAAGCAAAATATTTTTTTTAAACAAGCCCTCATAGGTCTATGTTGTTGGAAAAGCAAAAGTGTTACGGGTCTTGGAAGGTTGTTGAGATGAAAATGAAAACTAACAAGCAAAACAAAAGTTAATGGGACCTTAAAGGGTTAAGCCACTCAATGTATATATATTACTGTTGGCTAACGGGGGGGGGGATGGCAATAAAAAAGTTTCTCTGGCACTTTAAATCACAGTAAAGTTGTATGGCATTTTTACAATAAAACACATAAATTATGGTAAAATAACTCTTGATAACCAAGTAAACAATTGTTGTGCTATTTTATGCATGATTTTACCAATTTTTATTTACTTGCGGTGTGAGTCCATTGACCCCTAACTGACATATGACATGCTGGTACGTCATATGCAGGCTGCCTGACATTGATGCGAGCTTAGGAACTGATTTCACATCTTTGTTGACAGATGATGTCAGTGATATTCAGTCATCATCTGCCTCTAACAGCCACACATGGAGCACAGCTCCTCCCACATCTGTTAAACTGCTAGATCCTGCTATCAATTTCTGACAGGATCATTTACAGTGAGTGCACCATCATTCTATGCATCTGACTGGCATTCATAGATGATGATTTTTTTGCCATATATAAGAATACTGTGGTATTGCTGTAAATAGTACAAGCAATCGGATAACCGCAAGTTCAAGTCGCCTAAGGGGACTAACAAATACAGTAAAAAAAAAGTTATTAAAAATCTGAAAAAAAATAAATGAATAAAACATTAACAAATTACACATATGTAATTGCTACGTCTGGAAAAGTGTGATTTATCAAAATTTAAGACTTATTTATCCAATTTGTAAATGGCATAATGAGACAAAATCAAAACACCAGAATTTCGTTTTTTCAGGCTGCCAAAACACTTCAAAGAAATTGCAATACGAGCCGATCAAAATGGTATCAATGAAATTGATGGCTCAAAGCGCAAACAACAAGCCCCATCGACCAAAAATTGAAAACAATATGGATCTCTGAAAATGGCAACACAAGCTATTTTTCTTTTTTAATGTCAGAATTGACTTTTAAAATGAGTTTTGCCATAATGCAGAATGTTAATGACAAATTGTAAATTGGTATTTTGAATTGGTAACAGAAATAATACCATTACCATGTTTTTAATTCATTTTCAATAAAAAAATTTACTTTTACAAAAAAAAACAAAAAAAAGTGTATGAATTCCTGCAGAAAGATATTAAGATTCGATTCCATGCTTTTGAATCACAGTGGTCGAATCTAGCTATATCGACACAGGTTGGGCTACTGTTTAATTATCAAATGTCAGAATTAAAGAAAAATGATGTAAACTTAATAACATCCATATTAACACGTGAACTCTTTCTCAAGATAATCAGATATATCAGTCAAGTATTAAATGTCTCTATAGAAAATCGTCGTACAGTGACTGCAGAACTAGAAACTTTCCGCATTGAAATTTCAGACATTGAAGTCTTTAGTCGATAGCTTCACCTCTGCTCTGCGATTTTCAATTTTTTCTTAGCACGTTGCAGTTAAGGCTACTTCTTTCCTTTGACATAAAGGGAACAATAATCTGGTTAAATCCTCGATGCACTGACCTGGTCCTTGCTGAATTCCCATGTAAATATAACTCGCCCTTTCTGCGGATCGAGGTTGGAGAAAATCCTTTTCATACATAGAAAGTGTTTTGTTACAGTGAGTCAATGAAGATAATCCCCGTCTATTCAGAATTTCTTCACCTTTTGCTTGGTCTCATTTACAGAAGATTTTATTTAGTTTCCCATAACAGTATAGCACAGTTTGGAGCAATTATGGGTATATATGGTCTTCAACTTTTTGCTCTGTTCAAAGACTCCATAGCTAGCTGTAGTAGTTTTTAAAATATCAAAGAAACACTTTAACGCTTGTATCATAGCCACAGTTCTTTTAGGGTTTCATATGTGGTATACCTGTCAGAGTTTTTTTGTTTTTTGCCCTTCTTCTTCCCAGAGCCATGACTTTTTTTTATTTTTCCATCAATATGGACGTGTGAGGGCTTGTTTTTTGGGGACGAGTTGTACTTTTGAACAACTCCATTAATTTTACCAAATAGTGTACTGGAAAATGGGCAAAAAATAAAAGTAGAGTGAAATTGCAAAAAAAAAGTGCAATTCCACAATTATTTTTTTTAACCATGTTTACTAAATGCTGAAACTGACCTACCATTATGATTCTCCACTCATTACTAGATCATAGGTAGTAAAAAATGTATGGGTTCTTTTTTATTTTAGTGGTGAAAAAAAAATCCAACATTTGTAAAAAAATTTTAAATTTTTTTTTTTAAAATGGCGCCATTTTCTGAGACCTGTAGCGTCTCCCTTTTTCGGGATCTTAGGCTGAGTGAGGGCTTATTTTTTTGTGCCGAGCTGACTATTTTATTGATACCATGGCTCACACAAAATATTTAATAATTAACATTTCACATGTCTACTTTAAATCAGCACAATTTTTTAAACAAAATTTTTTTCATTAGGAAGTTATAAGGGTAAAAATTTGAACAGCGATTTCTCATTTTAACAGCTAAATTTGCAAAACAATTGATTTTAGAGATCACCTTACATTTGAAGTGACTTTGAGAGGTCTATATGATAGAAAATACCCAAAAGTGACACTATTCTAAAAACTGCACCCCTTAAGGTTCTCAAACCCACATTCAAGAAGTTTATTAACGCTTCAGATGCTTCACTGGAATTTTTGGAATGCTGAAAAAGAGGAACATTTAACTTTCTTTCACAAAAAAATTTGTCTTTAGACCCAACTTTTTTATTTTACAAGGTTAACAAGATAAAATGGATTGCAATTTTTTTGTGCAATCTCTCCTGATCATGCTGATACCTTTTATGTGAGGGAAAACCACTATTTGAGCACATGACAGAGCTCAGAAGAAAAGCCCCCATTACACACTGCGATATCGCTAGCAATATCGCTGTAAAGTCTCCGATTTTGTGACATTGCAGCGATATTGCTAGCGATATCGCTGCATGTGATACTTACCTCCGACCGGCTCCCCCGCTGGTTATTGCTGATCGCGCGAGAAGCTCCTGGGCCATTTCTCGTCGTCAGCTTCCTGCGGCGCTTCCTGTATCGCTGACGAGCGACGCGTGGAGCTGGGCGGGAGGACGCAGGATCGCCGCGTCTGACAGGTAAGTAGCGATCCCCGACCACCGCTATGTCGCTGGTGAGATCTGCCTGTTTGGCAGCTCACTAGCAACCACCTAGCGATGTACCAGCGATCCTGGCCGTGTCATATCGCTGGTCGGGATTGCTGGTGCATCGCTAGGTGTAACGGTACCATAAGAAGCAACATTTGACTAAAATTTCCTGGAACAATTAACGAACACCATGTTGTGTTTGGAGTGCCTCTGATATGCCTAAGCGGTGAAAATTCCCCAAAGGTGACACTATTTTGGAAACTAGACCCTTCAGAGTACTTATCTAGATGTATGGTGAGCATATTGAACCCCCAGGTACTTCACAGAAGTTTAAAATGTTGAGCTGTGACAATAAGCAAATTTTTTTCAACAAAAATGATTTTAGCCCCAAATTTTGCATTTTCATAAGGGTAGCAGGAGAACTTGCACGATACAAATTTTGCAATTTCTCCTGAGTGTTCGGATACCACATATAAGGGCATATAAGGGAGAAAATTACTGTGTGGGTGCACGACAGGGCTCAGAAAGGAAGGAGTGTCATTTGACTTTTTGAGTGCAAAATTTGCTGGAATCATTAGCGAATGCCATATCCCATTTAGAGAGCCCCTGATGTGCCTAAACAATGGAACACCCCCACAAGTGACCCCATTTTGAAAATTAGACCCCTCAAGGAATGTATTTAAATGTGTGGTGAGAACTTTGATTGACCACATGCTTCACAAAACTTTATAATATTGAGCCTTGAAAATAAAAGAAATTAAATTTTCCCCACAAAAATGCTATTTTCGCCTGAATTTTTTTATTTTCCACTTTTGTTCAGCAATATGATGATAAATCATTGTTTTTTCCTTTGCTATCATTATTTTATTTCAACAAGCATCTCTACTATTCATTAATTTATAAGGATTGTACTAATGGTATATCATGATGTCATGGGGTTACCACGACAGTGTGGAGCCAGAAGACCACAGTGTCTGATTGCTCCTACTTCGGCGCTGAGAAGAAGCACTTCTCTTTCATTTTACATGTGTTTATTCCTTCTGGCAGAACAAAGGTTTATCGGCCATGTTGGAAATCCCTGAGCTCGGTTAGCCACTCCTATACCCTTTATAATCTGGGCTCTGTTACAAATCCTTGTCAGAGCTAGCATTTGCTGCATGGCTAGTGGAGGGAGAGGAGTTCATATGAGGAGAGTTGGAGGAGTTATCAGTGACTATTGCTTGGTTTGTATGTGTGGTATTTACCTATCCTTCGGTATTTTGGTTTATTCCCCTACCTCCATGCCCTGGTGCATTCCTCTGTTATATCTGAGTGAATATTTTGTATGCCTGGAGTTTTCTGTTAACCCTTGTTTGTTTTGCCTTGTTTGTTGGGTTGGTGTACTACGGTGCACAGTAGCGCCTCTCTTCCCTGGGTTGGGGAAGAGAACAGACGGAGGGCTAACTGAGGAGATAAGGCAAGGGTGGATGCCCCAGAATTTTCACCTTCAGAAGTATCCCAGGGAGTAGGGTGAGGTAGGCCACCCATATAGTGTTAGGGACAGGGAAGGAGCCCTTGTCATCCGACAGCTGTGTCATGACACATGGTCATTTGTGTGTGACGCCACATGTAATTTTTTATATTATTTTTAACACTTGAAGCATGATATATATTTAAAGTATGCTTAATGAGAAAACGTTATTTTAATTTTTATTTCTTAGACCAATAACACGTGAAAATATGCAACTTTGCAATATCCCTTATCAGAGAAATCGGCTTCTTTTTCTGCTAGAATTGATCAGTCATTATCAAAATTCGCAATTGTTACTGTAAAATCTGTATTCAGTGAAGACAGACTTTCCCACTACTGATATGAGATGGCAGTTGCTACTGATGACATTCTGTGTAGACGGAAGGAGGTAGGAGCTAGAGGCAGAGCTCCTTCCTCTTCCCAGTATAGAATCATATCAGTAGCAGTCGCCATCTCCTACTTCAGTAATGGCCCCGACCTCCTTGGACAGCTCCACTAATTGGGACCTTGCCGCTGGATCCTGGATGATTGTGAGCTGTTCATAAAAGAAGAAATAAATAATATAGATTGTCACAGGAAGGTAGAGTGCACAATATTACTAAACGTATAGCTAAGGACCATGTGTGAATAATCTAAAACAAGGGGGTAGCTCCTACTCTCCTTTACACGCTCTAAACAATATAGTGTGTTACCAGGCCTAATGAAATTGAAAACATTCTTATGAAAGTACAAGCAGCTATTTTTGGGAAACTTCAATTAGTGCTGGGACTTTGGTCAACGTTTTAATGATAGCATGGTGCTCACTGGGCAGTTAGATCAATAAATTTAATCAGAGGAGATTAATTGTTTATTAGAGAAAATCTAATAACACAGAGTGATTGGAATTTCTATCTGTACTGCTGAATGACCATGGTTCAGACACATAACCTGACACAGTGTGGGAGGATAGACAATGCACCATGTTTCCTGGATGTTTATGGCAATTTGATGCTTTTCTCCCATCTGTCAAAGAAGCTGCAATGTAATTAGAAAAAGCAGGAGCGTAACAACAATTATGCCACATGCTATAAAGAAATGCTGGAAATCATGAAGTGATGCTTTGTTCAAAACTTCTTATTCACAATACATGATCATTATTATTGACATTTACAGCCAGCATTATAGGAGAGATGCTGAATACAAAAATTACAACATTCACATAGTAAGTTCCTAGCAAAAGAACATAACACCAGTCACCTTAAATCTCATCTGCATTATATACTTAAATGCTACTGATTTATTCATATCATTATGCAAATGCATTTAAATAGTGAAAACATTTTTTTTCATAAATCAGGATTGCAATGGAAGATAAGAATCTTTGTCATTTTGTATCTTGTAACAGAAAAAAATGCTTCTTTCTTCTCATAGCATCAATTTCTCCATCATGCTCCTTTTACCTGCACTGGTGATTTAGGCTGGAGTCACACTAGTTACAGTCATGGCCAAAAGTTTTGAGAATGACACAAATATTATATTTTCACATGATCTGCTGGCCTCTGGTTTCTATGTGTGTTTGTCAGATGTTTTTATCACATACAGAAATATAATTGCAATCATATTATGAGTAACAAAAGGTTATATTGACAGAATGAGTTAATGCAGCAAGTCAATATTTGCAGTGTTGACCCTTCTTCTTCAGGACCTCAGCAATTCTCCCTGGCATGCTCTCAATCAACTTCTGGATCAAATCCTGACTGATAACAGTCTATTCTTGCAAAATCAATGCTTTTATTTTGTCTGAATTTGAAGGTTTTTGTTTGTCCATCCGTCTCTTGATGATTGACCACAAGTTCTCAATGGGATTAAGATCTGGGGAGTTTCCAGGCCATGGTCCCAAAATCTCTATGTTTTGTTCCCTGAGCCATTTAGTTATCACCTTTGCTTTATGGCAAGGTGCTCCATCATGTTGAAAAAGGCATTGTTGATCGCCAAACTGCTCTTGGACGGTTGGGAGAAGTTGCTCTTGGAGGACATTCTGGTACCATTCTTTATTCATGGTTGTGTTTTTAGGCAAGACTGAGAGAGAGCCCATTCCCTTGGCTGAGAAGCAACCCCACACATGAATGGTTTCAGGATGCTTGACAGTTGGCATGAGACAAGACTGGTGGTAGCGCTCACCTGGTCTTCTCCGTATAAGCCGTTTTCCAGATGTCCCAAACAATCGAAAAGGGGATTCCTCAGAGAAAATGACTTTACCCCAGTCCTCAGCAGTCCACTCCCTGTACCTCTTGCAGAATATCAGTCTGTCCATGATGTTTTTTCTGGAGAGAAGTGGCTTCTTTGCTGCCCTCCTTGAGACCAGGCCTTGCTCCAAGAGTCTCCGCCTCACAGTGCGTGCAGATGCACTCACACCTGCCTGCTGCCATTCCTGAGCAAGCTCTGCACTGCTGGTAGCCATATCCCGCAGCTGAAACACTTTTAAGAGACGGTCCTGGCACTTTCTGGTCTTTCTTGGGCGCCCTGGAGCCTTTTTGGCAACAAGGGAACCTCTCTCCTTGAAGTTCTTGATGATGCGATAGATTGTTGACTGAGGTGCAATCTTTCTAGCTGCGATACTCTTCCCTGTTAGGCCATTTTTGTGCAGTGCAATGATGACTGCACGTGTTTCTTTAGAGATAACCATGGTTAACAGAAGAGAAACAATGATGCCAAGCACCAGCCTCCTTTTAAAGTGTCCAGTGGTGTCATTCTTACTTAATCATGACAGATTGATCTCCAGCCCTGTCCTCATCAACACCCACACCTGTGTTAATGGAGCAATCACTGAAATGATGTTAGCTGGTCCTTTTAAGGCAGGGCTGCAATGATGTTGAAATGTGTTTTGGGGGATAAAGTTAATTTTCTAGGCAAATATTGACTTTGCAAGTAATTGCTGTTAAGCTGATCACTCTTTATAACATTCTGGAGTATATGCAAATTGCCATTAGAAAAAATGAAGCCGTAGACTTTGTAAAAATTAATATTTGTGTCATTCTCAAAACTTTTGGCCATGACTGTATGTTAAAATTGGTCTGATTTCGTTCCTGCAAAGTCGGATAAGTGTAATGCAAGTGTCATGCGTTTTTCATGTGAGTCCAATCCGATTTTTGACACCTAGCATCCGCTTTACAGCCAATTGCAATGCAATTTTAACATGAGCTTTTGCATAGAGCAATGCTCTATGTGGTTTACACATCATTTTCAAAATAAATATTCTTCAAAACACACACATTTAGATAGATAGATAGATAGATAGATAGATAGATAGATAGATAGATAAGCCAGCAATACAGCAGCCACGTACAGTAAAATCACAGCAGGACCCAACAGGATAGAAGAGATAGAATACATACAGTATATACACATAGAATAGATAGTTATACAGATGTCAGTGACATATATAATTAGCACAGTGCATGTGCAGCTTACTTTACATGTATTTAATTATTAAAAGATTATTTCTCTGAAAAAAATGGTGTGGGCTCCTGCCTAATTTTCTTACCATGCAGAGTGAAAGCTGACAGCTGGGGTAGATGTTTATAGCCTGGAAAGGGGGTAATACCCATGGAGCTTCCCAGGCTGCTAAAATCAGCTCACAGCTGTGTACTTAGCCTTTACTGGCTATTAATATGGGAGATCTAAAAAAATATGACGTAAGGTCCCCCTATAATTATTAACCAGCAAAAGCTGGGCAGACAGCTTCGGGCTGATATTAATAGCCTAGGAAGGGGCCATGGATACTTTTCCCCCAGGCTAAAAACATCAGCTCTCAGCCACCCCAGAGAAGGTGCATCTTCCCACTTGCCCTGTAGTGATGGCAAGTGGGGTAATAGTTGGGGGAGTTGATGTCACCTTTATATTTTCAGGTGACATCAAGCCCAGAGGTTAGTAATGGAGAGGTGTCTATAAAATACCCCCATTACTAACCCCATAGTCATATTGTATAAAAACACACACATCTAGAAAAAAGTCCTTTAATTGAAAGAATGGCACAGACTCCTTTAACAAATCTTAATTAAACCATACTTACAACATCACCCATTTCAGAGATGCCATTGTACCCTGCAAAAGAATTAAAATAGCAACAATATTCCTTACCTGTCCGCAGAGAAGATAATTCATTTGTCCCATGACAGGTCTAGCTTTGCTACATCTAGATGGCAGGCTGCATAAAGTGACCAAACAGCCTGTCATCCAGCAGAGACACTGAGCAGCATCTGCTATCGCTGCCCAGTGTCTCGGAGTGAACGCCTATATACCTGTCTTACATCACTGCGAGTATGAGAAAGTTCTCACTCTCGCTGTGTCACCAGAAAGGTCCTGAGAGATCACAGACAATGAGCTCACATCACCTATCTGAAGTCAGATAGGTGAAGTAAGTTCATTGTCTGTGATCTCCCAGGACCTTTCTGATGACACCGCGAGAGTGAGAACTTTCTCACACTCGTGGTGACATAAGACGTGAAGTGAGTTTTGACTTTTCCACTGATAATCCATTAATGCCCATGTCCCATGATGACCTGGATTTTTGGTGAGCGGTCACATCAGTGATGCGAGCGGTCACATCAGTGATGCGACCGCTCACATCAGTGATGCGACCGCTCACCATGCCAACCAGAACACACTGAGCTGAATTTGAAAATGCAGTGGCATGTGATCATCAGTAACATTATTAAGGTTATCGCCATTTCTGGGATGGATGGGGGCTGTTGTTCTTAGTCTGGGAGGGGGCCAATATCCTTGACCCCTTCCTAGGCTATTTATCTTGATCTAGTCTGGGTTTTGAGTCCTGTCTGCCCTTTTCCTGGGCTGATCATGTCAAGGGTTAACTTTGCCTGGCCTCATTTTGGATTCAGGTTTGCTATTTCTTCCTGCTGCAACCTGCAGGCCATGTCAGTTATATTTTCTGCTTACAGAGTGAGCATCTGACTCTGGTAGTGCCCTCATTTGTCCTCCTGCTGTTGCTGACTTTGCCCGTGTGTTTGTTTGTCCCCACTCCCCGTCCCAACTCGGCATTTCCCTTTCATGTTTAGAACTCCCTGGTATCTGACTCGGCTTGGACCTTGACCGGGTCTTTGTCTCTTGCCTTTGGCATATCTGCTCCTGACCGATACTGACCCATTTGGCTTGCTTCTGACTCTGTGTTTGTTTATTCCTTTGGCACTGCACTACAGACTAATATCGACTCGGCTTGTTTGTTTGACTATTCTGCTGCCACCAGGTGGCAGCCTTGCTGCTGCACTGCAGGTCTGCACTTGCTGTGTGAAGTCCTCCCTCCACTCTATTGCCATCTAGTGGAGCTTGCATAGCAGCAGTGTGACACTATTAATATTAGCCCACTGCTGACTGTTTAGCCCTTGTTTGGTAGTAACTATAGTTGAACCCCACAGAATTTTTTTGGGGTCCCCTCTATAATAATCAGTAAAGGCTAAGCAAACAGTTGTGATCTGATATTAATAGCCAGGGAACTTTTATGGCTATTGTCCCCTTCACAGAATATGAACATCAGCCCCCTGCTGTCAGCTTTCTCTCAGCTGCTTAGCAAAAATATGGGAGACCTCATGCCTTTTTTACATTTATTTATTTAGTACGCACTACACAGAGGATGCTGACTATAAGTCTCATTAGTGTTGCCTGGTCTCACTGATCGCAGGTAAACCAGGAGACAATGATGAGTTTAATTCAGCACCCCGTACCTGGGAACAGTGATAACTGTAATGCCTTTCGCAGACGCCTAAAGCCCCCATCACACACAGCGATCTCACCAGCGAGATCGCTGTGTGTGACACCTATCAGCGACCGGCCCCCCTGCTGGGTATCGCTGATCGTGCTGGAATGGCCAGGACATTTTTTTGGTCGCTGGTCTCCCGCTGGCCAGCACGCATCACGTGTGGCAGGCGGGAGACCAGCGATCAGCGAGCAGGAGCTTGTAACCAAGGTAAACAGCGGGTTTCTAAGTGTCCCGCAGCGCTTAGAAACCCTCTGTGTACCTTAGTTACCAGCGCGCTGATACAGGGAGCTGATAACCGAGGTAAACATCGGGTCTCTAAGCGCTGGGAAGCACTTAGAAACCCGCTGTTTACCTTGGTTACCAGCTCCCTGCGTCCGCGCGCTGGTAACTAAGGTACACAGTCATGCCAGCGCTCATCGTCACTGGTGAAGCTGCCTGTTTGGCAGCTCACCAGCGATCATGTAGCGACACACCAACGATCCTGACAAGTTGATATCATTGTCGGGATCGCTGGTGAGTCGCTATGTGTGACGGGGCCCTAAGTTAGACCAATATTATTTGTCGGAAAGATAATACTATTTTTCTTATCAAAATTTGAATAAATAAATCTCCTTTATGTTCAGAAATAGCACCACTATTGTTCTTGGGCAGTGCTTGGTATTGCAGACAGCAGTGGTGCTGTTTGTGATTAAATCCCTTCAGTAGTTAAAGTAAGTAACATGTCAATCTTTAACTATACGAAATTGTCAAACAGGAGTTGTAATGGCTATTACTTTGTTTTTACAGAAATAGATATAACTAAAAAATGAAATAAAGGGTCTGTTTATTTCCTATTGTATTTTTTTCCCTCTTTAAATGGCCTGAGATCAGTGTATCAAACATGAAAAGAAAAGTAATATCAGCTAAAACCTCTTTTCAAAGACAAAAATCGCTGGGACCAATGGTAAAATAAATTTGCTTCTTGTAGTTTCGCATTTGTATTCCTTCAAGAATAAACTGCAAAGCCTGCTTTCTTAGATGGATGTACTGTACTCTTACTTTAGCTAAAACTGTTATTCGAGCAATGTTCAAAATAATGCATTATGGAAAATGAACAATTACATTCTTATTGCTCTCAGGCGATGGATTATGATAGATATGGGAGATAAAAATATAAAAAAAATCACTAAAGAAATAAAGCGTTTACATCTTCATATTTTAAAAATAGATTTGATATAATTCATTCATATTTGCATATATGGATTTCTTTTACAATTGTTTTTATAAAGGGGGAAATTATAATTTTTTTTAATACAAAAGAAAATTCCGCAAAATCCCGACATAACTGTGACTGACTACCTCACAAAGTATACCGTATTTTTTGGACTATAAGATGCACCGGACCATAAGACGCACCCAAAATTTTCAGACGGAAAACAGGGAAAAAAAGAATAACATGTAAAATGGGGGTCCGTCTTATAGTCCGAATTCAGCTTACCAGGGAAGGGATCACAGTTGGAGGAGTGGTCACAGGAGTCATTCGGTGGTCCAGGCTGGTACGGTGTCCTCCGGGAAATCCCATCCCAGGCTGGTGCGGTGGTTGTGCTCTGTGGGGTGGTTGTACTCTGTGGGGTGGTTGTGCTCTGTGGGGCTGTTGTGCTCTGTGGGGCTGTTGTGCTCTGTGGGGTGGTTGTGCTCTGTGGGGTGGCTGTGTTCTGTGCTGGGGCGGCAGCACTCTGTGCTGGGGCGGCAGTGGCTCTCTATGCTGCATGGGGGCTCCGGCGGCATTTCGTCAAAGCCCGGAAGACCCCGCAGCTCCGTTGCTGCCATGCAGTGCCATCTGGGAAAATGGCCGCCGGGGCGGCGCATACTCAGATTAAAATCTCAGCAACGAGATCTCGTCCCAACATCTGAATCTGAGCATGCGCTGCCTCCCAGTGAACATTTTCCCAGAGGCCACCACATGGCAGCAACGGAGAGGTGGGGGCTTCCGGGCTGTGACAAAATGCCGGCGAAGCCCCACGGAACACAGAGCCACTGCCGCCCTACCACAGAGCCCCGCCACTGCCGCACCAGAGAGCACCGCCACCGCCGCACCACAGCCATGCCAGCCTGGGAAGGGAGGCTGCATCGGGACCACCGCCATCGGACCGCCACCACCACAAGATTTGTAAGTATATTCTGACCATAAGACGTACCCCCATTTTCCCCTAAAATTTTGGGGAAAAAAGTGCGTCTTATGGTCCAAAAAATATGGTATGTGTTGCAAATATTCTTTTTCTGTACATCTGACATACAATGTCACATCCTAATCACATGTTACATCCATACAGTAGCAGTTCGGTGGCTCAGTGGTTGGCAATGTGGCTTTGCACACCTGAGGTTCTGGGTTAAAATCCTACCAAGGACAACATCTGCAAGTAGTTTGTATGTTCCCCTGTGTTTGCGTGGGTTTTCTACGGGTTCTCTGGTTTCCTCCTATACTCCCAAGACATACTGATAGAAAAATTATATAATGAGCCCCATTGCGGACAGCAATGATAATGATGAAAAATCACTTCTATGATGAGGTTACTTTGACATTACTTTGACATTATTTTGCTGTGTTTGCATTAGAGAGATTAAAAAGGGGTTTGATACAATCGTAAAAGACATCAGAGCTTATACTGTACATATCTTTTCAGGCCAGTAGGAGTACCTGCAATTTTTTTTTTTTTAAATTCACCGAACCTGGTGAATTTGAATTTTAAAAGATTTCATCATCTCTAATGGTTGCCGTATATTAAAATTCCCCTACAATTTTTATTTCTTTCTCTCCATAGGTGGTCAAAATTGCATGAGTGCTGGCTGTAAAAAGGAACAGAAATTTGCATTATTATTAGTTTGAATATGTAATACCGTTTCTGTGACAATAACGTTGTATAATGGCTCTAAGTGCAACTGTTGATTAACGACTGTACAATAACACACAATGGCAATCTGCAGGCTCTAAAGTTAGCAAATTGTCAAATGTTAAAAGGAATGCAGAAAACTACATGGTTTTTCCATCTATAAAGCATTAAAACCTTTTTTAAACCAATTAGAAAGCACTTAAACTTAAATTGAAAAGAATATTTACATTTTTCGCACCAGTTCCTAAAAATTTAATTAAAAAAAAATACAATTTATTGATAGGATGAGTAGGAAATTTTGGTTTCTTTATCTCTGGAATGATGAGCCATAAGGCTGTGTGCACACTAGGGTGACCGGATCTCATATGGGGGGGGGGAAATGTCAGAATCTTGTTCGTCTGGACCCCACAAAACGATTCCCCTTTCCAGATATTGAGAGAGCCAAAATTTGAGCTCGATCAAACGACGTTAACCCGTGCCGCTCGTCGCTCAAAGTTTGAAAAAATCCAAATTGAGGTATTTTAAGATTTAGGTATTTTGCATAGTCTGTTAGACTATAAAGAATGTGACAACAACATTGCAGAAATAGCCCTGACCAAATTTTCGAACCATTTGTGGTATTTGAATGCAGAGTTGGTGGGATTATCGTTTTTTGATCCCACCATTACAGACAATGAAAAGTTGTTAATGGCTAATAAATTGCTCAGTAGCACAGATGAACCATCAGAGCACGCTAACCTACATGAGTTGGAAAAATATTCAGGATTGAGAGTCCTCAGTAGTTGATACCTTTTAATGGCTAACTGAAAAGATGGTAACACATTGCAAGCTTTCGAGACTACTCAGGTCTCTTCATTAGGCTAGACTAATACAAAATCTGAAGTCACATATTTATGCACAATACAGCCTAGAAAAAATGCAATAGATAAGACAAGTGACGTGAAGCAGAACTATCAATATGGGAGAGGGAAAAACATAAATGTAAACATTGGACCAGTTCATAGATAAGGAGTCCGGATGTTTTATGGTCCTCTGATTGGGGTCTAGTTTTAGAAGGAAATTCCTTAATTGATGTAAAAAGACATAAATCCATGCGACACATTCATTCCAGCACTGAGAGTGTCAAAGTTCGTCATAAATTTGTACTCCCAAACTCGTCTCTCTCTCTGAGAATTGAAGTTACCTTTCAATACCAGTAATTTCATATCCACGCTGCTGTGATCAGGGATACAGGATGAATGCTCATCGTCACACAATAAGAGAAAAAAGAATGGATCTACCTGTGGCAAAACATTTCTGTATCCCTGATCACAGCAGCGTGGATATGAAATTATTGGTATTGAAAGGTAACTTCAATTCTCAGAGAGAGAGACGAGTTTGGGAGTACAAATTTATGACGAACTTTGACACTCTCAGTGCTGGAATGAATGTGTCGCATGGATTTATGTCTTTTTACATCAATTAAGGAATTTCCTTCTAAAACTAGACCCCAATCAGAGGACCATAAAACATCCGGACTCCTTATCTATGAACTGGTCCAATGTTTATATTTATGTTTTTCCCTCTCCCATATTGATAGTTCTGCTTCACGTCACTTGTCTTATCTATTGCATTTTTTCTAGGCTGTATTGTGCATAAATATGTGACTTCAGATTTTGTATTAGTCTAGCCTGATGAAGAGACCTGAGTAGTCTCGAAAGCTTGCAATGTGTTACCATCTTTTCAGTTAGCCATTAAAAGGTATCAACTACTGAGGACTCTCAATCCTGAATATTTTTCTATCCACTGGCTAACACGGTACAAAGATATACATCTTTCCTGTATCTACATGAGTTGATAATTTTACATAGTTATCTAATCTATTCTAGAGCTTTTGTTAAAGTAGTTTTTGAAACGTCAGAATATAATGCTCGGCATTTGCTTACAACTTGCAGGACATATTGCTTTTGTTCTTCATCTTTTGTCAGAAGGTCGTTAAAGTCGGTTACTTCCTACCTCTTTTAATTTTTCTTTCCTAACTTTTGGATTTACAACCCTAGTGTGCTCTGATGGTTCATCTGTGCTACTGAGCAATTTATTAGCCATTAACAACTTTTCATTGTCTGTAATGGTGGGATCAAAAAACGATAATCCCACCAACTCTGCATTCAAATACCACAAATGGTTCAAAAATTTGGTCAGGGCTATTTCTGCAATGTTGTTGTCACATTCTTTATAGTCTAACAGACTATGCAAAATACCTAAATCTTAAAATACCTCAATTTGTATTTTTTTCAAAGTTTGAGCGACGAGCGGCACGGGTTAACGTCGTTTGATCGAGCTCAAATTTTGGCTATCTCAATATCTGGAAAGGGGAATCGTTTTGTGGGGTCCAGACGGACAAGATTCCGACATTGATTTTTTGTGGTCACCCTAGTGCACACGCTGCAAAAATCCTCGCGGATTTTCAAAATCCGCAGATAAATCCGGAGGTTAAAAGACCTGCGGTTTATCTGCGGACTATCCTGCGGTTTTACCATCTCCACAATGGAGGAGATGGTAAACCGCTGCGGAATCTACAGAAAGAATTGACATGTCAATTCTTTATGCGGTTTAGAAACCGCAGAAAATCCGCACGGAAAATTCCGCAGCATCCGCATTGCGGTTTTCATTTCCCATAGGGAATAATGGTACTGTACACCGCAGCAGAAACTGCTGCGGATCCGCAGGGCCAAATCCGCTGCAGAACCGCAGCAGAATCCGCAGCGTGTGCACACACCCTAACTCTTTGCTATTTTTCTGTAGACAAATGTTTATTGGAAGAAGAATAGGAAAAAATTGAAGTGAAAAATAGCCACGGTCATGAAGGGTTTAATTGTGAACTTTGCTGTTACAATAGTCATATATTTACCATATTGTATAAGGATTTTGATAATTTAATAGGTTCATGAGTAGAGTTGAGCGATACCGTCCGATACTTCAAAGTATCGTATCGGATGGTATCGGCCGATCTTTAAAAAAAGTATCGGTATCGCCGATTCCGATACCGGAAGTCCCATTCAAGTCTATGGGACTTCCGGTATCGGAATAAGAAAAACCCTTTCCTGCCCTTGTACAGCCTCTCTGGGGTCTGTACGGGCCTTTCGGGGGGCTGTGCCGGCCTGCCAGGGGGTCTGTGCAGGCTCCGGTGGTCTGTGCCGGCCTGCCGGTGGTCTGTGCAGGCTCCGGGGGGCTGTGCCGGCCTGCCGGGGGGCTGTGCCGGCTCCGGGGGGCTGTGCCGGCCTGCCGGGGGGCTGTGCAGGCTCCGGGGGTCTGTGCAGGCATCGTCCGATGGGACTACAAGTCCCATCGGGCGATGCCTGCTACCATGACAGTGATTGACACATTAGCCAATGATGGGACAGTAGTAGTCCCATCATCCGGCTAATGTGTTAAAGGAAAAAAAAAAAAAAAAAAAATTACATGCTACATACATACAACATGCATACTACATACATGCTACATTCATACTACATACTACATACA
The DNA here is from genome assembly GCF_039654945.1 of Dendrobates tinctorius. Classification (NCBI taxonomy): domain Eukaryota; kingdom Metazoa; phylum Chordata; class Amphibia; order Anura; family Dendrobatidae; genus Dendrobates; species Dendrobates tinctorius. The sequence goes on from NW_027361870.1 coordinate 14,215,423, forward strand.
TGCTACATACATACTACATATATACTACATGCATGCTACATACATACTGCATGCTACATACATACCACATACATACTACATACATACTACATATATACTACATGCATGCTACATACATACTACATGCTACATACATACCACATACAAACTACATATATACTACATGCATGCTACATACATACTACATGCTACATACATACCACATATATACTACATACATACTACATATATACTGCATGCTACATACATACTACATATATACTACATGCATGCTACATACATACTACATACCACATACATACCACATACATACTACATACATACTACATACATACTACATGCTACATACATACTACATGCTACATACATACTACATATATACTACATGCATGCTACATACATACTACATATATACTACATGCATGCTACATACATACTACATGCTACATGCATGCTACATACATACTACATACATACTACATGCATGCTACATGCATGCTACATGCTACATACATAACACATATATACTACATGCATGCTACATACATACTACATGCTACATACATACTACATGCTACATACATACTACATATATACTACATGCATGCTACATACATACTACATATATACTACATGCATGCTACATACATACTACATGCTACATGCATGCTACATACATACTACATACATACTACATGCTACATACATACCACATATATACTACATACATACAATACATTCATACAATACATACATAGACATACAGTACATATAACATAGAGTAACATACTTACCAATACTTGTCACATTGTTCCCCGAAGCCATTGTCGTCTACGGAATAAATATTAACATAACAAACCACAAAAATACTCACCCACGATCCGAAGCAGTCCACGAGTGTGTCCCACGACGATCTTGGGTAGAGAACTGCAGCATCAGATGATGCTGCCGTTCTCTACGGGCTGCAGGAATCCAATGACGGAAGGTAGGTATCCTTCCGCACTGTATTCCTCCGCCACTTAAAAAAAAAAAGTCCCTAGTCTCACTTTATGCCATTGCTGTGTGGGAATTTCCCACACAGCAATGGCATAAAGTGAGACTAGGGACTTTTTTTTTTAAGTGGCGGAGGAATACAGTGCGGAAGGATACCTACCTTCCGTCATTGGATTCCTGCAGCCCGTAGAGAACGGCAGCATCATCTGATGCTGCAGTTCTCTACCCAAGATCGTCGTGGGACACACTCGTGGACTGCTTCGGATCGTGGGTGAGTATTTTTGTGGTTTGTTATGTTAATATTTATTCCGTAGACGACAATGGCTTCGGGGAACAATGTGACAAGTATTGGTAAGTATGTTACTCTATGTTATATGTACTGTATGTCTATGTATGTATTGTATGAATGTATTGTATGTATGTAGTATATATGTGGTATGTATGTAGCATGTAGTATGTATGTAGTATGTATGTAGCATGCATGTAGCATGTAGTATGTATGTAGCATGCATGTAGTATATATGTAGTATGTATGTAGCATGCATGTAGTATATATGTAGTATGTATGTGGTATGTATGTAGCATGCAGTATGTATGTAGCATGCATGTAGTATGTATGTAGTATGTATGTAGTATGTATGTAGCATGCAGTATGTATGTAGTATGTATGTAGTATATATGTAGTATGTATGTAGCATGCATGTAGTATGTATGTAGCATGTATGTAGTATGTATGTAGTATATATGTAGTATGTATGTAGCATGTAGTATGTATGTAGCATGCATGTAGTATGTATGTAGTATTTTTTTTTTTTTTTTTTAACATTTAACACATTAGCCGGATGATGGGACTACTACTGTCCCATCATTGGCTAATGTGTCAATCACTGTCATGGTAGCAGGCATCGCCCGATGGGACTTGTAGTCCCATCGGACGATGCTTGCACAGACCCCCGGACATCAGCACAGCCCCCCGGCAGGCCGGCACAGCCCCCCGGCAGGCCGGTACAGACCCCCACAGGGTGCACAGACCACCGGCAGGCCGGCACAGCCCCCCGGCAGGCCGGTACAGACCCCGGGCAGTCCACACAGCCCCCCGGCAGGCCGGCACAGCCCCCCGGCAGGCCGGCAGAGACCCCCGGAAGGCCCGAAATGACGGCGCATCATGATGCGCACACACCGCGCATCATGATGACGTCAGGCCGTCAATCAACTGAACTTCCGATTCCGATGCCGAATTCCGATATTGAAAAAATATCGGAAGTCGGTATCGGAATTCCGATACAGCAAGTATCGGCCGATACCCGATACTTGCGGTATCGGAATGCTCAACACTATTCATGAGTAAGCCAACATGCTGTAGTCTGCAGCCACTTTGAAACCACTTGTTGAACAACCCAATTATTTTTTTTCCAGCTCTTCTCTCTCTCCGTTTTACGACTTTCTCTTTTACAATGCCTTGGAGTGAGAAACAAAAAACAAGCATCGGGTCTTTCGCTCCTACTGTCAGGAACTGTGGTTTTGTGCACCAACTCTATGTAAATTATCTTCTTTTAATCATCTTTTAGAGAGGTTATGCCATGTGTTTTACTGTGGATGCCTTTGTGTACAGTTCTGACCCTTCTTATTTTATGTCATATACTGTAAAGGATAATATGATTTTTATCGGTTGGAGCCCATAACAAGAAAACATATGGCCAGATTACAAATGATGACCAAGCATGAGGTGTGGATGGGAAGGTTGGCAGCATGATATGTAGACTAGAACTTTGGGTTTTAACTGTAGTTTTGCTTTTATTATCAACTAGCTGAAGAGCCCGGCGTTGCCTGGGCATAGTAACCAACTGTGGTTAGTTATAACAAATTATAATGATTATGTTGCACATAAAAACATTTCACATCATATATTCAACACTACAGATTTGCAACACAAATTAACCAAATGATAGCCCACTGTCGTCCGAGGACCAGTGTGGAAACGTGCAGAAGAAAAAGAAATTGTCGCTGTTGAACATAGCAACGCTCCCGCACTGGTACATGGAACACCACCGGCGCCATTTTGTTGAAGCAATATTTTTTAACACAATATTAGCCCCTAATGACTGCCGATACGACTTTTAACGGCGGCAGTTAAGGGGCCTTATTCCTCCTGCACCTCATGCTCCTGGTTTTTACATAGCCTCCTCCTGCACCTCACACTCCTCTTTTATGCATTTTTCTGCAGCACAGCTTTTCTTTTATAGTTGCCTCCTCCGGCAGCACCTCACACTCCTCTTCCATATACAAGTGGAAACAATTGATCCCGAGAGAAATTGCACTAATTGCAATAAAGCGTATCGTATACACAGCCTACTTCTTCTGCAGAACCACACAGCAACATCCTGTTATGAGCACAGCAGTGTAATCCATGAGGCTCCTCCTTTTCCCTTGATGTCATGCCTTACAGGAGCAACTCCATTCTAGACACGATGGAGCAAGATGTGGCCTGTGCCTGCTGCACACTAATACTCTGAAGTTGGGGATTGTAGCTCGCAGGGACATCGCAACCAATGAGTTTTGCAGGGTGGCTTTTGATGTGAATGTGTGTCCGCCTGTGTGCGCTAACAACGTGGGCTGTGTGGACAGGGCTTTGCATGTGGAGTGAGTGTGGCTATGCAGAGTGGGCGAGGCTATGTGGAGTGAGCATGGCTTAGAACATACACACACATACATACACTCAGCTTTAAATATATAGATATTTGTAATATTAGAGGCCAAATAGTCATAAAACTAATTAAAGAGAACTAATGGATTTTTGAACATAAAGATAATCCCTAAGCATGAAAATTATGGAAAATATGGCATCTCATAACTACAGCACTTTAACAACTAGAGTTTTAGTGCATGGTCCATTGTTGGATCTTTGAAGCTTTCAAGTTGTTCTACATATCTGACATCTGGGGAGTTTTTCTGGTAGAGAACAGGGCATAAAGGGCAATTGTGCATAAGTCAGATGAACAATATATAATTGATAGTGTTCTCATATATTTATGACCCAATACTGCAAATAGTTGACAATAGAGAAGGCTCTGGAGGACTTCACAATGACATCAAATCATTAAGCTTGCAAGTAAAATGATTTACAGAATACTAGCTTTTCTAAGTAATACTGTAGAAGTAACATGAGGTCAAGAAAAGAAAAAGAGAAAACCATATACATTATTTAGCACAAAAAAAATAATAATTCCACACTATTTAAATAGGTTTTAAAAATGTCATAATTTATAAGTTATTCAACAAAAAACAAACAAAACAAAAGCAAATAAATAGGGCCCGCACACCTTTAGTATAATGTACAGGTGCATAAATATGCTATAAATATTCTGGGTTTCTTTCATTCCACATTCAGATAATGTCTGGTTTGGCACATGGAGACATAGAACATATGGTAAGTGATAGGGTTCATCCTTATTTAGGTACACCTTGACGTTGTTGGATGTCTTTTGTGTTCTTCGATCAAAAAATGCTAAGTAAATTACATTTTTAATGTTTATAGTGATATTGTAGTTCATGTATTCATTAATCACAGTGTGCAGATGGATAGTATATATATAAATTTGCAAGTCAAGTTGTTTCTTATCTCAAAAAGTGGCCTGAATCTTCTGCAAAGTGCTCTAAAATAGTGTAAACTAAGGGTTTTTAACCATAAAAAGCAAACTTGGACATTTACAAGAGTATGTATAAATTCTAGTCCTTGTGTACACCTTTAAAGGGAATCTGTCACCTGGTTTTGGCGGGCTATTTAAATGAGGTCTGTCCGGTCCGATGGGCGGTGTTTAGGATTTTTGCCGCCTCACAATCCTTGGCCGCCGTCCGCAGTTTTTTCATGAATAGGAGTAGGTGTCCGCCATCTTTCGCGCGTGCGCTAAGCATTCTTGGCTCGTGCACACGCAGTATGCTTTGCCCAACTGCGGGCAAAGCCGAAAAGCCTTACTGCGCATGAGCCGGTTAACTAAGCCCCAGAAGTATTTTGCTGTGTTCCGTGGCCTAGTTAACTGGACAGACCTCATTTAAATAGCCTGTCAAAACCAGGTGACAGATTCCCTTTAAAATTTTCAGGTTTGCCAAAATGGGTGGACCATGGAAAGGATGAGGCATGGCTAAGGCAGCCTGTCTAATTCATGTAAATTTATGCAATTTTGGTGGTTTATATTTTGTTAAAAATGTACTCCAGTCCCTCAGTGGAGTAATATATCTGGCGGTGGTACGAACCTAACTATCAAATAAAAAATTGCACTCTGTAGTGCTAAAGCAAATAAATATGAAAATATAAAATGTATGATATATGAATAGCATTACTGCTCTAGATAATAAGAAAAAATGGAGATACTTAGCACATAATTTGGCTAATTCATGCATGCCTAGCAGCCAACGACAAGGCGATCTCCGGTTTGCTGGGAGTCCGCACAGCCTCACTGACGTCCCTGGCTGACCTGAGGTGAACTGATGAGTGTGGGAAAAAGTTCAGAAACTTCCCCACGCTCATTAGTTCATCTCCGGTCAGCCGGGGAGGCTGCGCAGAGATGAACCAATTTATTCTGGCAGTGGTTTACAACGGGCTGGTTGCATTAGCACCGGTCCCGTTGTAAACCAGTTAACTCCTTCTGATCGATTGCAGCGGGGGACCTGACTGACCAGCGAAGAGGTATGTATATTGTTGCTTTTTTGTTTTATTTTTTTATAGGACCGTTGATTTTTTTTGGATTAGCAGAGGAAAAAATTTGGTCAAAAACTTGGTGTCTTTATTTCATTAAAAGAATTTTTGTGTGGTTTTTTAACCCTTTACTAGTCTAGGGTAACTAATGGATAGGTGTCTTATTGATACCTCTCCATTATTAATCCGGCTTAATGTCACCTTCCAATAGCAAGGTGACATTAACCCATTATTATTAACCCATTAGCCATCACTACAGGGCAATGGGAATAGAGAGGCTAAGTGCCATCTTATAGATGCGCCTTTTCTGGGGTGTCTGGGGGCAGATTTTTGTAGCCAGGGGGGCCAAAAACAATGGTCCCTCTCAAGGCTATTAATATCTGCCCTCACTCACTGGCTTTCCCTCTCTGGTTGAGAATTTACCACGGGAGCCCACACATTTTTTTTCAACGAATTAACCCCTTAATTTAACACCTAGATGTTCCAAATTTTACACACATGCCCTAATCTAATTATTAGTCAAAGACATATAAAAAAAGTAAATGAAATGAAATGGTTTACTGTATGTCGGGTTTTGGAATGATTTTACAGAAGCCGGCAATTGATTTAGTGGCAATTCTGCTATGTAGAACTCTATGAAATATAGAAGGGTGTCTGCTCTGATTTTTTAAATTACTTAGATAATATGTGTGTCTCAATGACGTGTATATATATATATATATATATATATATATATATATATAGTACAGACCAAAAGTTTGGACACACCTCATTCAAAGAGTTTTCTTTATTTTCATGACTATGAAAATTGTAGATTCACTCTGAAGGCATCAAAACTATGAATTAACACATGTGGAATTATATAATCAACAAAAAAAAGTGTAAAACAACTGAAGATACTGTATGTCTTATATTCTACATTCTTCAAAGTAGCCACCTTTTGCTTTGATTATGGCTTTGCACACTCTTGGCATTTCTCTTTCTTTTTTTGACTATATATATATATATATATATATATATATATTATGTGTATATTATGTGTATATATCTATTCTTTTGTTTCTTTATTAAACATGTCAGTGTGATTTTACTGTGATTTTACTGTATCGCAAAATGAATTGCCGGCTTTTGTTAAAGGACACCGGTGCGTATTTCTCGCAAGTCACACATCTGGTCCTTTTGTAATCCGTATTTTTATCGCCCCCATTGACTTGCATTGGTGTATTTTTGGAGGAATACGCTGACAACCGCAGCATGCTGTGATTTTCTCAGCCCGTAAAATACAGCCGAGAAATATACGGCTGATGGGAACTGCCCCATAGAGAAACATTAGTCGGTGTGCAATGCGTGGTTTTAGCACCTCTCACTCGTCCGTATTTCTCTCTAGTGTGACGCTAGCCTTACTGTTCAAATTCGGCCCACCGAACACCAGGTGTTTGTCGTGTGTCCGAACAGCGGTAAAATCATCATTGCTGGTCAGACAGCCGCAGTTCCCATGCTGTCAAATGACAGCATTAGCCCGCAGCTGTGATCGGAGGTATAAAGTTTACCTCCTGTCACTGGTGTCAGCTGATATAAATAAATAATTTAAAAAAAAATGGCGTGGGTTCCCCTGTATTTTTGGCAAATAGCCAGGCAAAACTGACAGCTGGGGGCTGCAACCCTGACCTGTCCACTTCAATAAGGCTGGTTATCAAGGATAGAAGGGTGCCTGCTCTGATTTTTTTAAATTATTTAGATAAATAATTTAAAAAATGAAGTGAGGTCCCCCCATTTTTGACATCCAGCCAAGCTAAAGCAAACACCTGGGGGCTGGTATTCTCAGGCTAATAAGGGGCCATGTAAATTGCCCCCCCAGCCTAAAAATAGCAGCCCGCAGCCACCCAGAAAAGGTTCTGGCACTTTGCCTGGCTCTTTCCACTTGCCGCGTAGCGGTGGCAAGTGGGATTCATATTTGTGGGGTTGATGTCACCTTTGTATTGTCCGGTGACATCAAGCCCATAAATTAGTAATGGAGAGGCATCTATAAGACACCTATACATTATTAAACCTATAGTTGTGTGGTAAATAAAGACACAGCCAGACTAAAGTATTTTATTTAATATAAAACTAAACAAACTTTAATTTTTTTTAAAAATAACAAACAGTAAAACTCATCTAATGCCCCTTCCATTGAATCCCTCATCTCCTGTAATAAAATAAAAATAAAAACCAACAATATCCCTCACCTGTCTGTTGCTCTGTCCCACGCCGTAATCCATGTCTGGGGGATAAACAGTTTTCAACCTGAATGGTGCCAAGATGCAACCGTCCAGGCTGAGAACCACTGGGAAATGAGCTGACCCGAGCACAGCATCAGGAAGTAGTGGTGACGTAATTGAGGTTACCGCTGGTCACTGAGGCTGCATTCCCAGCCGGGCCAATGATCTGTGGTAAGCTCAGTGAGATGACTGCTAGCACAGTGAGAAAAAGTCTTATGGATTACAGTGTGCAACAGAACGACCGTCAGGTGACATCAACCCCACAAATATGAACCGCACTTTTCTGGGCAGCTTCATGCTGCTATTTTTAGGCTGTGGGGGCAATATACATGCCCCCTTGCCAGCCTCAGAATATCAGGCCCCCGCTGTCTGCTTTAGCTTGGCTGGATGTCAAAAATGGGGGGGACCCATGACTTTTTTTATATTATTTATTTAAATATTTTATAAAATCTGTGTTGGGACCCCTCAATTCTTGATAACCAGCCTTGTTGAAGCTAACAGCTGAGGGTTGCATCCCCCAGCTGTGAGTTTTACCTGGCTGGTTATCAAAAATACAGGGGAACCCACGCTGTTTTTTTTTTTTTTTTTTAATTATTTACAGCACAGGTGACGGCTGATGAATACTCCCATCAGCTGCCGCCTGCTCCGCTGTAATTAGCAGCACCAGGTGTCAACTGATGGTAGCAGTAGTCCCATCAGCTGACACCAGTGACCGGAGGTAAACTTTATACCTTCGATCACAGCTGTGGGCCCACGCTGTGTTTTGACAGCGTGGGAACCGTGGCTGTCTGACTGGCGGTGATGCTTTTACCGCTGATCAGAAGTGGTGTTTGCCACACTGTCATGGCTATTGAAGCATGCCAAAAGTTAAAAAAAAAGTGTTAAAAAACTAAAAAACTAAAAGTTCAATTCATCCCCCTTTCGCCCCAGTCAAAATAAAGCAATAAAAAAAATCACACATACACATATTTGGTATCGCTGAGTTTAGAATCGCCTGATCGATCAATAAAAAAAAGCATTAACCCGATCGCTAAATGGCATAGTGAGAAAAAAATTCCAAATGCAAGAATTACGCTTTTTTGGTCGCCGCAACATTGCATTAAAATGCAATAACGGGCGATCAAAAGAACATACTTGCACAAAAGTGGTATAATTAAAAACGTCAGCCTGGCACGCAAAAAATGAGCCCTCACCCAACCCCAGATCATGAAAAATGGAGATGCTACAGGTCTCGGAAAATTGCAATTTATTTATTTATTTATTTTTTTTTTTTTAGCAAATTTTGGATTTTCTTTTCACCACTTACATAAAAGAGCACATAGACATGTTTGGTGTCTATGAACTCGTAATGACCTGGAGAATCATAATGGCAGATCAGTTTTAGCATTTAGTGAACCTAGCAAAAAAGCCAAGCAAAAAACCAGTGTGGGATTGCACTTTTTACTCTGACCGCTGACATACTATCCCATCAGAAAGGGATTAAAGAGTTGTACATCAAATCATCACTGCTCCCCTGCCTTCTGTCTTGCTGATTTCTGGGAAGCGGTGACCCGTGGCATGGTTCAGATGCTTGTCCAAATTGTGCTCTCTATGATGCTGAAATTAGAGGCAGCTGTGTTTCTGTAGCATAGGAGGTGTGCAATGGCACTGAGACTGGCCAAATCCAGGAATCTGGCCAGTTTCCCCAAAGCGCTTACAAGCTAGTTTGGGAAGAGCTTGTGAGCGCTTTGCTGCTTGCCTAGGATGCAACTAATGCAATGGGCAGGAGAGGGAGGACTGGGAGCTTGCATCGCATCCAAATGAAAACCACTTTAGGCTGAGTTCATTAATCCACAGGTGTGTGCACGAATTCGCTGGTGAGCACAGCAGATATCCACAAGAAGAAGAAAGTTCGTTCGGCACACCGGCATAAATGAAAAAAACTTTATTAGGCTAATATGCCATATTAAAATGCAAAAAACACCTGACGCGTTTCTGGCGCACAAAGGCACCCTAAGTCATAGGTCAGCACCTATGACTAAGGGTGCCTTTGTGCACCAGAAATGCGTCAGTGTTTTTTGCATTTTAATATGGCATATTAGCCTAATAAAGTTTTTTTCATTTATGCCGGTGTGCCGAATGAACTTTCTTCTTCTTGTGAATGCAATGGGCAGTAAACAGTAAACTTAAAAATGCCTCCATTCTTGAGCATATACAAGATTTATAAGGCCGAGTTGTTTTTACAAGCACTTTGCAGGTTTAGTCATTTGTGACATTGAGAAAACCCCTTTAATAATATGCCGTATCTTACTGAGATTGAAATATTGCTTAAGAAACAAACGCAGTGTCCTAAACTCAAACTGCTTATATTCTCAAATATGCAATTGGTACGGTAATAAAAAGAATGTCTACATAAACAAATAATTTATACACCTATTGGACACGCTTAATGATTATATTATATACTGTATATATTATTGTAAAGTCTTGAATTGTTCAGTTAGATTTTCCATAAAGCATTGAATATAGATAAAATTTAACAATGGTCTCTTAATTTAATTTGAAATGGGCAGACAATTAATGCACTGTATATTTATGCAAAGAGAAGCGTTTCTCCTAATAACGACTAACTCAATATGAGACATATTTAATGATGATAATAGAGTGGATACATTAAAATATTATTGCCTTCATTTTTAACTATGAAAACTGCTAAATTGCTACCGAGCATCAGAGGACTCCTATCAATATATTGATATACTATAGATAGACTACAGTAAGCAATAGATTTTCATGTTCAGTCCATTCCATCAACTTCAGGCTTAGAACCCACTGCCTCTGGGCAATTCCTGGATGTTCGGGCCCCTCAGTCAAGTGAATGGGGTCAGGGTTTGGGTTCACTTACTGCTCAGGTACCCGAACCCAAAGGGTCTAATAAATACGTGCAATACATTGAAAAAAATAGATCATGAAATGCCTCAAATAATTGGATCTCCCGTTAGTAGTTTGTCATACCTTGTAGCACCAAGGAGTGAATACCCAGGAATAGAAGTAATGAAGACCTGCTCGGCTATAACAATAACAGCTATAGATTCTTTAAGTCATTTTACTCAGGCCGTTCGAGATATACGTCTGCAAGTAGGGGCCATGCACTCAGTCTATCGATAGTTATGTGCTAAAGGGCTTTCCCTCCCCTCTGGTTCTAGGACTACTTTGGCTGATGTTACACAATCTCATGGTGGACTGGCAGTCTCAGGAGATAGTAAGGTGGAGTGAGTGCTGTCAAAGGCACTGCAGGAATACCCGTATGGCCAGGGTTGCCACCAGGTCTCTGCGGAAATACCTGTCTGATTTTGAGGATGTGTTCTCAGAACAGGGGAGTCAGGAACTTCCATCTTATTGACTGGGTCAGTGGTTATCCACCGGTGTCCGGCTTTCTCCTACAAACCGTTCCCTCATTGTTTAGCTGCAGTTAGTCACCTCTGCACGGTGGGCCCGGGCTGCGAACGCACCTCATATATTATTTCATCTTTATTTATTTGGTGCGTTTCACCAGCCTGTAACACCTTAGTCAGGTCCATATATATCTGGACAGAGACAACATTTTTCTAATTTTGGTTCTAGACATTACCACAATGTATTTTAAACAAAACAATACAGATGCAGTTGAAGTTCAGACTTTCAGCTTTCATTTGAGGGTATCCACATTAAAATTGGATAAAGGGTTTAGGAGTTTCAGCTCCTTAACATGTGCCACCTGTTTTTAAAGGGACCAAAAGTAATTGGACAGATTAAATAATTGTTAATAAACTGTTCATTTCTAGTACTTGGTTGAAAACCCTTTGTTGGCAATGACTGCCTGAAGTCTTGAACTCATGGACATCCCCAGACGCTGTTTCCTCCTTTTTGATGCTCTGCCAGGCCTTCACTGTGGTGGTTTTCAGTTGCTGTTTGTTTGTGGGCCTTTCTGTCTGAAGTTTAGTCTTTAACAAGTGAAATGCATGCTCAATTGGGTTGAGATCAGGTGACTGACTTAGCCATTCACTTATTTGCTTTAATAAACTCCTGGGTTGCTTAGGCTTTATGTTTTGGGTAGTGTTGAGCATTCCGATACTGCAAATATCGGGTATCGGCCGATATTCGCTGTATCGGAGTTCCGATACCGAGTTCCGATATTTTTACAATATCGAATACCGGAATCGGAAGTTCCCATAATGCAATGAGCCAGTTGTGTTAGCCATGTTAACTAATGGCATGGCTGTGATTGGCTGCTGAAATGATGTTATCATGATGCGCGGTCTGTGCGGGCCTGCCGGGGGTCTGTGCGGGCCTGCCGGGGGTCTGTACGGGCCTGCCGGGGGTCTGTGCGGGCTGCTGGAGGTCTGTGCGGGCTTGCCAGGGGTCTGTACGGGCCTGCCGGGGGTCTATGCGGGCTGCCGGGGGCCTTTGCGGGCCTGCTGGGGGTCTGTGCGGGCTGCCGGGGGTCTGTACGGGCCTGCTGGGGGTCTGTACGGGCCTGCCGGAGGTCTGTGCGGGCTGCCAGGGGTCTGTACGGGCCTGCCGGGGGTCTGTGCGGGCTGCCGGACGTCTGTGCGGGCTTGCCAGGGGTCTGTACGGGCCTGCCGGGGGTCTGTGCGGGCTGCCTGGGGGTCTGTGCGGGCCTGCCGGGGGTCTGTGCGGGCTGCCGGGGGTCTGTGCGGGCCTGCCGGAGGTCTGTGCGGGCTGCCAGGGGTCTGCACGGGCCTGCCGGGGGTCTGTGTGGGCTGCCGGGGGTCTGTGCGGGCCTGCCGGGGTCTGTGGGGGCTGCCGGGGGTCTGTGCGGGCCTGACGGGGGTCTGTACGGGCCTGCCGGGGGTCTGTGCAGGCTACCGGGGATCTGTGCGGGCCTGCCGGGGGTTGTGTGTGTGTGCAGGCATCGTCCGATGGGACTACAAGTCCCATCGGGCTATGCCTGCTACAATGACAGTGATTGACACATTAGCCAATGTTGGGACAGTAGTAGTCCCATCATCCGGCTAATGTGTTGAATGTAAAAAAAACCCATACATACTACATACTACATACATACTACATTCATACAACATACATACATACTACATACATACTACATATATGCTACATTCATACAACATACATACATACTAAATACTACATACTTACTACATACAACATGCTACATACATACAACATACATACTACATACATACTACATACAATACATTCATACAATACATACATATAGACATACAGTACATATAACATAGAGTACATACTCACCATCACTTGTCACTTTGATCCCCGAAGCCAGTGTCATCTCACTGTAAAAAATATTAAAATAACAAACAACCAATATACTCCCTGATCCGCAGAAATCCACGAGTGTCCCACGGCGATCTCCTGCAGTGCATCACTGAGAGGTTACTATAGTTCACTGGTCTCACTTTATGGCAAAAGCTGCGTGGGAACTTTCTCACACAGCAATGCCAAAAGTGAGACTAGGGACTATTTTTTTACAGTGGCAGAGGAATACAGTGCGGGAGGATACCTACCTCCTGTCATTGTATTCCTGGAGCCCCTAGAGAGCGGTGGCATCAGCTGATGCTGCTGTTCTCCACGGGAGATCGTCGAGGGACACTAGTGGATTTCTGCGGATCAGGGAGTATATTGGTTGTTTGTTATTTTAATATTTTTTACAGATGACACTGGCTTCGGGAATCAAAGTGACAAGTGATGGTGAGTATGTACTCTATGTTATATGTACTGTATGTCTATATGTATGTATTGTATGAATGTATTGTATGTAGTATGCAGTATGTATGTAGTATGTATGTAGTATGTATGTTGTATGTCTGTAGCATGTTTTATGTATGTAGTATGTATGTAGCATGTACTATATATGTATGTATGAATGTAGTATATACGTAGTATGTATGTATGTTGTATGAATGTAGTATATATGTAGTATGTATGTTGTATGAATGTAGTATATATGAAGTATGTATGTAGTATGTATGTATGTTGTATGAATGTAGTATGTATGTAGTATGTATGCATGTTGTATGAATGTAGTATGTATGTAGTATGTATGTATGTTGTATGAATGTAGTATATATGTAGTATGTATTATGTAGTATGTATGTATGTTGTATGAATGTAGTATATATGTAGTATGTATGTAGTATGTATGTATGTTGTATGAATGTAGTATGTATGTAGTATGTATGTATGTTGTATGAATGTAGTATATATATGTAGTATGTATGTAGTATGTATGTATGTTGTATGAATGTAGTATATATGTAGTATGTACACTCACTGGCCACTTTATTAGGTACACCTGTCCAACTGTGTGTTAAGACTTAATTTCTAATCAGCCAATCACATGGCAGCAACTCAGTGCATTTAGGCATGTAGACATGGTCAAGACAATCTCCTGCAGTTCAAACCGAGCATCAGTATGGGGAAGAAAGGTGATTTGAGTGCCTTTGAACGTGGCATGATTGTTGGTGCCAGATGGGCTGGTCTGAGAATTTCAGAAACTGCTGATCTACTGGGATTTTCACGCACAACCATCTCTAGGGTTTACAGAGAATGGTCCGAAAAAGAAAAAAAATCCAGTGAGCGGCAGTTCTGTGGCCGGAAATGCCATGTTGATGCCAGAGGTCAGAGGAGAATGGGCAGACTGGTTCGAGCTGATAGAAAGGCAACAGTGACTCAAATTGCCACCCGTTACAACCAAGGTAGGCAGAAGAGCATCTCTGAACGCACAGTGCGTCGAACTTTGAGGCAGATGGGCTACAGCAGCAGAAGACCACACTGGGTAGCACTCCTCTCAGCTAAGAACAGGAAACTGAGGCTACAATTTGCACAAGCTCATCGAAATTGGACAGTAGAAGATTGGAAAAACGTTGCCTGGTCTGATGAGTCTCGATTTCTGCTGCGACATTCGGATGGTAGGGTCAGAATTTGGCGTAAACAACATGAAAGCATGGATCCATCCTGCCTTGTATCAACGGTTCAGGCTGGTGGTGGTGGTGTCATGGTGTGGGGAATTTTTTCTGGGCACTCTTTGGGCCCCTTGGTACCAATTGAGCATCGTTGCAACGCCACAGCCTACCTGAGTATTGTTGCTGACCATGTCCATCCCTTTATGACCACAATGTACCCAACATCTGATGGCTACTTTCAGCAGGATAATGCGCCATGTCATAAAGCTCGAATCATCTCAGATTGGTTTCTTGAACATGACAATGAGTTTACTGTACTCAAATGGCCTCCTCAGTCACCAGATCTCAATCCAATAGAGCATCTTTGGGATGTGGTGGAACGGGAGATTCGCATCAGGGATGTGCAGCCGACAAATCTGCGCCAACTGTGTGATGCCATCATGTCAATATGGTCCAAAATCTCTGAGGAATGCTTCCAGCACCTTGTTGAAT
The DNA here is from genome assembly GCF_039654945.1 of Dendrobates tinctorius. Taxonomy (NCBI): domain Eukaryota; kingdom Metazoa; phylum Chordata; class Amphibia; order Anura; family Dendrobatidae; genus Dendrobates; species Dendrobates tinctorius. The sequence continues at coordinate 14,230,788 of NW_027361870.1, forward strand.
CTCTGCCACGAAGAATTGAGGCAGTTCTGAAGGCAAAAGGGGGTCCAACCCCTTACTAGCATGGTGTACCTAATAAAGTGGCCAGTGAGTGTATGTATTATGTAGTATGTATGTATGTTGTAAGAATGTAGTATATATGTAGTATGTATGTAGTATGTATGTATGTTGTATGAATGTAGTATATACGTAGTATGTATGTAGTATGTATGTTGTATGAATGTAGTTTGTATGAAGTATGTATGTAGTATGTAGTATGTATGTATGTATGTTGTATGAATGTTGTATATATGTAGTATGTATGTTTTTTTTTTTTACATTCAACACATTAGCCGGATGATGGGACTACTACTGTCCCATCATTGGCTAATGTGTCAATCACTGTCATTGTAGCAAGCATAGCCCGATGGGACTTGTAGTCCCATCGGATGATGCCTGCATACACACACAACCCCCGGCAGGCCTGCACAGACCCCCGGCAGCCTGCACAGACCACCGGCATGCCCGCACAGACCCCCGGCAGCCTGCACAAACACCTGGCAGGCCTGCACAGACCCTCGGCAGCCCGCAAGACCCCCAGCAGGCCGTACAGACCACCGGCAGGCCTGCACAGACCCCCGGCAGCCTGCACAGACTCCCGGCAGGCCCGCACAGACCCCCGGCAGGCCCGCACAGACCCCCGGCAGGCCCGCACAGACCCCTGGCAGGCCCGCACAGACCCCCGAGAGGCCTGTACAGACCCCGCCTGCACACACACACGCACAGTCTTTGCCCACGCACTGCCAACACTCTTCCCCCCTCCCGAACTGGATGTGCAAGGAAAGAAAGGGTTTATTTTCATTCCGATATTTGTGCCCAATTGACTTGCATGTGTTTCCGATATCGGAATCTGCGATATCTGATATTTTTGGGGTATCGGTCCGATCCAATCCGATCTGATATTTCCCGATATCGGAAGGTATCACTCAACACTAGTTTTGGGTCATTGTCCATCTGTAGTATGAAACGACGACCAATCAGTTTGGCTGCATTTGGATGGAGCTGAGCTCACAGTATGGCTCTGAATACCTCAGAATTCATTCTGTCCTGTGTCACATCATTAATTAACACTAGTGACCCAGTGCCACTGGCAGCCATGCATGCCCATGCCATCACACTGCCTCTGCCGTGTCTTACAGATGACGTGGTATGCTTTGGATCATAAGCTGTACCACGCCTTCACCATACTTTTCTCTTTCCATCATTCTGGTAGAGGTTGATCTTGGTTTCATCTGTCCAAAGAATGTTCTTCCAGAACTGTGCTGGCTTTTTTAGATGTTTTTTAGCAAAGTTCAGTCTAGTCTTTTTGTTCTTGATGCTTATGAGTGGCTTGCACCGTGCAGTGAACCCTCTGTATTTACTTTCATACAGTCTTCTCTTTATGGTAGATTTGGATATTGATACGCCTACCTCCTGGAGAGTGTTGTTCACTTGCTTGGCTGTTGTGAAAGGGTTTCTGTTGTGAGCTCATTTTCGGGTTTGCCTCTGGCTTCTGGTAAGGGTTATGGAGCTGGCTGTGCTGACAGAGGAGTAGTGAGTTCTCTATCTGGACTCCCTCTGTTGGTGAAGGGAGGTAATGAAGCTGATCTAAATGGCAGAGACCGGCCACCTGAGGAGGAGGACTGCGATTGGACATCAGGAGATTCTGATTGAATTTAAGGCAGCCGACTCCCTAGTTTCTTGCTGGTGATTTTTCCTGACTGTGGCTCCTGGTTTCCAGTTTGGTTCCTGCCTTCCTAAAGCTAAGTTTTCTCTGCTATTGTTCATATGAGTTTTTGTCTGGTTTACTTAGTTTTTGTGTGTAGCCAGCCCTGGCTGGGACTGGGCTGAATCCCCATTTTTGACTCTGATTAGTTGATCTCTTTTGCTCTGGCTTCAGAATATACCTGAGTGCTGATATAGTGATTTGAAGTCTAGCGACTTCAGGGCCTTTTTCTATCAGACGTGTTGGACATTCTTTTTGGCAGGGTTTTTGCGTGATTGCAGACAACAGCTTTTCTTTCCTGTCCTTTCTAGTTAGTGAGGGCCCCATCGTTTGCTCAGCCTATCTTTCTACCTTTGTCTGTGTTTTCATCTTGTTTCACCGACAATACATGTTGGGGGCTGTCTATTGCTTTGGGGTCTGCTCTGGGGCAGTTTAGATTTTCCCTTTCTTTCTTTAGGCTTATTTAGTTCTCCGGCCATGACGAGGCATCTAGGACCACCGTAGGCACACTCCACGGCTACTGCTAGTTGTTGTGGATAGGATCAGGGGTCTGCAATCCGCTAGTTACCAACCTCTCCGGTTTTCTGGGCTTAGCTTGCTTTTTGTTTTTAACTCCTCGGTGACTCATTCATAACAGGTTTCTCTTCACCATGGAGATTATTCTGCGATCATCCACCACTGTTGTCTTCCGTGGGCACCCAGGTCTATTTGCATTGATGAGTTCACCAGAGCTTGCTTTCTTTCTCAGGAAGTACCAAACTGTAGATTTTGCCACTCCTAATGTTGTAGCAATTTCTCGGATGGGTTTTTTCTGTTTTTGCAGCTTAAGGATGGCTTGTTTCACCTGCATGGAGAGCTCCTTTGACCGCATGTTTCCTTCACAGCAAAACCTTCCAAATGCAAGCACCACACCTCAAATCAACTCCAGGCCTTTTATCTGCTTAATTGAGAATGACATAACGAAGGGATTGCCCACACCCGTCCATAAAATAGCCTTGGAGTCAATTGTCCAATTACTTTTGGTCCCTTTAAAAACAGGGTGGCACAGGTTAAGGAGCTGAATCTCCAAAACCCTTCATCCAATTTTAATGTGGATACCCTCAAATGAAAGCTGATAGTCTGAACTTCAACTGCATCTGAATTGATTTGTTTAAAATTCATTGTGGTAATGTCTAGAACCAAAATTAGAAAAATGTTGTCTCTGTCCAAATATATATGGACCTAACTGTATCTCCAGTTGCAGCAGGGTTTTTCTTTGTTAAGAAAAACGATGGGGGTTACACCCCTGCTTGGATTTCTGATAACTAAATCGGATCACTGTTCGGGATCTGCAACCTCTCCTTCTCATTCCAGATTTCTTTAATCAGATCATCACAGACTTTGTGGTTTTCAAAACTGGACCTTAGGGGGGGCCTATAATATCATTCTTTTAAGGTAGGGGATGAGTGGAAGAAAGTTTTTAATACACAAGAGGGACTACGAAAATCTCGTTATGTCATTTGGGTTGACCAGTGCTCCCTCAGATTTTCAGCACTTTTTTAACAACATTTTCTTTCCTCTGGCAAGTAGATTTGTGGTAGTCTATTTGGACATATTGATTTATGCATGGGACCTCAAGTCACATCATGTCAGGCAGGTTTTACAAATTCTCAGGGAAAATTAATTATATGTCAAATCAGAAAAATGTATGTTTTCGATTCATTAGATCCTTTTTCTGGGGTATTTATTCTCATCCACCAGTTTTTGCATGGATCCTGCGAAAGTCCGGGCAGTACTAGATTGGAAACTTCCTGAAAATTTAAAACTTTACACTGGTTTTTGGGTTTTTCTAATTACTACCTTAAGTTCATCGAGGATTTTTTTGCAGTGGTCAACCTACTGACGGATATTACCAGGAAAGGCATGTACTTTTCTAAATGATACAGTCCGGCCTGTGAGGCATTTGCTACCGTGAAGAGATGTTTAGCTTCTGCTCCGATGCTTATACAGCCTGATGTCACTCAGCCTATCATTGTGGAGGTTGATGCATTGGAGATGGGGGTTGGGGGTGAATTGTATCAGGGTTCATCTTCAAGAAAATGGTGTCTGTGTGCATACTTCTCCAAGAAATTGTCCTCTGCTGAGAAGAACTATGACATTGGTAATAGGAAATTTCTGGCAATAAAGTTGGCCTTTGAGGAATGGCATCATTTTCTGAAGGGGGTAGTTCATCCGGTCATTGTCATAACCAACCATGCAACAGAAAAAAAAAAGTGTTTATGTAATAATCAGGATCACCAGTTGTAAAATATAATACGTTTTATTTATGAACAAGCAAACAACATAATTATAAAAATAATTAATAAGCCAACAAAGGCTGAAAATTACCACCAAAAAATTGGTGTAAGGACTGACAGTCCTCCTCCAATGTGCTTGCTAGGAAAAATACACAACAATGAATGAGTTGTCATGAGAATAAAAAAATACAATATCCTTGAAAAGTAGCCTTCTTATAACTGCTATTTGACATGAAAAAGGCAATGTGCAAATGAGCAAAAATGATGAAAAAATCTATGACCCTGGAACCTTCATAATGAAATCACATCACAAATGTATTACTCAAGATGATGATAACAATAACCTTCTGATGAATGCCATCCATATGCAAGAGCCCACAAGAGGCGATGTGCAAAATAAGTAATAAGTTGAGGTAGCAAAAATAGAATTATACACTGTCTTATGCAATCAAAACACATAAACAGGTAAGCTTACTGTGTAGCCTAAATCAATTAGATGCAAATAGTGGCAATGAAATACATGAAGAGTAAATGGATGTGCAAATCAGCAAAAACAAAGTTGCTGAATCAAATCAATATAAGGCCAGAGTCAGAAATAGACTACAAAAATATAAGTACAAATGCAAAATTAAGCATGATATAGCAAAAGGGTAAGGAATCAAAAAGCCAACAACCTCATAATGAAATAAAGTAGAATATTGTGAAACATATGTGCAACATGGTACATGGAGTAGAAATGAGAGACCCAACGCGTATCGCCACCAAAATCGTAGCTAACTCAGGTGAAAAGGTGGATGAACGAATCAAAGTTTCATTATTCTGTATTTTTTCTAGCAAGCACATTGGAGAAGGATTGCAGTCCTTACACGGATTTTTTGGTGGTCATTTTCAGCCTTTGTTGGCTTTTTATAATTACTGTATGTTGTTTGCTTGTTCTCAAATAAAATGTATCATATTCTTCAACCCATCACTTGTTTTGTTGTGCCCTCAGTTCTTTGTACTTATCAATCATATAAATCTATTGTATGTGGAATAAGCTAAACTTTTGACACCTAGACAGGCAAGATGGTCATTGTTGTTTATCGGATTCAATTTTTTTGTGACTTATAGGCCGGAGGATAAGAACATTAAGGCGGATGCATTGTCTCATTGTTTTCCGAGGGGAGAAAGTTATTGCAAGCCGGTTCCCATATTACAGAAAGGAATAGTTATTGCTACTATATGTCCAGAACGGAAGGAGATCGTAGAGGCTCAGGGGGACCTTGGTCCAAGTTTTTATTAAGGAGATCGTGAAATTGCATGGGATTCCATATGATATTGTTCCTGCCTGGGGGGTTCAATTTACTACTACATTTTGGAAAGCATTTTATGCTCTGTTAGGGATTCATATTTCATTTTCATCCACCGTCTAATGGTTAAACCGAGCGATTGAACCAGTATCTTGAGACACATCTTATATCCTTTGTGCCTGAAAATCAGGAGGAGTGGGTCTCATATTTATTTCTTGCTGAGTTCACTGTAAAAAAGCATTGTCATGAATAAACTGGCAAGTCTCCGTTTTTGGGGGCATATGGAATTCATCCTCAATTTTGCACCTTCAATAGTAATCATTCTTCTGGAGTACCTGAGGAGGAACTGTTTTGATCATCTATTACATCGCTATGGCGCGGGGTTCTTAATAATTTAAGGAGGATGAGGTCGAAATATAAGCGTATGGCTGGTCGGAAGCACTTGCCGGGTCCAGACCTGTGTGTGGATGATTTGGTGTGGCTGTCCTCAATTAATATTAAGTTGAAAGTTCCTTCTTGGAAACTAGGTCCCAGGTTAATTGGTCCTTATAAGATTGTGGCCTTCGTCAACCCATTGGCATTTTGCCTTCCTCTACCTCCTACTTTTAAAATTTATAATGTTTTTCATCAATCTCTTCTCAAAAAATATATGGCCTCATCAGAACCATCTTTACCACCACCTTTCCCTATTATTATTATTAATGGAAATGTGGAATTCCAGACAGCTAAAATTCTTGATTCATGCTTTGTCTCTTCAGTATTTAGTGTAATAAACAGTATCTTAGTTATCTCACTGTATTTCTCATTGTTACTTTACTCTAGCAGTTCTTTAAATTAAAATTTTAATAGTGCCATTTCCATTTCTAATTTTTATGAATTAATTCCATGTAAAAATACAGAATATTTTTGTTGATAACTATAATATATCAAAGCTTAGCTGCAATTATATTTATATATTATTTGTTTGTGAATGCACAAAACTTTGTCATGTACAGTGGGGAAAATGCGTATTTGATACACTGCCAATTTTGCAAGTTTTCCCACCTACAAAGAATGGAGAGATCTGTCATTTTTATCATAGGTACACTTCAACTGTGAAAGACAGAATCTTAAAAAAATCCAGAAAATTGTATGATTTTTACATAATTATTTTGCATTTTATTTCATGAAATAAATATTTTATACAATAGAAAAACAGAACTTAATATTTGGTACAGAAATCTTTGTTTGCAATTGCAGAGGTCAGACGTTTCCTGAAGCTCTTGACCAAATTTGTACACACTACAGCAGGGATTTTGGCCCACTCCTTCATACAGATCTTCTCCAGATTTTTCAGGTTTTGGGGATGTTGCAGGGCAACATTGAGTTTCAGCTCCCTCCAAATATTTACTATTGGGTTCAGGTCTGAAGGTTTGGTAGGTCACTCCAGGACCTTGAAATGCTTCTTACAGAGCTTCTTACTCCATAGTTGCCCTGGCTGTGTGTTTCAGGTCATTGTCATGCTGGAAGACCCAGACACGCCCTATCTTCAATGCTCTTACAGAGGGATTCAGGTTGTTGGCCAAAATCTTGCTATACATGACTCCATCCATCCTACCTTCAATATGGTACTGCCGTCCTGTCCCCTTTGAAGAAAAGCACCCCCAAAGTATGATGTTTCCCCCACAATGCTTCACTGTTGGGACGGTGTTCTTTGGGTTGTATTCATCGTTCTTCTTCCTCCAAACACGGCGAGTGGAGTTGATTCAAAAAGCTTTTCTTTTGGTTGAAGGACCTTCTCCCATGCCTACAATGGATCATCCAGATGGTCATTGGTGAACGTCAAAGGGGCCTGGATGTGTACTAGCATGAGCAGGAGGACCTTGCGTGCCGTAAAGGATTTTAATCCATGATGGCATAGTTCAACTAATGATAATGTTTGAGACCGTGGTTCCTGCTTTCTTCAGGTCTTTGACCAGGTCTTCCCATGTAGTTCTGGGCTGATTCCTGATCTTTCTCAGACTCATCCTTACTCCACGAGGTGAACTCTTGAATAGAGCCCCAGAGCCAGGAAGATTAACAGTTATCTTGTGTTTCTTCAATTTTCTAATAATTGTGCCAACAGTTGTTACCATCTCATCAAGCTACTTGCTTATCACCCTGTAGCTCATCCCAGCCTTGTGCAGGTCTACAATTTGGTCCCCGGTGTACTAAGACAGTTCTTTGGTCTTGGCCATGGTGGAGAGGATGGAGTGTGATTGATTCAGTGTGTGGACAGGTGTTTTTTATACAGGTAACAAGTTCAAACAGGTGCAATACAGGTAATGAGTGCAGAGTAGATGGGCTTCAAAGAGAAAAACAAACAGGTCTGTGAGAGCCAGAATTTTTGATTGTTTGTAGGTGAGTAAATACTTATTTCAGGCAATAAAATGCAATTTAATTATTTAAAAATCATACAATGTGATTCTCTGTTTTTAATTTTTAGATTCTATCTCTCGTGTTCGAAGTGTACCTATGATAAAAATTACTGTACAGACCTCTCCACTCTTTGTAGGTGGGAAAACTTGCAAAATTGTCAGTGCATCAAATACTTATTTTCCCCACTGTATGTTATACTTAAAATTGCATTTTCAACCCTTTCCGAACCCTTTTCTTTCCTTTTTCCATGTCTGCAGACTCTGAGCAAATTTCACAAACCTTCTCAGTTCAGCAATAATTTGCCTTATCCACACAAATTTATTGCATACTCTTTTTTTCTTGCTCGGAGCAAACAGCACAGCTATTAGTTTAACCCCATGGAGACTCGGCTCAATTAGCCAAAGGAGAAAACTTGCATTGTAAGATTTTATGCTGGTTGGGCAATATCTGCTTCATCTGATCTACAGTTGTAATTGTGACTTTTAGTGATTTTTTTAGGCATGCCAGTATAAAAAAGCCCTGAACTTGTGTAAACTTTTGAACATATTTATTTTAAACTTTGTGTCTAGTTATTTGTACTTGTAAAATGTAAACCCCAATGGGATCTTTTTTTGCACAGAAGATCCCAGTCTAATAAGCACTAAGCATGTTCCAATCTGCACTCCTTGAAGTATAATGATCTTCAGTTAATATAAGAATTCTAATTGTTCAGATTTGTTAATATTAGAGTTCCCATGTGTCCTGGGATTCTAGTAAAAAATGGCAAAATTCTTAGCACATAATGCTTGTTATGCTACAATTCCGTTTCACATGTTCTAAAATGAGTGGGTAAGCTTGGAGTATGCTAATAACATTATCGCACATGACAATAAATGTGTCGTGATTGTGAATTTTATTCATAATTTCTCACTTAAATATCCAAAAAAATAAAATTTATGCTAGTGACTTGTGTATTAGACCATTTGTGTACTGTATACGATACAATGCCATTTTTAATACATAGATTATTAATATTTTATCAAATTGATCTTCGGTGGTCAATTTGCATACATTAGTCCACATTTTTTCTTTTATTGACAAGTCATCAAAGTCTTAACTTTCTGGGGTTTATGATATATCATAATGTCCCATGGCTGTTCATAAAATAACTGATGCTTCGTAGGAGTAATGTCACTGCTCAATCCTGCTTTGTGTATTGTTTTAGGACTCAGTGTTGTGGATTCTTCCTGTGTTCAAGTGTCAAGCAGTCAAGCACAGGAACATATCAATTCTACACAGTTGCTCTGAAGACCATATGAGTTAATACACTGCAGTTAATTCCAGTGATTCAGAGGTGGCAGCTGATCTGATTGGCGTTGTTCACTTTTCGAGTTTTTTTCCATTTGGTCCAAACCACCATAGAAACTTTTTTCATCCACAACTTGTGTCTAAAGATTTTTGGGCTTCGTAAGAGAGATGTTCAAAACGTTTTAATGTATATCTAATTATTGATGATTTTTTTTTAGGAATTTGCTGATCCTGAAAAATGTGAACAGTATGCAATTTGCTTTGCGTGAATAGTAGAGTTGAGCGACTTTAGTTGGATCGGGTTTCATGAAACAAAATTTGTTTCCGATGAAACTGGTCTGACTAGGGCAAAAAAAGTCGGAGTTTCGTGCGAAACCCGACCCCCAATGCACGTCAATGGGAAATAAAAGACGGCATTGAGCGGATGACAAATTTTGCTTCATGAAACCTGATCTGACTAAAGTCGCTCAACTCTAGTGAATAGTCTAAAGATGCTGCCGACATTTTACACATTACAAAAGATTGCATTAGCTGAAGAGGGCTGATATAACCTTGGGTGTGGCCAGGCGGGATTCCGCATAAAGCCTTGCAGCTAGAGTTGAGCGACTTTAGTTGGATGGGGTTTCATGAAACAAAATTTGTTTCAGATGAAACTGGTCCAACTAGGGCAAAAAAAGTCGGAGTTTCGTCCGAAACCCGACCCCAATGCAAGTCAATGGGGAATAAAAGTCGGCATTGAGTGGATGAATGTTAAAGATGTCACATTTCCTTTGTATTTTAGACAAAAAAAATATATTGACATATTTTATATTTTAAAAATTACAAAAATGAAAATGGGCCCATGCAAAAGTTTGGGCACTTTTGGAGATTTGTGTGCTCAGATAACTTTGACCAAGGTTTTAGATCTTAACCCCTTTCTGACATCGGGCATAACAGTATGCCAAGGTTGGACTCCCTCCCTTTGATGTGGACTCTGGCGGTGAGCCCGCATTTTTCCTGGGACATGTCAGCTGTTTTGAACAGCTGACATGTGCCCACAATAGCCGCGGGTGGAATTGCGATCCACCCATGGCAATTAACTTGTTAAATGCCGAAGTCAAATGCTGACAGTGGCATTTAACAAGCGCTTCTGGCAAGCGCACTGGAAAAAACGCACACCAGTGACCCGCATCACATGATCGCGGGTCACCGGTGTGCCAGCATGACAACCTGAGGTCTCTGGGAGACCTCTATGGTTGGCAGGGCCAGCTTGCTATGAGTGCCACCCAGTGTGGTTATACATACTGCTTATTATGTCACTGAGACGATATACTTCTTTTATATAACAAGCTAAAATATAACTTTCTTAACACTAAGTATTCACCTTGAATTTTGATCTTACTATTTTTTGTGTTTTTAAAACTATTACCAAAATATCTGTTTTAATTCATTTTGCTTAGGCTTACAGATAGACTTCTTACTATTCCCCTGCTCTCACGTGGCACTTAGGTGTCGCCTTCTGTTGTAGTTTAATTTTTCTTTTGTCTCTATTGAATCTATATTTGTTATTTAATTTCATAATAAAACTTACTGAGTATGTTATTTAGCTCTGGGGTCCATTTCTCTTTGGTTTTCTATTACTTGTAAATCAGAAGCATTACCTAATTACTATGCATGATTTACATTACAGTCCTAAAAACTGCATGACACAGTTTACATTTCACATATCACAATACATGTACAAAAACGCATGACACTATTCACTTTGCGCGATTGTTGCCTTCAAGGGCAGGAACACGGCAGTCTCTGTGACAAACTTACAATTGCTAGACCAGTGTGGTTATAGTGCTGCTGCTATCCAATCACACATGCATTTCAGAACAAATGGAAGCTTTAGATTTGTTTTATTCTCTGCAAATCAATTCACTAAAAATTTAATTTAGCAAAATTGAGCAAAGCTAGTAAATTTCGGAAGAAGTTTATCTCCTCTGCTTATTTTTTCAATTCTCCATTCTGGTGGACCTCCAATTCTGTTCCTGTCTTAACCTCATTTGTGCCCAACACTGTACCTTCAGTGTCCCCAAATGTTTTTCTTCAGAAATATTGGTGTATTAATTATAGTAACATACCCTAAAAAAGTGTAGTGGATGCAGAGGCATATCTAGGGTTTGGGGCAGCCGGGGCAGGTGCCAAGGTGCAGCTGGCACAGGGGCAAAGTCGGGCTGCCTAATGCGGAGGTCCGAAGTGTCTTCCCCGGCTCCTACATTCTGCTGCCCCTGGACTGGGAGTTGACAGTTCTCTGAGCCGACTATGAAAAGGAGGGATCAGTGTGGAGAGCATGTACCATGAAAGGGACAGCGTGGGGTCATATTTTGTTCAGGGAATATAGTGAGGGGCAATTATTTATTCAGGGGCTCAGTGTAGGGCAAATATTTTTAATTGAGAGCATCATAATGACACTGCTATTTTTAAGGGCGTCGTGTGGGGATGTGCTGCACATAACTGGAGAAGATGGAAGTCTGCAGCGAAGGCTGTGAAGGAGAATACTCATGGGTCATGGACAAGATGAAGAAGAAAAGAAAGAGAACAACTCCAGAGACAACGGCATCTATAAGGTACCCGAACGTTAATGTCTTTTTTGTGATACTGACTAGTTCTCATATTTTTGTTTATGTTAAAATATTAAAGGAGTTGTCCAAGTTTATGATGAGTCTGCAGTCATTCTATGTAACTGCAGACTACTGAATTCTCACAGTGCTCATTGTAGGCTGTCAGGATTCTCTGGTGCCGGTGATTTGCATGCATGTGGTCATGTGCAGACTAGATGCGCGTGGCCTCACTCAATGAAAATGAATTGAGTGAGGCTGGGCGGTTAGAATATGTTCAGTTTGTGACTATCTGCCATTTTCTTGTAGTGTTCTGGCTGCTGGTCTTTTTCCCCTGGTGCTGGGTTTGTCTTAGGTCAGGTGATTGTATCACCCTTTATTAACCTGCATCTGTCTCTCATTCCTTGCTGGACAACAGTGTTAATCCGCTTGAAGTTTGGCTTTGCTTTGCCGTCTGTGTGTTTATTTAGTGCAGTTCTGGGACCTCTGGTTCTGTTAGTCTTAGTTTCTGTTTTCAGTTTGTTTCTGCAGCCTTCTCTGTGTCTTCTATTAGGAGGTGATCCGTTTTTGCACCCAGTCCTTAGATTTTACAGGGACCCCCTTCCCCCTATTTATAGGTCTTCGCTTGAGTTTAGCCTAGGATCGAACAGTGGGTCTATTCACAAGGAATGGGCCCCCACTCCATCGTAGGGCATCAGCCTAGTCGCAGTGTAGGGTCAGTTTTTCCCCTTCTACTCTAGTCCTGTGCTGCAGAACCGTAACATGAGCACTAGAGTTGAGCGACTTTAGTCGGATCGGGTTTCATGAAACAAAATTTGTTTCAGATGAAACTGGTCCGACTAGGGCAAAAAAAAGTCGGAGTTTCGTCCGAAACCCGACCCCAATGCAAGTCAATGGGGAATAAAAGTCGGCATTGAGTGGATGAATGTCATCCGCTCAATGCCGACTTTTATTTCCCATTGACGTGCATTGGGGTCGGGTTTCGCACGAAACGCTGACTTTTTTTTGCCCTAGTCGGACCAGTTTCTTCTGAAACAAATTTTGTTTCATGAAACCCGATCCGACTAAAGTCGCTCAACTCTAGTTGCCAGAAGTATACAAGTCACATACTTGTGCAAGGGAGAATCCTAAAAGTGTGTAGTGCTTGCACTGTGAGAATTCAGAAGACTTCAGCCACTTATAGTGGCTGCAGGGCTTCATTCTAATTATAAAATGAAGCCCTGCAGCCAATCCTAACAGCATGTAATATCCTCACTGGCAGGATTCAGCTCTGCAAGTTCCAGTAGCCATCCCATGGTCGCTTCCCTCATATGCGATTTTCATACTTACGCTGTTTCGTGACTACAAGCTTCTCTTTTGCTTTTCTCAGTTTTTCATTGAACACGACTAAGTGTGCAAATTGCATATGTGCCTGAGGGGGGGCGCCAAACTGAATTCTTGTGCCTGAAAACTTAGATACACCTCTGAGCATGTAGTATATTATATTAAAGATCGCTTGATCTGTAGTTGGTAGTTCTGTTGCTGCAGCAGCATACTCCTCCCGGCTGCAGCTAGTTCAGTGCTTCATCCATTATTTCTACTATTCACTTCTTTCTCTGTGTTAAAGTTACCAGCAGAGCAACTGGAACCAGCAGAGAAAATTATTATGGAGTTAACTTAGAAATTTTAAAGTGGAGAGACCACATGGGTTGCTTCTGGTATAGAGAGCGAGGAAAAGAATCTACAGCAAATTCTTCAGTAGCAAGAATGAGAAATCGCACATACAGACAGCAACAGTGAAGAGAAGAGAATCACAGAATCCACAGAAGCATCCGAGGATAATTCCAGTAAAATTGGCAGACAAAATAATGCAGATATATTTTTTCCCAAAAAAATTATGGATATCATGATGATAGAACAAATATCTGACATGTAACAGGATTGTCAGTGCCTTTATTTTAGTTTCTCTGTGTAACACCCCTTTAGGGCTACCACGATACACTGGGTGTTATGGGGCGTCTCACGTCTCTAAGGCGCTGTGCCTCCACCCAAATCTTGATTGGAGCTCTCTCTCTGGGGCTGCAGAAGGACAGCTATCTTCTGCCAGGGGCTGATTCGGGAAACCTCTGCCACAGCTCAGTACACACACTCAGGGAACAGGAGTAAAACCGTTTAACAGATTTATTGCTATACAGCAGAATTGAGGTGGGTTTAAAGGAATAACATACAATACAATTAACGGTGCTCTATAAAAGTCATATACAAATCACAGTCTACTTCTACTCCAACCCTGCAAATATAACGTAGCAGGTTCCCCCTCTTTTGTATTAACTCAGTCCAAACGTTGGGGCCCAGTTGCCACGGATGTTGGCGTGCAAAGTAAAACCGTGGGTGCACTTAGATGAATATTACTGTCAATAGTCTGGGTTGTAGTGTACTCACTGTAAATAGCACTGGTAGAACCACAAGTCTCAGAAGGGCAGTCACTGTGTGTCTCAAACGGTCAGAGGATTCTCTGGACACCAGCTGGGGCGGCAGGATTTAGGCCTTTATGCGTGGGAGTGTCGGCAGAACTCTCCAGATCTTTGCACTCTCCAGCAGCGCGGGTATCTCAGCGGTGGCCGCCACACTCTGCAGCGTAGAGGAATGTAGATCCACACCGCTCTGTCTCTCATAGCAAGCTGCCACGCTCTCTCTCCTCTGAACATTTACTTTCACTTTCTCCCCAGCACCCTCCCCCAAGTCCCTCCTTCTCCAATCCACTTTCTCTCCCTCTGTCCTTCCAAGCCGTGTCATCTGACTGAAACAAGGGACCCTGGGAATTGTAGTCCACTGCCGCTCATGGGAAAAATGGTTAATGTCTGTAGGTCCCTGTTTAACAGCCGCTGCAAAACTCTTCTTGGTGTCTGTAAGCTCCAGTATAGCTGCTCTGAAATTTCCATGTGCAGGTGTTACATTCTCCCCCTGGTGAGTCATTGAAAGTGTCCCATCACGATATGAGGACTCACCACCTGAAACATGAAGGGGGGTTAAGGCATCCTGACTAACACCAAATTTACATGCACACAAACCACCACCTGGACACATGGGAGATACCGGGAATTAATGCCAAACAGAATTTGAATTAGGGTGTATGTGACAATTCTGGTCTAATACGTCCAAGAGTGGACCCTCTGGGTCGTGGATCAGGAGCCCCTGGGCCGAGCGCACCTGGTGAAGACCGACCCCTGTACAGGGATCGTTAGGGGCTGGACCGCAGGGGGCAGAACCGCGACAGCCGGTGCCAGGAGGGACGGCTCGATGGACAGGCAGGCAGAACAAGGATAGCAGGATGGGATAGCGGAAAATACTGGCCAGGAGTCCACAGGGGAAGGATCAGAGAGGGGGAACAGGGCAGAGACAGACAGACGGAAGTGGAGCAGGCCACAGAGCACACAGGGAAAACAGCAAAAGGATAGGCAGGATTCACTAGAGTAGGTATGGGCCGATGGGTGCAGGAAGTCACACACAATCACCAGGCGCCCTCAGAATAGAGCGGACGCCTGATATATCCAGAACCCGGAAGTACGTCCTACAGACCCGCCCCTCAGCGACGCCCCCTACTAGCAGAAGAGAGCGGGGGAACGCGCGTGCGCGGCCTAAGGCCGGCGCGGTTACCCGCAGCAGAGCGGAAGTGCGCGTGGACAGGAGGGCGCAGGTGAGGGGACGCTGCGGCGGGCACCGCCGCTGAAGGGGCATCGGCGGGCACGGCCGCCGATGTCACAGTACCCCCCCCATATGTCCTCCCCTTCTGAGGTTGGTCAGGAATCTTTTCATGATAAGGGGGGCATCGACATTCTCTCGGGGCTCCCAGGACCTCTCCTCTGGACCAAAACCCTTCCAGTCGATAAGAAAAAGAGTTTTACCCTTGACCCTTTTCATGGCCAAAATGTCCTTTACTTCAAAGACATCGTCCGAACAAATTGGCGAAGGAGGGGACATGGAGGTTGGTTGGAACCGATTCAAAACTACAGGTTTAAGGAGCGAGATATGGAAGGCGTTAGGGACCCGGAGCGATGCCGGCAACCTCAATTTGTAGGCTACTTCGTTAATGCGCCCAAGTACTTCAAAAGGCCCGATGTATCGAGGACTTAACTTGTAAGCAGGGACTTTTAGGCGGATATGTTTGGTAGAAAGCCAGACTTTGTCCCCGGGATGGTACGGGGGTAGATCCCTTCGTCTCTTGTCTGCGTGTTTCTTAATTCGGATGCTGGCTACCTCGAGCGCCTCCCTGGTCTCCCTCCAAATTTGCGAAAATTCCTTGGCGAGAGTATCTGCTGCAGGAACTCCAGACGATGCGGAAAAGGGCAACGGAACCCCAGGATTTAGCCCAGTTACCACAAAGAACGGCGTCTTGGACGTTGATTCGCTGGGATGATTATTATGAGCGAATTCTGCCCAAGGTAGGAGTGAGACCCAATTATCCTGATGGGCGTTAGAAAAGTGGCATAAGTAGGTAGTCAGAATTTGATTAATCCGTTCCACTTGGCCATTGGTTTGTGGATGATACGCTGAGGAGAAGTCGAGAGACGTGCCCAGGAGCCGACAGAGAGCCCTCCAGAATCGGGAGGTAAACTGGACCCCTCGATCGGTCACGATTCGTAGAGGAAGACCATGCAGCCTGAAAACCTGGTGGATAAAGATCTCGGCCAACTTCGGAGCAGATGGCAGTCCGGACAAGGGAATGAAGTGGGCCATCTTGGAGAAGCGGTCTGCGACGACTAAGATGGTAGTACATCCAGCAGAGCGAGGCAGATCAGTCACAAAATCCATGGCGATTTGCTGCCAAGGGGCCTCTGGCACAGGCAACGGATGAAGGAGACCGGAGGGCAGAGTCCTTGGAACCTTGTTCTGAGCACAGGTCCTGCAGGAGGCTACAAAGTCCTTTGCGTCCTGGTGGAGAGAGGGCCACCAGTAATACCGGGAGAGAAGCAAAAGGGTCTTCTTAATCCCAACGTGCCCAGCAACCTTGGAGGAATGTCCCCAGCGCAGCACTTCCAGACGTTTGTTCGAAGGAACGAAGGTTTTGCCAGGCGGAAGAGTAGAGAATCTCACAGGGGCCACGGAGATAACTTTAGCCGGCTCGATAATATATGATGGATCCTCCTCCTTTTCAGGTGGCTGCAAAGACCTGGAAAGCGCATCAGCTTTGATGTTCTTACTGCCGGGCCGGAAGTGGAGCTTAAACTCAAAACGGGAAAAATACAGGGCCCACCTGGCTTGTCTGGAGTTGAGTCTCTGGGCAGATTGCAGGTAGGCCAAGTTCTTGTGGTCCGTGAAGATAGTAAAGGGATGCACTGCCCCTTCGAGCAGATATCGCCATTCCTCCAGCGCCATCTTAATGGCCAACAATTCCCGGTCCCCAATGGAGTAGTTGCACTCCGCAGGAGAAAAGGATTTGGAGAAGAACCCGCAGGGGACTAGACGTCCGGATGGAGCCTGTTGGGAAAGGACCGCCCCAGCTCCAGTGGAGGAGGCATCAACTTCCAGGATGAAGGGCCTACTGGCCACTGGGCGGTGTAGGATCGGAGCAGAGGCAAACGAGCGTTTCAGGGCAAGGAAGGCGTCCTCGGCTTCGGTAGACCAGTCGTTAGACTTCGTCCCCTTACGGGTCAGGACCGTGATGGGCTTGGTAACTGTAGAAAAGTGGGGTACAAACTGTCGGTAATAGTTAGCGAAGCCGAGGAAACGCTGGATGGCCTTTATGCCAACTGGACGAGGCCACTGGAGTACCGCGGACAGCTTCTCCGGATCCATCTTAAGGCCGGAATCCGTGATGATATATCCCAAGAAAGGTAACGCTGTTTGCTCAAAGAGGCACTTCTCAATCTTGGCGTAAAGACGATTTTCTCGAAGGCGCTGCAGGACCATGCGTACACTTCTCCGATGGGAGGAGAGATCGGCCGAGAAAACGAGGATATCATCCAAATACACCACCACGCAGGAATAGAGTAGGTCCCGGAATACCTCATTTACGAATTCCTGAAACACCGCCGGAGCATTGCAGAGACCGAACGGCATGACCAAGTATTCATAATGGCCGTCCCGAGTATTGAAGGCCGTCTTCCACTCGTCCCCCGCTCGGATTCGGATTAAGTTGTAAGCTCCCCGCAGATCCAACTTCGTGAAGATTCTGGCCCCCCTCAGCCGGTCGAAGAGTTCTGGAATCAGCGGGAGCGGGTACCGGTTTTTAACAGTGATGTTGTTCAGGCCCCGGTAATCAATACAGGGTCGCAGGGACCCATCTTTCTTCCGAAAGAAGAAGAAACCTGCGCCCGCAGGGGACGAGGATTTCCGGATGAACCCCTTGGCCAGATTCTCCTGTATGTATTCCGTCATAGCCGTGGTCTCTGCTGGGGATAGAGGATAAGTTCTCCCTCTGGGAGGGGTGGCTCCGGGGACCAGGTCGATAGGGCAGTCATAGGAGCGATGAGGTGGTAAGGAGTCCGCCTCCTTTTTGCTGAACACATCAGCATACGTGTGATAGGGTGCGGGTAGACCCGGAAGGTCGGCAGGCTTCGAGCATGGACGGGGATGAGTGAGAGCCCGTAGGCAGTGCTCCTGGCAGGAGTGCCCCCAACGGAGAACTTCCCCAGAGCGCCAGTCAATCACCGGCTCGTGCCGTCTGAGCCAGGGTAGCCCTAGAAGAACAGCATGGGCTAGTTGTGGCAGGACATAAAAGGCTATCCTCTCGAGGTGGAGTGCTCCGATTTGAAGGTCTACTTCGACGGTAACCGTGGTGATGAGTCCGGGTAAAGGTTTACCATCAACGGAGGAAATAGCACGAGGGTTCCTCAATACATTCACCGGGATCCGGAGTTTATCAACCTCCTCCTGGCGGATGAAATTACCAGCAGCACCCGAGTCCACATACGCCTCCACAGATCCACGCTCCCGACCTGCAATTATCAAAGCTGAAAGGGTAAGGGGGAGAGAGGAATTTTGATCACCTAGGGGGTCCTCTCTTACCTGACCTAGGTGGAGGCATTTCCCGACCTCTCTGGCTTCTCCGGGCAAGAACGCACAAAATGGTTGGCACCTCCGCAGTACAGGCAGAGTCCCTTGGTCATCCTCTCCCTGCGCCGCTGCTCGGACAGTCTGACACGATCAATCTGCATTGGCTCAGGAGCGGTACTAACAGGAGATGCAGGGAAACGAGGGACAGGAGCCTGGTACAGCCTAAAGGACCTTCTCTCTCCGACCGCCTCTCGAGCGCGCTCCTGAAAGCGTAGATCAATACGAGTGGCCAGCGAAATAAGGTCCTCCAGAGTGGTGGGGGTGTCTCGCCCGGCAAGCTCATCCTTGATCTTACTGGAGAGGCCTCTCCAAAAGGCTCCCACAAGAGCCTCATTGTTCCACCCCAACTCTGAAGAGAGGGTCCGAAAGTGGATGGCGTATTGCCCCACTGTGAGGGAACCCTGGCGGAGGTTAAAAAGGGCCTCCGTGGTGGATGCTAAGCGACCCGGTTCATCGAATACCTTGCGAAAGGTTTCCAAGAAGGTCTGAATGCTTGACACTACGGGGTCATCCCTCTCCCACAAGGGGTTCACCCAGGACAGGGCCTCACCCTCAAGATGGGACACAATGAACGCCACCTTGGCGCGGTCAGTAGGATACTGAAGGGGGGCAAGCTCAAAATGTAGCCTGCATTGATTCAGAAAACCCCGGCATAACTTAGGGTCTCCGCTGTACCTGGGGGGTTTACCCAGACGGGGAGACGGGGCAGAGACTACGTCACGGGGGGAAGTTGCTGCGGCAGCAGAGGATTGCAGAGCAAGCAATCGATCATCCACGGATGCCATGTAACTTAAGATGTGGGATTGAGCGTCGCGCTGCTGCGCGAGCTCCTGCTGGAGGCTGACCAGGAGGGGAGCGTGCCCGGGGTCAGAGGTCTGCAGGGCGGATAGCCGGGTGTCCATAGACTTCATAAAGGACATTATCCGGGTCTGATTTTCACGAAGGAAAAGTAATTCCTTTTGTGTGGCGGCTGCGGCACCGGCGGGATCCATGGCCTGGTGATACTGTGACAACTCTGGTCTAATACGTCCAAGAGTGGACCCTCTGGGTCGTGGATCAGGAGCCCCTGGGCCGAGTGCACCTGGTGAAGACCGACCCCTGTACAGGGATCGTTAGGGGCTGGACCGCAGGGGGCAGAACCGCGACAGCCGGTGCCAGGAGGGACGGCTCGATGGACAGGCAGGCAGAACAAGGATAGCAGGATGGGATAGCGGAAAATACTGGCCAGGAGTCCACAGGGGAAGGATCAGAGAGGGGGAACAGGGCAGAGACAGACAGACGGAAGTGGAGCAGGCCACAGAGCACACAGGGAAAACAGCAAAAGGATAGGCAGGATTCACTAGAGTAGGTATGGGCCGATGGGTGCAGGAAGTCACACACAATCACCAGGCGCCCTCAGAATAGAGCGGACGCCTGATATATCCAGAACCCGGAAGTACGTCCTACAGACCCGCCCCTCAGCGACGCCCCCTACTAGCAGAAGAGAGCGGGGGAACGCGCGTGCGCGGCCTAAGGCCGGCGCGGTTACCCGCAGCAGAGCGGGGAGCAGAGCGGAAGTGCGCGTGGACAGGAGGGCGCAGGTGAGGGGACGCTGCGGCGGGCACCGCCGCTGAAGGGGCATCGGCGGGCACGGCCGCCGATGTCACAGTGTATCAGCCTGGGGACCTCAGTGGTATGTCCCATTCTATCACAGGTCAGCATCATGGGTGGCCTAATGTCCCGTTTGGGACGAGTGTGTACCGAGGGGGCCCCCTCCTCAGCCCCCGACTCTTGTCTCTCCAAAACAGGCTCCTCCAGATGCATCTCTTCATTCAATAAATGTCCATCTTCTGAAATCTCCCCCAATTGTGGGCAGAGCGCATTAGCCTCCTGACAAATATCCTTTTTTCGTGTTTCCATTTCAGGAGTCTGGTTTACAGGGCCCGAGCCTATGGGGCATGGGTCCTCGGTCCATCTGTAGCTCCATTGAATGTCGGTTTCCCTTTCATCCCCAGACTCGCTGTCACTTCCTCCTAAGGCAGTGAAAGGTGGGGTGGTTGTTCACACCTACGACTTCTCCTATTGCAGGGGTGGTATGACCTCCTTGGGTTGGCAATGGTGGTAAAGGGATGTTTTTTCCCACAGGCAACAAATGGTGTCGATGATAGATTTTGACAGCTCCGCCCCCTTTCTCGGGCTTTACTCTGTAGGCCGGGACACCGGGCAGCTTCTCCATCACCACATAAGGGTCAGAACACCACCGATCAGAAAGCTTATGCTTCCCAGGAAGGCCCGGAAGTTGGATAAGGACTCTATCTCCAGGCAGTAAAACTTGTTCTCGAACTCTACAGTCATAGCGAGACTTATTGCGCCTCCCTGACCAACCAGAGGCCTGCTCTGCCAATCTGTAAGCTTTTTTCAAATCTTCTTGTAGCTGGGACACATATTTTAGGTAGGTCGTCCCATTAGAGCTGTCAAAGGATGTCCCAAAACTAATATCCACTGGTAGCCGGGCTTGTCTTCCAAACATGAGGAAGTAAGGCGAGTATCCAGTTGACTCATTTGTGGTGCAATTGTAGGCATGAACCAACTGACTCACATGCCTGCTCCAGTGTCCTTTCTTCCTGGGATCCAAAGTGCCTAACATGTTCAAAAGGGTACGGTTGAACCTCTCAGGTTGAGGGTCCCCTTGGGGGTGATAGGGGGTAGTTCTGGATTTCTTGATCCCACAGATGGCGCATAGCTACTTGATTGGTCTACTTTCAAAATCACTTCCCTGATCGGTATGGATCATAGAATCATAGAATCGTAGAGTTGGAAGGGACCTCCTGGGCCATCTGGTCCAACCCCCTGCTCAAAGCAGGATTCGCTAAATCATCGGGTTGGCAGCCCGTAATGTATGAAGAACTTCTCCCATAGTGTTTTTGCCACAGTAATTGCCCTTTGATCTTTAGTGGGGTAAGCTTGGGCATGTCGGGTGAAATGGTCAGTGACCATTAACACATTACTGACATTGCTTTCATCAGGCTCGATAGAGAGGAAATCAATGCACACTAGCTCAAGTGGGCAATCACTGGTAATGTTCACAAGGGGGGCGGTTCTCAAAGGCAAGGTTTTTCTCAACACACACCGGGAGCATGATTTGCAGTATTCTTCTATATCCGCTTCCATCCGAGGCCAGTAAAATCGGTTGGCCACAAGACCCGAGGTCTTCTCGAGGCCAAGATGTCCATGGTCATCATGCAGGGACTTCATGACCATCCTCCGAAATCGGGTGGGTAACACCAGCTGTCTACGGATTCCTCCCTTCGGGCGCTTTGCCACCCGGTATATTAGTCCATTTCTTACTACTACCGACTCTAGCTGCCGAGTCAGCAGGACAGACTCCTCTGTTCTTAATGCATTCTTTTCGGGCCTCCAGCCCCTCTTAACCCACCATCGGACTACCCCCACTGACCGATCCTCCTGCTGTGCCTTTCTAACTTGATTACAAGTCAGCTGAGGAAGAGAGTCTGGGGTTACATTTGTCACTCGGCAGCACATTCACAGGAGCGCTTCACTGGGTGCTCCCAAGAATTTAGCACAGCACTGCATAGGGAGGGCATTAGTTTGATGTCTATGGCACAGAGTCTTCACCTCAGAGGCGGGGACCTCTATCCATCCTCCCTCTTCTTCTTCAATTAAGGGTTCCCTAGGCAGGCGAGAGAGGGTGTCTGCATCAATGTTACTGATCCCTGGTCGATATTTTAAGCTGAAATCATACAAAGAGAGTGCGGCAAGCCACCGGTGCCCCGTGGCATCCAGTTTTGCTGTGGTTCTCATGTAGGTTAATGGATTGTTGTCGGTATGAACCACGAAATGTACCCCATAAAGGTAGTCATGCAGCGTGTCCACTACAGCCCATTTCAGAGCCAGAAACTCCAGTTTGTGAACTGGGTTGTTGCATTCACTGGGAGCCAATCCTCGACTAATGTAGTAAACGGGACGCAGACAGCCATCATGGTCCTGGTAGAGAACCCCTCCTAATCCATCGAGAGAAGCATCTACATGTAACACATATGGTTTACTGGGGTCTGCAAAGGCCAACACTTGCGTTTGGGTCAAACATGACTTCAGTTTCTCGAATGCCTCATCGCATACAGGTGTCCATCTTTCCCCAAAAAGATCATTAACTCGGAAGTAGACCCTCTTTCTTGACTTTGAGGAGTGGGCTGTCCTCCTGGAACGGGGATACCCTTGGGTAAGGACAGTTAACGGCTTCACAATCCGAGAGTACTGGGGTACAAATCTTCGGTAATAGCCACAAAATCCTAAAAAGGACCTAAGCTCCTTCAGTTTGGTGGGCTTAGGCCAGTTTTCCACAGCCTGCACTTTGGCGGGATCGGTGGGAATTCCTTCTCTGCTGACTATGTGCCCCACATATTTCACAGTCGTCTGGCAAATTCGGCACTTATCAAGGGACAACTTCAACCCAGCCTCTTTCAACCGATCCAGCACATTGAACAACCGCTGGTTGTGTTCTTCCAGAGTCTTCCCAAAAACAATAAGATCATCTAGATAAACCAGGACCTCATGTAAGTGCATGTCCCCCACTACTTTGTCCATACATCTCTGAAAAGTGGCCGGAGCACCTGTCAGTCCTTGAGGCAGTCTCTGAAACTCGAAGAACCCAATGGGGCAGATAAAAGCGGTCTTCTCTTGATCTTCTTTTGACATGGGTATCTGATAGTAGCCACTCCGGAGATCTAACACAGAAAACCATTGGCTCCCTTGGAGACAATCCAAAGCTTCATCGATTTGGGGCACAGTGTACTTGTCAGGGACCGTATGTTTGTTCAAGGTATCATAATCCACACACATCCGAATAGCTCCATTTTTTTTCGAGGTATCACGGTAGGGGAAGCATAGGGGCTACTAGACTCTATGATGACTCCTGTGTATAACATACCACGCAAATGCCGCCTGACATCTTCGATATCCGCCGGGGCCAATCTTCGGGATCTCTCTCGGAAAGGCTTTTGATCCTTCAACCGAATGCGATGCTCTACTCCTTGGGCAAGGCCCATGTCCCATTCGCCCAAAGAGAACACTGCCCCCTGCATCATCATGCCGTCCTTTCTTGTCCTTTCAGATCACTTACTTCAAAACAAGGGTCAAAGCTTTCAGGCTGTAGTTCCCTCTTCTCCTCCTCCGTTCTCACATACAGTAGGCTTCCAAACAGACTGGGTGGATGGATAGGGTCTGCAAGTAATTTTCTCCCCCAACTTCCCGACACCACTGAGCTAACGTATGGAAGATGTTAGCATTTGTTCCCACTATGACAGGTGTTGGTCTCTCATCTGCCTCTGTCTCCGGGCAGATTAGCGCTATGATGGGTATCTCTTTATCCACTCCAACAACAGTCTTTGGGAATCGTAGGGACATGGACACGTACCCTCTGTAGGGGTAGCTGTGCTCATTCAGTCCGCACACCACGAGTCCAGACAATGGTTTCATTGGCACGTTGCTAAATATCTCTTGTACCATCCTTCGAAGATGATGGACACTTGAGACCAGCTATCCAGCAATACTGTACAAGGCTGACAATTGATATATGCAGGGACATGTGGGGCTGGTCCCACTAAACCTTCAGGCAGTGTTTTCGATGAGGCACTATTGGATGGGGCGGTAGTGTAGGTCTTAGCTGCTGATGGGGGTGCAGTATGGGGTTCTACTGGCCCCCCCTTTCCCGTTTCCCGACTACCTGAGTGTGATGGGGAAGATGTGAAGAGTTCTTTGAGCTTCACCTCTTCGGACACTGATGAGCCATATGGCCTGGACTCCCACAGACAAAGCACCCTTCTGGTTTCCTCCTCTTTACTCTACAAAGGTCATCATTCTCGCTTCCTGAAACCAGGGTTTGCTTCTCGGCTACCTCCGCAGCACTTTGTAGCCGCTGTATTGTCTTGGCCTGGGCTCTTAACAATTGTGTAATCTGCTCCCCCTGTTTCTCGATGACTTTCAGCAGTTCCATCTCTCTTCAGTCGGCTGCTGGCTTCAGGGCAACAGTAGTCACCCGAGGGGATGTCTTCTTTCTTGCGGCCAAAATAACCTCCTCCTTGCGAACTTCCTTAAGCAGCTCATGAAAAGAACCAGGAATCTTCTCTCTATCACAAGACCTCATCCGCTGGGCAATTTAATCATGCGTGAGAGCTCCTCTGAGTACTTGTTCCAGACGACACTGATCAACTTCTTTAGGGCTGACTCCACCTTTAGATACTATTCTATGAACCAGCTTGTCTAGTCGGTAGAGATAGTCGGACATCTTCTCTTCTGGCAGTTGGTAGGTGGTACGGAGTTTATAGAGAAGATCAGTAGCATCTTCAAGGGATCCAAAAGCATCTTCTAAAGCACTCATATAATCTTGATAAGTTGCTTGTGGCTTGCTCCGTCAAGCAGCCTGCACCACTTCCATAGCAGTACCCCTCAAACTTTCTACTATTCTATGGTTCTTTACGGCATCAGTGCACTGCCACTCTTCTAAGCACAGCAAAGTGACATTCCTCCAAGTATCAAATCCTTCTCCAGCAGGGCTGGGGAGGGCACCCGAGAAAGTTCTTAGACGATGGTCGTTCCCATCTTTGCAAACTGACTGACTAACTTTTCCATAGCTGTCATAAGCACATCAGCAGGGGCCATCGTCTCTTCCTGACTGGCTCTATGTGGAGTAGAAGGTGGACCTTCACTAGTCTTTCTAGGCTGAGTGGTTGATTCCTGTTGCCGGGTCTCCATTTCTGACTCAGTAGGCCAAGTGTTCCTCCATTGTGGACCATACTCTGGGGACACGGCTATCATGGATGGGAAATATTCTTTCCTCAAGATCTGCCTGGTTGAGATCAGGGCTGTGGGTAACTGACCCCCTTTTCTTTCCTGCGGTCGACCACTTTAGGGTGGGCAAGTTCAGTGAGTCGGTTAACTATTTTCAGTATCTCTTCATCAGACGCATCACGGAGCTCACCACTCACTGCAAAGCTTTGTTTAGCTATAACATCCATCTCGTTGCACCACAAATACACTTCTTGCTCTGTTAAAGTCTCCATAGTAAATACTCCTGTGTTAGTTCTGGAATCTCAGCGGTGCCTCCACTGTAACACCCCTTTAGGGCTACCATGGTACACTGGGTGTTATGGGGGTCTCACCTCTCTAGGGCGCTGTGCCTCCACCCGAATCTTGATTGGAGCTCTCTCTTTGGGGCTGCAGAAGGACAGCTATCTTCTGCCAGGGGCTGATTCGGGAAACCTCTGCCACAGCTCAGTACACACACTCAGGGAACAGGAGTAAAACCGTTTAACAGATTTATTGCTATGCACCAGAATTGAGGTGGGTTTAAAGGAATAACATACAATACAATTAACGGTGCTCTATAAAAGTCATATACAAATCACAGTCTACTTCTACTCCGACCCTGCAAATATAACGTAGCAGGTTCCCCCTCTTTTGTATTAACTCAGTCCAAACGTTGGGGCCCAGTTGCCGCGGATGTTGGCACGCAAAGTAGAACCGTGGGTGCACTTAGATGAATATTACTGTCAATAGTCTGGGATGTAGTGTACTCACTGTAAATAGCACTGGTAGAACCATAAGTCTCAGAAGGGCACTCACTGTGTGTCTCAAACGGTCGGAGGATTCTCTGGACACCAGCTGGGGCGGCAGGATTTAGGCCTTTATGCGGTGGGAGGGCCGGCAGAACTCTCCGGATCTTTGCTCTCTCCAGCAGCGCGAGTATCTCAGTGGGGGCCACCACACTCTGCAGCGTAGAGGA
The DNA here is from genome assembly GCF_039654945.1 of Dendrobates tinctorius. Lineage (NCBI taxonomy): Eukaryota > Metazoa > Chordata > Amphibia > Anura > Dendrobatidae > Dendrobates > Dendrobates tinctorius. The sequence continues at coordinate 14,257,178 of NW_027361870.1, forward strand.
ATGCAGATCCACACCACTCTGTCTCTCATAGTAAGCTGCCACGCTCTCTCGCCTCTGAATATTTACTTTCACTTTCTCCCCAGCCCCCTCCCCCAAGTCCCTCCTCCTCCAATCCACTCTCTCTCCCTCTGTCCTTCCATGCCGTGTCATCTGACTAAAACAAGGGTCCCTAGGAATTGTAGTCCACTGTCGCTCATGGGGAAAATGGTTATTGTCTGTAGGTCCCTGTTTAACAGCCACTGCAAAACTCTTCTTAGTGTCTGTAAGCTCCAGTATACCGGTAGCTGCTCTGACAGTTCCCTCTGCAGGTGTTGCATCTGTTTCTAAGATGGAATAGAAAAACAGAATTAAAGAGAATCTTACAGCAGGTTTTTGCTCTGTAATTTTCCAGCACCATGAGGTAGGGACAAAGATCCCCCGATTCCAGCGATGTATCACTTAGTTTGCTGGGTGCAGCAAAAATTAGGTTTTGTTGCTGCAGATTGAACAGACCTCAATGGCTGAGAAGTGTATATCAGCACCCACACAACAGCTTTATATGTACACTGTAAAGTGACAGAAAGCTTCTAATCAGTGCTGGGAAGTATTTGGACTAGGGGGCATGAGACCAGTTGCCCTGTAGTAATCTCCTGCTGATAAAATGATGATTGTATTGAAACAACAAAACACAGCTCAGTAAGTGACACATCACTGTAATCAGAGATTGTGCTGCTACATTATGCTGTTCTTAGATTACACAGGAAAAACATGGTGCCAGATTCCCTTTAATAACACAGATTGATCCAAACCCATATGAGAAAAGTTTAAAATTAGGACGAGGATGCAAACGTACTGTCAGTGAGTTTGAAAATGAAAAAGGAATGAAGATTAAATCAAGATTACCCCTAATATATGCAAAAAGCATTTTGCTTTGAAAAATGTGTGTACAGCCTTTAGAGAGAACCTGTCAGCTGATTCATGTTGACCAAACCGGGCGCAGAATGAATCAGATCCCAACTACACAATTGCGGCCAGGTTGATTTTTCTCTACAATATTTTGTCATTTCATAGAAAATGTGCTTTAAAGACTGGCCAAGTGCGACAGCTAGTGATGTGAGTATTCCAGCATCACTGCTGGCTGACTCTTCTCGGTCCGATGCACAAGATTGAAAGGTGTCTCGCAAGGTACCGTATTTTTCGGACTATAAGACGCACCGAACCATAAGACGCACCCCAAATTTTCAGAAGGAAAATAGGGAAAAAAATAATAATGTGTCAAATGGGGGTCCATCTTACAGTCCAAATTCAGCTTACCTGGGAAAGGATCCGGCACATGTGGAGGAGTGGTCACAGGGGTCCAGGCTGGTGCGGTGGCGGCAGCTCTGTGCTGGGGCAGGTTGGTTGTGCTGGGGCAGGTTGGTTGTGTTGGGGCAGCTGGGTTGTGCTGGGGTGGCTGGGCTGTGCTGGGGCAGCTGGGCTGTGCTGGGGCAGCTGGGCTGGGCTGTGCTGGGGCAGCTGGGCTAGGAGGGCTGGGCTGTGCTGGGGCAGCTGGGCTGTGCTGGGGCAGCTGGGCTGTGATGGGGCAGGTGAACTGTGCTGGGGCAGGTGAGCTGTGCTGGGGCAGCTGCACTGGGCTGGGGAAGCTGTGCTGGGGCAGGTGGGCTGTGCTGGGGCAGCTGGACTGGGCTGGGGCAGCTGGGCTGTGCTGGGGCAGCTGGGCTGTGCTGGGGCAGGTGGGCTGGGCTGGGGCAGCTGTGCTGGGCTGGGGCAGGTGGGCTCTGTGGTGGTGGTGGCGGGCTGTGCTCCGGTGCAGGGGTGGCGGCTCCAATGCAGGAGCAGCGGCTCTGCCGACATTTCCTCGAAGCCCAGAGGCCCCCGCACATCCGTTGCTGGCTGCCGCCATATTGCGGTGGCCTCCGGGAACATGGACGCTGGGAAGATGGCCGCCGATCTGGGGACGGCGCATGCTCAGGTTCAGATCTCATCTCAAGATCTCGGGAGACGAGATTCAACTCTCAGCAACGAGATCTCGTCCCAAGATCTCGGGATGAGATCTGAACCTGAGCATGCGCCGTCCCCGGATCGGCGGCCATCTTCCCTGCGTCCATGTTCCCGGAGGCCACCGCAACATGGCGGCAGCCAGCAGTGGATGTGCGTGGGCCTCCGGGCTTTGAGGAAATGCCGGCGGAGCCCCCCACGGAGCACAGAGAGCTGCTACCCCTGCAGCGGAGCACAGTCCGCTGCCACCACCGCACCACAGAGCCCCGCGGCACCCGCACCAGCCACCAGCCATGGTCGCAAGTAAGTATATTGCGACCATAAGACGCACCCCTCACTTTCCCCAAAAATTTTTGGGGAAAAAAGTGCATCTTATGGTCCGAAAAATACGGTACCCATGAGGGAAAGACCTGTCAATCACTTGCAGCGGTGCTGGGAGAAGCCGGCCAGGGGCTTAGCTGGACTAGCCACATCTTCAGCTGTGGTCCTCGCCAAAAATTCATAGAGAATCTTCTCTGAAATGCTGGAGTACTTCAGAGAAAATAATGCATGTCTACATTCGTAGGCGGGATCATATGTTGTTGCCAGAGATGAAGAGCATTATTTAAGAGGTTAAATTGCAGCGATCATGGTTAACTCCAGTTGATGCTGTTAGTGCCCGATGCCAGCTGGCTGTATAATCCCCAGTGCTGCCGGGTATGGTGCGGGTTCCGGTCCTGAGCCTGTTCTACACATCCACACCTGACGTAGAAAGTACTATTATATCCTACTTTGCGAAAAAATATCAAATCTATTTTAGATCTTGTTACATAAGGTTTTTGGAATGAATTATTTAGTACTTTTATCAATTTGTGATAGTGCTTAGAAGGAATGATATCTTCTGCAACATATTATATTAAATAGAAAAAATAGAGACTAACATTAACTTATCTGAATTTTCCTTTATGCCCTGAGCATACATAAACACAAGGGTTGTCAATCTCCACTCCACAGCAAATACAAATCAAATTCATTATGAAAGAGGAAAAATACAATTAAATTGATTTTTGATTTTTCGCAGAGCACTTTTTCCTTTCTTTGGTCCTGGTGGATATTATGTTCTCAATATTGTTTTTGAACTCATGCAGACTAGAGACGGCCACTGCTATTTATATAACATTTGAGTATGGCAGAAAAGTGCCACACAGTAGGTTAGAGATGAAAAAAATCATTATAACAATACAAAATCTAAAACTTTTGATTTATTTACTTTGATGAGAAGATCGCGTTAAGCTGTTTTATTTTATGACTAATAATCCTTCGCAACTGTTGCCAAGTAGAAATGTACAAATTGAGAATTTAAATTGTAATGGTAGGTATTATTTATTTTCCTGTTATATTCACGTTTCATAAAGAGTTGTTAAAAAAAACTAGTAAAAAAAAAAGAAATACAGAAAGATGAAAATGAGAAAAAAAACAACAAAAAGCCAGGAAAAGGTCAAAGAATAAAGCTGAATAAACATGTGATTTTGGCATGGATCCAATGAACATTTCAATAATTTATTTACCAGGATTTAGTTGTTTTCAGTTACACAAAAAGGTAGTACAATCCTGTACAACCAGGATTTGGATTTACATTTCAGAAGCTTGAAGGGACAGATTGTCTGACGCCTTGCACTCTGCCCTTCAAGTAGGATTTGAAAATCATGGCTGCTTCTTTCTGCACCTTACCTGTCTTTGTGTCGGGTATTAGGCTGGGTTCATATTGCGTTAGCACAGTCCATTTAATGCATGCGTTAAACGGACTGCGCTAACGCAACTCCTTATTTTTGATTGCGTTATGCGATCGCGCTAGCGCAGATGCGCCATCTGCGCTAGCGGTGACGGACCCTCGAATGCTGCAGACCGCGTCCAGGGGTCCGTCACAGAATGGCGACACATCGTTAACACATGCCGATTATGACATGCGTTAACGATGCGCTACATTATGGAAGTCTATGGGTGCATTAACGCATCCGTTACATAGCGTTAATGCCACTATGTAACGGATGCGTTAAACGCAGCGCCATAATGCAATATGAACCCAGCCTTACAGATTCGCCCATTAGAGTGAATTGGGCTGCAATACCATGTACATGAATCTGTGGATAGGTGTGGCTCTGTTTCTAGAAAACAACAGCCAGGTTTTTCAAATCCTGGACCACCCTTTTGATGCATTATGGCATTTGTCTACTCTCTTCTCAAGGGCTGCCAGGTCAGAAGAGATGACATCCTGACCCTGCAGCCAATCAGTGTCCCTCAGCTTTCTAGTCACTGGTGTTCATGACACCAAATCTTACTGTCCAGTGGAGACTGTTGATCCAGCAGCACTAGAGCTTGGACTGGATTCCAGGGGTGGATGTCTTTTTTTTAGGCTGGCATCCACCTATCACTTAAAAAATATTACAAAAAACCCTCTAATACACAAATATACATGCTTAAAGTATTGTGTGTTCCCCTGTACATTTTCCCATCAGCATATATAATTTTGGTAAGGGCATCTATAGGCAAAGGGATGGGTCTATAGGTGAATCTAGTTTTGCTAAACAGTTTACCATTACTATTTTAAGCAATGAACCCTTAGTGGTAACATTGCTTCCCTATAAGATGGCAAATTAAATACTGGTTTAATGAAAGCTTTATTACTTGAAAAGAAGCAACATGCTTGATTACATTTTCTCTTAAGAGGCAACCTGCTTTGTGATTGCAACAATCTTGCAGGAGTCAACAGATTGGCCTGAACGTAAGTAGACAGTTGGTATTTACAACAATAGATGGCTTACACTGGCGAAACTTTGCACAGCCTGCCGACAATGTCTTCAGCAGCTCAACCTTGTTCCGTCACGTCCTCTGAAATGCAGAACACAGCTGGCATGAGAACACATGAACTGGCCTTCTTGCCATTTTAGATGTAAGCTTAACTGTCAAGGATCAGTGTTTAATCTCCCTCTGATATGGCTCCTAGCCCATGGTGATATGGCTCCAAGCCCATGGTAAGCAGTTAGAGAGGATTACTCCTTTTTTAATCTACCATACAGTTCCAGAAATATGTGTCTTTTTACTAAGTTCTAAATTTTATGGTCTGTACAAAGGTATATGGCTCATGCAGTGTAACCTAAAAGCAGAGAATCCTGTGAGCCACATACCCCTTGGTAAAGAAAATAAAAATTAGCACCAAATAAACAGGCCCATATCTCTAGAGCCGGATAGCTCAAGGAACAGCAGGAATAAAATAAGAGCAAAAACTGAGCTACGTGTAACCTAGTGAAAAGTCATCTTTAAACTTCATCTATTTCTTGGAAATACTCATGGCTCACAGCAAAAAAAAATCTCTTTGCGTACTCTGTGGTGGCAAGCCTCACCTTCTATTTGTACTGGCAGTACTCTCTTGCTAGTAAATTTTATCAGAACTAATAGGAAATATGTTAAAAAAAAGTTTTCAGTTGATCTTTTGTGTTTTAACACCACTTGTATTCTTTTCATTGTGTCAGCTGTTTTAATGTGTTACTTAACCCATAAGGATGGGACAATTTTTTTTGTTTTTGCACTTTCATTTTTTCCAAGAGTCAAAACTTTTTTATTTTAGAATTAAATATTACATTGATATACCCCTGTAATTTTTTTTTTTGTGGGACGAGTTGTAGTTTTGAATTATTTTTACCTTATGTATTAGAAAACTAGAAACAAATTCTAAATACTGTAAAATTGCAAAAAGCACCCATAATTGATTTGGTTTTTTTTTGAGTGTTGATTGTGCAGTGAAAATGACCTGGTATTATGATTTATGGAGCCTCGAGAACAGGGAGATGACATTACTCTTATGGCCTATGACGTCGGTAAAGTCATCGGCATTGAGACATGACCGTGAGTGACCTATGGAGCCTTGCTTTCAAGGCTCCATAGGTCACTCGCTTTAATGTCACCGTTTATCATTCCAACTATCACATTGTAATCCGCAAAACCTGACAGAGTACATTGTGAGATGCAGCAGTGGCTGCTGCTCCAGTCTATTGAGTGAGCATGGCTGATTGACAGGCTGGTGGGCATGGCTGATAGATAGGGAGGAGGGCATGGCTGATAGACAGGCTGGCAGGCACGGCTGATTGGCTGGTGGGCACGGCTGATAGACAGGCATTGCTGATAAGCTGGCAGGCGTGGCTGATAAGAAGGTATACTGGGATATGAGCACTGGGACCTAAGAACTAGCAAGCGTGTTTAGAAATAGACTAATAATGTTGCACAGGCACCTTCCATCAGGTGGAGGTGCCTTAAATTATAAGAGTCTCCCAGCTGTTGACTGGAGACATATTACGACAGTGCATTATGCCTTTAAGAGGTGGGACAGTGCACCCTATGCACAGTGCTGAGGATCAGCGAGCAGCGCTAAGACCTCAGACAGCAGCAACAGAAGGAGGAGGAAGTGCGGGGCTGCGGTGATGAGTGTGTTGGTGCCCTTGCCAGAGATATGGTATCGTGCAGGGATGCCGGCGCTACACACACATGGTAGAAAATCCGAAACCCCAGGGTATAATGGCACAATAAGTACAAAGATGAGTAACGTTCCTTTATACAACCTGATAGTGATGGGGTAATCTTTCCCATCACTATCAGGTTGGATAAAGGAAGGTTACTAATCTGTGTACTTACTGTGGCATTATACCCTGGGGTTTTGGATTTTCATCCATGTGTGTCACAGGTCAATGATCCTATAGGTTAACTATTATAAACTATGGTACCATTTCACTTGATTGTTTCATGTATTAAATCCTGCAGGTATTTATGTGTGTCTTCTGTATTTACTGATGAAGGATGTTCCTTCCATCTGCCTGTTTGTTTGATACATATATCCTGAACTATTGACTTTATTATGTAATTTCTGACCATCTGTAATGGTGTCTTTCACCCCACTTGGTGGTTATTATGAGTCTCTATTAATTTTTCTAGGATCTTCCCTTGGTGCATGCATTGTTACCTGTATGTTGGACTTTGTGCCCTAGTACATCCTACTATGACATTTTTGACCACCCATACACCGGTGCCCATGTGTGGCTATATAACTTAACTACATATTAATGTAGTGTAGCCTTAACCTTTGTGCTTCCTGTCATGACCGTATGCTTTTTTGTCACTTTTTCCTGGTTATCCTTTTTAAGACTTCTTATGTACCGCATTTACTTATTTCAACAAAATATATCTTTTAACGTTTAGTCGCTTTGACTTCTACTTCTCCTTGGGCTTTCCCAGATAATTTAGCAAAAACCTGCTTACAGATTTTCTTTAAAAAAATATTTTTGTGTGTATTAGTTTTTCGCTTCCATGCATCTAATTGAAAAAAATGTAGTAACTTTTTGTAGCAATTAGTCTTGATTAGAAATAATCTTTCATTTTGTGCTCACGCAGACCTATGTGATTCAAAGAAATCTATTGTATTCTGTCTCTTTAGTCAAACTTCCTTCCTTGATTTAAAACTCCACTCTGGTTATTTTTATTTTACTAGCCCATTAGGGATCATGTGTGTAAATATAACAATGATATTAACATACTCACAAGTTGCCATCTTCCCCCATTTTAATCAGCGTTCTGGAGTCAAGTGACTACATTTGTGATCTACCAAATTACACTGTGTGGAGTGGAGGGCATTTTTTTTACTTTCTCAATGAAAGTCTATAAGATTCAGAAAGAGGTTAAAATCATTGTTCTGAGTCTTATAGATTAAGGCCATGTTCACACGTTCAGTATTTGGTCAGTATTTTACATCAAAATTTGTAAGTCAAGACCAGGAGTGGAACAATCAGAGGAAAAATATAATAGAAACACGTCACCACTTCTGCATTTTTCACCCACTCCTGGTTCCAAGAAATTGTGAAAAGACCTTGCATGTCTGACATTGTCTTTTTGGAAATGTTTTTATAGTGTACATATTGTGGCAACAATGTCCTCGCACTATAATTGTACTCATCAGTATGATTACGGCAATACCAAATATGTCCACTTTTGAATTATTTCAGTGGTGAAAAAAAGATCAAAGTTTTCAAAAAAGTTTTTGGGGGTTGTGTTGCCATTTTCTGAGACCTGTAACATTTTTATTTTTCGGTCGATAAAGCTTTGTAACAGTTTATTTTTTGCAGACCGAGACAATTTTTTTTATGGATACCATGTTGGGATAACTATGATGTTTGTTATAGCATTTTTTGTGGTACAGCAGTGACCCAAAAAACTTAATTTTGACATTCTGGAATCTTTTTTCGTTTACTGTATGTACCGATTACTGACCAGGTTAATTCTTTTTTTGTTTGGATAAATCGTACTTTCATGAAAGTGGCGATACCACCTTTGTGTTTTTTTTTAAAATTTGTATTATCTTTATTTTTAATGGGGTGAAGAGGCAGGTAATATTAACATTTATGTTTTTTTTCATATTCTTTTTAAAACACTTTTACTATTCTTACTATGACCAGCGATCGTCTGCTCGCTTGTGCTATATACAGCGATGCAACATAACTGCTGCATATGGTAAAAATCATGGTCTCCTTTAAAGCCCAGCCACAGTCTATGTTTCAAAGGCGCTCCCTAATGACAGGGGAGTCTTCAACAGATCCTCCGCTGTCCATCATTGACCTGCGATCAGGTCACGGCCGGCATGTGTTTCAGAGCTTAGCAGCATTTAATCCGCTCAGCCCATGACTGTTAGGCTGGGGTCAGACTTGCGAGTACAATGCAAAAAACTCACGCGAGTCTCTCAAATCAATACCTGGCACTGCCAACAGGACTCAGACCGGAGTGTGCCGCTGCATGTATTTCTATGCAGCCGCACACTCCAGTCCCTAGTGCCGGCGGCAGTGTCGGGTATTGATGTGAGAGACTCGCACAAGTTTCTCGCACTGTGCTCGCAAGTCTGACCTCGGCCATAGAGACAGGTCCTGGCTGTAAGGCCTCCTTTACACATTAGTGTCTCCGATACGTGTGGTGTCAGTTTACACACGTATCGGAGATACTGACACACACACACTGAAGTATATGGTGTTGCGCACATGTCACAACCCCAAGAAACTTTTTGACACCTTTCACTCCCTCCTCAGGCCAAAAGCACAAGCTCCTATCTCAGACATTTGTGCAGATGACCTGGCCTCCCATTTTATAGAGAAAATAGATAATATCCATCAGGAAATCCTCTCCCAACCACCAAGTGCTGTGACTCCCACCCCTACCAGCATTTCCCCTGGCTCACTTTCCACATTTGATCTCATCACAGAAGAAGAAATCTCCAGACTCCTCTCTTCCTCTTGTCCGACCACATGCACTGCCGACCCCATTCCCTCACATCTCCTCCAGTCTCTCCCTCCAGTCGTCACAACTCCCCTAACTGTAATCGTTAATCTCTCTTGTTGTGAGCTCATTTTCGGGTTTGCCTCTGGCTTCTGGTGAGGGTTATGGAGCTGGATGTGCTGACAGAGGAGTAGTGAGTAGAGTTGAGCGACTTTTGGTATTTTAGGGTCGAGTTTCGTTACATGAAACCCGACTTTTCCAAAAGTCGGGTCGAGCAAAATCGTCCGACTATAGGGAAAAGTCAGGGGTCCGACCGAAACACGAAACCCAATGTAAGTCAATGGGGAATTAAAGTCGGCAGCGAGAGGAGGACAGGAAACACACCTACAGTGCCCATTTGAATGCCAAAAGCATCAATTCTTATTACTTTAGCTTGTCAACCTTAATTTACTTCATAATACTAGTTACGCACTGAAAAATGGAGGTTATTTGGCTACAGTTGTGGGGGGGGTAGGGCTGGCTCCAGGTTTTCGTGGGCCCAGGGCCAAAGAGCGCCCCTTAATACATACCACAACTCATGATGCTTCGATACGGCAGAGAAATAGCAGTATAGTACAATGAAAAATAGTTCACTTCTTACATCTCATGACTGATATCCATTTTAAATTCTCCAATACCTCCAAAAACGGACAGTATATAACTCCATACAGTATTATGGCCAGCGCTTATTGCGCTATACAGAGTAATGAGGCCCATATATTTCTCCATATGGAATCATTGATCCCATATAATGTTTCAAACCGTATATGATGAGCTCCACATAATGCTGTAATATATGTTGGTCCCAATGGATGAAGCTCCACTGTCTTATGGGCCCAAATAATGCTCCATCTATAATGGGTCCCATTTCTACTGCTCTAGTGTATAATGGGCCCTGTAAATGCTGCTCCAGTGTCTGATGTCCACCTTTGGAATGGTGGGCCCCATATATCATTCACCAGAGTATAATGCTCCCCAAAAATTGCTGTCCCAACATTGAAAACAATTACATAAGTCTCCTTGCTAGAGAATCCCTGCACTACTCTGAACTCCTTGTCGTCCCCATCTTCCATCTCACTGCACTTGGCTGTTTAGGCCCTCCCACCGGCAGAGACACTTTTGCATACTATGCGGTGCCCTGTGCCAGTGCCATCGCCCATGAGTATGCCCCCCCACCTGCTCAAGGAACCTGCACTTTCATCTGCACCTTCCTCTTTGTCACAGTGTAAGGTGGTATAGTATGTGGGAAGGGGAACCTGAGTTTCCTCTGGGTCAGATTCTGGCAGTGTAGAGTGCGAGGGGAATGTAGTGGTCTGGGTCAATGTACCAGCAGCATCATCCAGCAGTGGCTGGGCCTCAGTGCACTTGTGGCGTCCCCAAGAGTACGGTCGCCACTGTGGCATTACCTTCCTCCTAGGGAGTGTGCTGTCAAGCTTGGGAGCAACGAAGGATCTCTCTAGCAGTGAAACCAACACACAACACATTTCCCACTCCAGGCTAGCAGGGAGACCTCTGAACCTGACTGCTGAGGAGCTGCTCTCTGTGGTTGGGAGGAGGTAAGTTAGGGCACTCTGTGCAGGGAAGGGGAAGTGTGTGGACGTGAGAAGGGGAGCTGGAGGATGAGCAGAGTTAAGGCTCACTCCTAGCTGGAGCGCATGGTCCCGATTCCGGTCTCCGAGTTTGTAGGGACACTGACATTCCTGCAGCAGAAACCGGGGGAAGTAGCAGCTATAAATGCTCTGTACCCAACTAAGGCTCAGAGGCCCCAGCATCGACGTGTGGGAGGCAGAAGGAAAAGGCTACAGCTGTCTGCTATACAAGTAAAGTCTGAGGAACATCTGTTAGACAGGAGGCGCTTCAGTGAACCACGGTCCTGTGAGTGCTTCCTCCACAAGCGCTAGAAAGGAGACGTTCAGGAAGGTACATGTTGGCGGAGTGTTGGAAGGGAGCTTTCCATTTTGGTCCCGGAGGTTGGCTGAGGTCCTGACCCGGAGGACACAGCACGGAGGCAGGCATCTGTGTAACCTGCAGACTGTGAGTAAAGCTTTGGAACTGCACGCTCTGGTGTCCTACTGTTATTCCAGCACCACTACATCTGGGTACCAGCACCTACACCGCCTGTGCCTTTCCCCCATCACTACATCTACACTCCTTGGGACTCCAGCTCCACCTGTGGAGCGTCACCATCTTTGCTGCACAACACCATCAGTCCCAGCGGATCTGCATGCAGCGTCGGCCTAACATCTATGTTGCCGAACACCACAGGTGGCGTCAAACTATCTATATAAACTCTTTACCATTATACCACGCCATTTACATGGGCGCCCAGGGCCACCGTCCGGGTCACCGCTGCTGTGACACATCCCACTGACACGGCCCGGTACCGAGTACCCCACAGCCCTGGGAGGGCGACCCATATGCTGACTGCTGATCGGGCGGCGTTATTCCCTCGAACCTCCAAACAGCATCCCTGAAGGCAAAGTTTTTGGTTTCCGGGGGCAGTATGATTGCAAAGCTGAACCTTAAAGGAATGTCCAAAAGGGCACCACCAGGAGTGGAGCCTGTGGCTTAATTGGACTCCACCCGGGAAACCACAACCATGCCACCTAAAGAAAAGATGCACACTTTGAAAGCTTTGTCCATTCTGTGTGTGGTGTGGTATGTGTGTTTGTAGTTGTGCTAGCGATTTCTCAGCTCTATTCCATTAACAACCGAGACTCCGGCATGCCCCCGCAGTACGCGTCAAGCTTACTAGAGGGATAAGCAAGGCTCCGGCACGTGAGATCGAGCAATAACAGGTCTAGCATTCCCGTACATGTCCAGGGCTGCATGCACGCTACACTGAAAGGACCAGCTTTTGTCGCTTACAGGTGCAGATAACCTGCTGAACTCCGTTAGTGATGGGGATCTGGGATTCAGATTATTCCCCGCGAACGATGATTTCCCAGTAAGTTCAGGTCAACCGCAATTCTGGAGTTAGGCCTAACTGTCATTCCTGAAAAAATTATGTGTCCAAACCACAGGTGCTGTAGCTTGCTTAACAGCTCGGCAGCTGTTCTCAGGCCCAGTATGGATTCAACAACATTGTAGAAAGTTGATAAAGGGTATAGTTTCACCGGATAACACGTATATATGTAGCCTAGTTTACACATTAAAAATATATGTCTATAGATCAGGAGGCAGACTCAGATGTTCTCAGGCCCAGTATGGATTTGACCAGATTGTACAAAGTTGAGAAAGGGTACTTTATCACTGGATAGCAGGTATATATAGCATAGTTTAAACATGTAAAATCTCCGTGTTCTCAGTATGGATTACACAGCAATCTAAAAAGTGGAAAAAAGGAAATGCATTTGAGGCGTACACAACTATATACTTTTGGTGTTATTTTAAAATCTTCATATATATTTCTGTCTTAGTAATACAGTCCAGCCTCTCCGCAATAGGAAATGAGATGCATATAATTACTGAAATAAAGGCTAGTGATTGCAGAAATCTAGGAATTACTATTCACGGGAAAAACTTCCGTCACAATTCTCATAGGCGATGCTGACCCTCAATTAATTTGTGTGTTGAGACAGTGAAAACATTTTTTTGTGAATAAAGTCTTGCTGTATCGCACTTCCGTTGATTCCATCACTGTTACTCATCTCAATCAAATTTTTATCACAGGGAGCGATGTAAACATGGTGCTCACTGGCTATCATGATCTGTCACGTAACTTTGGAGCGCAAAAGACAGAAGCCAAAGGCCGTAGGCGATTCTATTTGATTGGCATGAGAGGGCACATTTTAAAATGTGCGCCGGAATGTCACACGTTTGTGAGTAGGAAAACTGTGAAAGCTGAAGATAAACCACCACTGCATGTCATTGTGAGTCGACGTCCATAAGAAATGGAAGCCATTGATCATCTGGAGCTAGAGCCCGGCCAGCAGGACAGGGCATAGCTACATCTTAACCATCATCTTTCAGGTCAATCAATTTGTAGTGGCACTCCCAGTAAAGGATTTGACAGGCCAGACTACACAGCGGAGGAGCAGGGAGAGGTAAACATTGCAAATGCTGGGGCCCTGCCCAAGCAAGGGGGGCACACTCGTTGGCGTCGGTACTGGCACTGGTCCCCTCATAGTACGGCGGTGTGTCTGATGGCGGGTGTGCACCACCACCGTCAGAGACACTTGATTGCACTATGAGGGACCCTGTGCCAGTGCCCACGCCCAAGAGTCGGCCTACCCACCTGTCCAGGGCAACGGCACTCGCACGGTTTCGTGCGCTAGGTGGTGACCCTGGCCATGGGGGGCTGGCAGCCCAGTTAGGGCGGTTTACAAAGTGGCATATGTTGATGTGGGACATTCAGCTGCTGCAAAAGGAGAAATAGGTCAAGTTCGCGGAATAGGAGGAGGACCAAAGCAAGCCATTTTTCTGGCAACCTATGTGTCATCAAGGGAAGGTGGGACAAAATCCTTGGAAACCCATGCATGGTTCATTTTAATGAAGGCTAGATCATCCACATTTTGGGTTGACAGACGGGTCCTTTTTTCTGTCAGGATTGATCCAGCTGCACTGAAGACTCTTTCCGATAGCACACTTGCAGCTGGGCAAGCGAGCTCCTGTAAGGCATATTGTGCCAATTCAGGCCAGGTGTCCAGTTTAGCGGGCCAATAGTCAAAGGGGAATGACCTGTGCGGGAGAACATCGATATGGGAGGAAAAGTAGTTTGTAACCATAGTTGACAACTGCTTTCTCCTGTCACTTTCCATCGATGCAGTATTACCAGTTGTGTGAGCGGTACTTGAAAAATCAGTCCACAACATTGTCATGAAACCCCTGTCTCCAACGCCACTTCTGCTGTGTGCACCACGAACACCTCTGCCAAGCTGCCCCCGGCCCGTACGGCTCGTGTGAGAACCATCACCACTGCTGTGTGCTGGGAATGCCTCAACCAGCCGGTTTACCAGAGTTGCTTGTTTATTAGCCAATATTAGGTCAAGGTTCTCCTGTGGCATGATGTTTTGTAATTTGCCTTTATAGCGTGGATCCAGGATGATGGCCAACCAGTAGTCGTCATCGTTCATCATTTTGGCAATGCGGGGGTCCCTTTTTAGGATCTGCAAGGCATAATCTGACATGTGGGCCAATGTTCCCGGTGTCAATGATGCACTGCGATTGCTGGTTGGAGGAGCACTTTCTGGCATATCCACATCCCTCCAGTCACGCACAAACCCTGTACCAGACCTTGCCACGCCAACATTTTCACTTGCCCCACGAGAAGCATCCTCCTCCCCTAAGTAATCATCACCATCATCATCCTCCTCCTCCTCTTCTTCCTCCACCTCGTCCAGGAGAGGTCCCTGAGCAGACAATGGCTGAATGTCATCAAGGATTCCCTCCTCCTCCTTCCTCCTCGTCAACATTGGCTGCAGACGCCTGCTCCTTAAGGTGCGTCAAAGTTTGCATGAGCAGACGCATAAGTGGGATGCTCATGCTTAGGATGGCGTCGTCTGCGCTTACCAGCCATGTGCATTCCTCAAAACACTGAAGGACTTTACAGAGGTCTTTCAGCTTCGACCACTGCACACCTGTCAACTCCATGTCTGCTCTCAAAGTGCCTGGCCGTGTATCCTACCACCAATGCATTATGGCCTGCCTCTGTTCGCACAGCCGCTCAACCATGTGCAGGGTGGAGTTCCACCTTGTTGCAATGTCGATAGTGAGGCGGTGGTTGGGAAGGTGGAGCAATCGCTGCAGCTTCTGCATACGAATGGAGTGTACAGGCGACCGGCGGATGTGCGCGCACAGTCTTTGCACCTTCTGGAGCAGGGCTGTTAACTCCGGATAATTGTTGAGGAAGCACTGCACCACCAGGTTCAAGGTGTGAGCCAAGCAAGGTATGTGGCTGAGTTTTGAAAGGGCTATGGCTGCCACAAAATTACGGCCGTTATCACTAACTACCTTGCCTGCCTCAAGATGTATACTGCCCAGCCATGACTCAGTTTGTCGCTGAAAGTACTCGGCCAGCACCTCCGCGGTGTGTCTGTCGCCCAAACACATCATCTGCAACACAGTCTGCTGACGCTTTCCACTAGCTGCTCGATAGGGGGACACCTCGTGTGCAACAGTGGCAGCTGCAGATGGAGTGCTCGTACGACCACTCTGTGGACGAGCTTTCGCTTCTGGAGGAGGAGGAGGAGGGTCGAATGCCTACAGCCAACTGTTTCCTATACCATGGGCTAGGCAGCACTATCCCACCACCGCTGTCCCCTGTGGACCCTGTATCCACCACATTAACCCAGTGCGCAGTGATGGACACGTAACGGCTCTGGCCATGCCGACTGGACCATGCATCTGTTGTGAGGTGCACCCTTCCACTCACTGACTGCTTGAGTGCATGGACAATGCAGTCTTTCACATGATGGTGGAGGGCTGGGATGGCTTTGCGAGAGAAGAAGTGGCGACTGGGTAGGTCATAGCGTGGTACTGCATAGGCCATAAGTTCGCTGAAAGCTGCGCTTTTCCACCAACTGATAGGGCATCATCTCTAACGAGATTAGTTTAGCAATGTGGGCGTTCAAACCCAGTGTACGCGGATGAGAGACTGAGTACTTTCTTGACCTACTCATAGTCTCTGGGAGGGTGAGCTGGACTTGAGAGCTGCATATGGTGGAACTAGCGGTGGACAGGGCAGACTGAGAGAGGGTTGATGATGGTGATGGAGTGGGTGTTCTTTCTGATGGCCTAGATTCAGTCTTTCGTTGATATAACATTGGGATTCCCTGACTGCTTTGGCCTTGCAACGACACCTCAACATTTGCTGCTGTGCTAACCGGTGGGCTTACAGTGGGGGAAACAATGTAGCGTTGCTGACAACCTTCTTTGTGATCAGTTGCACATGAGGTACTTGAATGAGTCACCGTAGGAGGCAAAAACAGAAATACTAGCTAAGTCCAGAAAACCAGAGAATTTGGCAGCTATCGGATTGCAGACCCCTGAACCTATCAACAACAACTAGCTGTAGCCGTGGGGGGTTCCTACGGTGCCCTAGACCCCTCGATCACAGCCGGAGAACTACATAGCCTAAAGACAGAAAGGGAAATCTAAACTGCCCCAGAGCAGACCCCAAAGCAATAGGCAGCCCCCAACATATAATGACGGTGAAGCAAGATGAAAAAACACACACAGATAGAAAAATAGGCTGAGCAAATGATGGGGCCCAAGCTAACCAAATAGGACAGGATAGAAAAGCTGCTGTCTGCAATCCGCCAAAATCCTATCAAAACAAGAGCCAACAGACTGATAGGGTAAAAAGCCCTTAAGACGCTAGGCTTCAAAAAGACTATATCAGTACTCAGGTATTTTCTGAAGACAGAGCAAAAAGGAATTCAGCTCACCCCAGCAGGGAATGGCATAAATCCAGAAAAACAAGGCAAAACAAAACCAAAACACAAATGCAAAAAGCAGAGCAGAAAACTTAGCTTTTGAGGAGCAGGAATCAGACTGGTCTCCTAGAATCCCTCACAGAAATCACCAGCCAGGCAGAAGGGCGTCGGCTGCCTTATATCCAGTCAGCAATTCCCGTCACCCAGTCATCATCATCCAGCTCAGGTGCTTGGTAATCAGCCTCACTACCTTCCTTCACCAGAAGAGGGAGTTCATCAGACCTCAATGGTGAAGGGGAAAATGAACTCACAACAGTCCACTCTTGCAAGTGCATGCTGGTTAAATATCTAAGCATGCAACTGGTATTGAAATTTTTCAGATTTTTCCCTCGGCTAAAGGTCTTTGCGCACTTCTTACAAATAACCTTGGCCTGATCATGAGGATTTTGTTAAAAAAAGTGCCACACTGCACTCTTCCTACTTTGGAAGACATTTTGCGGCCTAGCACGCTGTGCTATTTTGACCGTCTGGACAAGCTGTCCAGCAACTCTTTCGATTTTTGGAACCTGTCTTTGGAGTGCTCCGGGCCTGCCAGATAACAGCTGTTGTGATGTCGATGTCTGCTGTGGATGCTCCTCCTCCTCATCTGAGCTATTGGAAGTAGCACCCTCTTCCCCCAATGGATGCCAATCTGGGTCAACAACTGGGTCATCCATCACCTCCTCATGTGCACCTCCCTCTGTGTCACCGTGTATGGTGGTATAGTATGCGGGAAGGGGCACCTGAGTCTCATCAGGGTCAGAATCTGGCTCATTACACTACGAGGACAATGTAGTGCTCTGAGTGAATGTACCAGCAGAATCATCTATCAGTGGCTGTGCATCAGTGCACTCCATGTCAGATTCATCTTGGCCTGGGTAATTCACCATTTCACTTGATAACACAGGCATAGTATGTGAAAACAGCTCCATGGAGTAATCAGTTGTATGGCCTGCATCATCCTTCCATCTTGGTTGGGGTGAAGGACACAAGGAAAGGTGTGGTTCATGAACATGAGCCTCCAATGATGACTCAGTGCTTTTATTTTTTACAACTTCAGAAGAGGAGGTGATAGAGCTGGAGGCTGTCAGCAATGTAAGCCAAAACTTTTTCCTGAAGCTCTGGCTTTAAAAGCGGTTTGCCAAATCCTAGAAAACTAAGCCCTCGAGGCCTGGTGAAGCCAGACGATGACGCAGGCTCAACACCTCCTGCATTCGGTCCTATTTTGCTTTTGCCACTACCATCAGATCCACCACCAACACCATCATTACCAGCTGGCAACCCCCGCCCAATTCCACGGCCTCTTCCACCAGCCTTCCTCATTTTTGGTAAAAATGTACACAAAATCCCACAAACTATATAGTAATGTAAAACAAGGTACAAGGTGTATATAGGACAGGGGAGATGAAGAATTTCTGAACACACTTGTGGACACTGTTGGATTGTGTGAGGCCCAGTGAATATCACACCGCTATGTCACAGGCTCAATGTCATAGGTGTGAAAAATGTCACTATAGGACAGGGGAGATGTAAAATTTCTGAACACACTTGTGGACACTGTTGGATTGTGTGAGGCCCAGTGAATATCACACCGCTAAGCCACAGTCTCAATGTCGCAGGTGTGAAAAATGTCACTATAGGACAGGGGAGATGTAGAATTTCTGAACACACTTGTGGACACTGTTGGATTGTGTGAGGCCCAGTGAATATCACACCGCTATGTCACAGGCTCAATGTCGTAGGTGTGAAAAATGTCACTATAGGACAGGGGAGATGTAGAATTTCTGAACACACTTGTGGACACTGTTGGATTGTGTGAGGCCCAGTGAATATCACACCGCTATGTCACAGTCTCAATGTCGCAGGTGTGAAAAATGTCACTATAGGACAGGGGAGATGTAGAATTTCTGAACACACTTGTGGACACTGTTGGATTGTGTGAGGCCCAGTGAATATCACACCGCTATGTCACAGTCTCAATGTCGCAGGTGTGAAAAATGTCACTATAGGACAGGGGAGATGTAGAATTTCTGAACACACTTGTGGACACTGTTGGATTGTGTGAGGCCCAGTGAATATCACACTGCTTTGTCACAGGCTCAATGTCGTAGTTGTAAAAAATGTCACTATAGGACAGGGGAGATGTAGAATTTCTGAACACACTTGTGGACACTGTTGGATTGTGTGAGGCCCAGTGAATATCACACCGCTATGTCACAGGCTCAATGTCGTAGGTGTGAAAAATGTCACTATAGGACAGGGGAGATGTAGAATTTCTGAACACACTTGTGGACACTGTTGGATTGTGTGAGGCCCAGTGAATATCACACCTCTGTGTCACAGTCTCAATGTCGCAGGTGTGAAAAATGTCACTATAGGACAGGGGAGATGTAGAATTTCTGAACACACTTGTGGACACTGTTGGATTGTGTGAGGCCCAGTGAATATCACACCGCTATGTCACAGTCTCAATGTCGCAGGTGTGAAAAATGTCACTATAGGACAGGGGAGATGTAGAATTTCTGAACACACTTGTGGACACTGTCGGATTGTGTGAGGCCCAGTGAATATCACACCGCTATGTCACAGGCAGAAATTGGCTAGTGTATGACAAACTACAAGGTGTATATAGAATTGGGCAGAATAGGAATCTCCCTAGAGTGTAGGTCTGTAAGAACGGAACAAGTCCTCGACTTATCCTTACAGAGTCACACACAGATAGCTTCACTGTGGCCGTGATAACAGCCGTTACACGGTACTGAGAGAGGAGTGTGCACGTACACCGCTGTCCGGTGTCCGTAAAATTGTCAAGCTCCGTGTTTTTTAAGTATACGGACTGACACACGCTGTCTCTCTATAGTTTTGAATGTGATCAAACAGCAAATATACTTAACTGTTTGAAAACCAGACAAAACTAGAAGGTGGAGGTCTGCAAGAACGGAACATGTCCTCGACTTATTCTTACAGAGTCACACACAGATAGCTTCACTGTGGCCGTGATAACAGCCGTTACACGGTACTGTGTGAGGAGCGTACACCGCTGTATGGTGTGAAAAAATGCACGCTCAGTACCTCACCAGGACAAAAATAAAAATTTTTTTATTGCTTTTAAAAAAGCAGTTTGCAGAGCAGTGGGAAAACAGCAATGCAGCTATCAGGAAGCCTTACAAGGCAGTCTAGCAACCAACACAGCTGATCCAGCAAAATATAGCCTCCACTTGCACTGCACACACAGTGACTGGTGTGTTGTACAGGCAAAATCGCTAGCAGCAGAAGCAGTTTTTGGTGTCTTCTTCCCTGTCTAACGCTCTCCCTACAGAATCATCAGCAGTAGCTATCCCTATTCTGAGATCAGCATGAGTAACATGGCGGTCGGCGTGCACGCCCTTTTATACCCCCTGTGACTCCCCCCAAAGCAAGCCAATCACTTGCATGCCCTTCTCAAAGATGGTGGTGACCCCTGCCTATGTCATCACGTTGCCCACAGTGTCCGTGGATCCTGATTGGCTGAAAAAGGGCGGAAAACAAACTTTTGAAACGTGACTTTGGCGCTAAAGTCGCCGAGCTCGTGGCCGACCTCACACTAGGGTCGGGTTTCGTTTCATGAAACCCGACTTTACCAAAAGTCGGCGACTTTTGAAATTTTTTGACCCGTGTCGCTCAACTCTAGTAGTGAGTTCTCTATCTGGACTCCCTCTGTTGGTGAAGGGAGGTAATGAAGCTGATCTAAATGGCAGAGACCGGCCACCTGAGGAAGAGGATTGCGATTGGACATCAGGAGTTTCTGATTGGATTTAAGGCAGCCGACTCCCTAGTTTCTTGCAGGTGATTTTTCCTGACTGTGGCTCCTGGTTTCCAGTTTGGTTCCTGCCTTCCTAAAGCTAAGTTTTCTCTGCTATTGTTCATATGAGTTTTTGTCTGGTTTACTTAGTTTTTGTGTTCAGCCAGCCCTGGCTGGGACTGGGCTGAATCCCCATTTTTGTCTCTGATCAGTTGATCTCTTTTGCTCTGTCTTCAGAATTTACCTGAGTGCTGATATAGTGATTTTAAGTCTAGCGACTTCAGGGCCTTTTTCTATCAGACGTGTTGGACATTCTTTTTGGCAGGGTTTTTTGCGTGATTGCAGACAGCAGCTTTTCTTTCCTGTCCTTTCTAGTTAGCGAGGACCCCATCGTTTGCTCAGCCTATCTTTCTACCTGTGTCTGTGTTTTCATCTTGTTTCACCGACAAAACATGTTGGGGGCTGTCTAATGCTTTGGGGTCTGCTCTGGGGCAATTTAGATTTTCCCTTTCTTTCTTTAGGCTTATTTAGTTCTCCGGCCGTGACAAGGCATCTAGGACCACCGTAGGCACGCTCCACGGCTACTGCTAGTTGCTGTGGATAGGATCAGGGGTCTGCAGTCCGCTAGTTACCAACCTCTCCGGTTTTCTGGGCTTAGCTTGCTTTTTTGTTTTTTCATCCTCGGTGACTCATTCATAACACGGACACCTTTGTTGTCAATCCCAGAAAGAGTTCTTCAAGTGGTGACAAACGAACGAGTGGCAATAAACGTTCAGGTCCGGACCTGTGTGTGAACGAGCGTGTATGGGTGGCCACCAAAAAACATCCACCAAAAAACAAGTGCATTGTGGAGTCTTACCAGCTTATACAAAACATACACATACACAACCCATTCCCCAGGTCAGAGCTTCGGAGATGTGTGTTGCCTCCAGAACATACGTTGCCCATACCAGAGGGCACACTTCTCATCAACCTGACATGCAGGTAGTTGCTGGGGTGAACTCTGGGTCTGGGCATCCCCGCTGTAGGTGGTTCCCTGATGGGGAGCGGTCTTGAGGGTCCAGAGGCCCCTAATTAAGGGAAGGGTACTGTCATGATCCATGCTGGATCAGGACATATAAGAAGCATAGGTAACCTTTTTTTCCCTAAGCTGTGCTTAAGGTTTGTTTTTGCCCCCGTGGCCATTAGGATTATTGCACTGTGGTGTCGTTTGTTCTAAGTTTACCCCGGTGGTGGTGAGTGTCATTGCACTCTAGTTTCTTTAGTTTAAGTGCACATGATTATAATGCAGGTGTGATTGCTGGCTCTGCTATAAAAGAGTCACAGGTGTTGCAATCAGGGTTGGTGATAGTGTTCATTTCAACCATCCTTGGTAGAGGAAGGATCCAGAGAGAGGTCCTGGCAGCTCAGTCAGAGTCCTGGTTTGAAAGGAGTCATAGGGGATTTCCTGGTAGCTCTGACAGAGCTTGGTGGCAGTGATTCAGGAGGAGAGCTGCATACTGGTGGTGGACTCTGTTGCCAGGAGCAAGTGCAACAGAGTAAAGCTGAGTTGTGTTTCCCCGTTTGTGTTTCCTCCTTAGTGTGTATTAGTACAGTGGTTGGGCCAGTGCCTGCACCACCCAGCTCCCTAGCAAGTGATAGGTGTAGGGTGTGCTAGGGCGACAGGTTCCTGATCGGCGCCCGGTGCGGAACCGGCATAGGGAACATTAGGAGCGTTAGAGACATTGACTCAGGGCAGTGCAGGAGGTCTCCACATCCCCTTTCCCTATCGCGGAGCCCACCATTGTAACTGTTTGCCTACCCCTTGTCTTGTTGTTTTAGTTACCGGCCTGCGAGCCGTGACACACAGGACTGTATCACGTGCCACGTCCTGTTATTTTAGTTACCGGCCTGCGAGCCGGGTCACACAGGACGGGTCCACGTGACACAAAAATTGTGCAATTCCTTACTTCATGAGTACAATACTGCCATTGGAGGCTTTGAATCTATGCCCGCGATACAGAACAAAACTATATGACAACACACACTGCACACAACAAAACTTATTGTAAATCTAATCTACCAGTTATATACTGAGGCATTCTTGTCATCCTCTATTTGTGGCATACAAAAAGAGAAAATAAAATAATTGTTTTTAATTTATTCTAAATATACCCATAACTGGTGTTCATCTCTCCAAGCACAATCCAACTCTGAAGCCCTGGAGTCTCTAATTAATTGATGATAAATTAATCCCTCGAGTGACTTAATGATTTATTGTTTGCTTATGAAAGAACAATAAATACATTTCTGATAGAGTGGATTATGAAGTAAGCAGGAGAATTATAGATGTCTTGAGAATTTCTAGTGCTTTCAGTCGTGTGTGACTGCTTTGCATACTTTTGCATATTTTTGAATGGCTTGTTAGAAAACAAAACTTGAGAAGATAATAACTTCTGTCACAAGTGCAATCAAGAAACTCTGGAGAATTTGTTATCATGCATTTTGAAACCAGTTGGAGTATCTTGCCTGAAATCTAATGTCTATATATACACTGTCTCTAGAGATGCGCGGTTCTGTCAAAATGAAAATTTGCCTGTTCGCGTGCATTTTCCTGGCAAATTGAATTCTTAGAGTAGTTATTCTCAACTAATTTAATGTCCCCTATTATGCTCTTACATTTCTCCGGGCACAGGAGGACAATTAATGTAAGATGAAAAAAAAAATAATTACCTCCCTACTCATCTCTCCAGCTTCTGCTTCCTGCCTGCTGTCCGTTCCTCGGTGACTTCGTCAAGGGGCATTTCCAGCCTAGTGTTCACTCTTGCTAGGGCTTACTGCAGTGACCTCTCAGACCTGCAGCCCGAAGTTGCTATTCATTGTTTACCCTAAGCCAGGAAATCTGGTCATGAGATTGACAGCGGGTTTTAACAGGTTAACAGCCGCTCGTGGAGCATCGCTCCACCCACAGCTGTTAAAGGCACATGATCGCTGATTAAATCAGCGATCATGTGTGGGGAAAGATGCCAGCTCACATACTAAATATGTAAATATACGGCATATGCTGTAAAGAGGTTAATAATAATAGTTAAAACATTGGAAGCTTCAAACCATTAATATATTTTATAAAACCATACCTTTCTGGTGTAGTATAATCGTAAGATCGTGCCCACAACATTTCCTTATTGATTATGCACCATATTTTACAGAGCTGTCAGACATCTGCAATGCCATGCGGCATGAACCATTATTTTTAAACATGTAAGTCAATAGTAGCTCAATTCAGCTCATTTCTACAGAATGGCGCAAACTAAAAAACATTCATCCCTCAATGAACATGAATTTAATGAACTACAAAATTAGTGTGCTTCTAGGAGTATTGTGCCCTACTGCTGTAAAAAAACTTTGCTCCATTTAAGGTCTTTAGTTTTGTGACTTGTTTTATTCTCTGTTTTCAGGGTTTTACTATCCCTGTTTCATGGACAGTTTGTGGTCTGTAGGGACTGGTAGAAAAAGCAGAGCACTGGAGCATGAGAAATAAATATCTTGTACAAGATCTTCCTTTGGGTATAACTTTCTTAGCCATGTTTTTTGCTCTACTTTTATCTATAGCATCACACTGATTGATGATGCTTTGTTGTGCAGTGGACTGAATAAACAGCTACCTAAAATTTTTTCTTATTTTGTTGTCCATTCACAGGCGCACTTTATATTTATGAGGAAAGAAATAGCTGTCAAAGAGGCTGTAAACAATAGCAAATTAAATCACACAGGACTGTCTGGAGCGCGGATGGTGACAGTGCAGAAGAGAGTTATGAGCAAGAGTTGGCGGACAACAAGGACACAATTAAAAGAGAATGCACACTGGTATCTGCAAAACAAATGTCTTTTTAGACCTAGATTAAACCAGTGTTATGTATCTTTCAAGAATGAATCATATGAGTCTTGAGATGTCAAGACACTGTATACACACGCGATAGCTTTGTTTATGGTTGATGAGTATTTTTTCAGCACCTTTAGGTCTTAACAGAATTCTGCGCTTTCAGACTATTATAGTGTGCATATGTGCATGTTTATTAATAATGGGCAAAGAAAAAATGAAATCAGATGCATCTTTACTAAAATATAAGAAGTGTCTACTAGGGAAAAAAGTTATGTTTTTCTTTTTAAATCAAAAAAAATAATTTTTATCATGAAGGAAAAGTGACAAAAGTGCCACACCACTCCAGAAAGCAAACAAGGTAAAAAAATAGGTATAATAGTCCAATGAGACAAACTACATTCAAGATTGCACAGATGCACACAAATACAAAGTAGCTTTAGTGGGTGTAATGTGTCAAGTGCAAAAATAACCAAGTATGGTAAATCCTTAATGAGGTTTAGACTGCCAATCGAGAGAGGATCACATAAGGAATCATATGGAGACAATACCAAATAGTGTTAAGATAGGATGAAATGGCATTGGAACTGTATACATGTGTGTAAGACTGATAGGTAAAAACTTTTAAGTAAATGCAAAGCACAAGTATACAGTCCAAATGCCTAGGAACTTAAATAGAAAGGGTAGTCATAAGTAGTAACTAGTGATGAGCGAGTATACTCATTGCTCAGGTCTCCCCGAGCATGCTCGGGTTGTCTCCAAAAATTTTGGTGTGCTCGGAGATTTAGTTTTCGTCGCCTCAGTTGCATGATTTGTGACTGCTAGACAGCTTGAATACATGTGTGGAATGTCTGTTTGTTAGGGAATTCCCACATGTATCCAGCCTGTCTACAAGTCTCAAATCATGCAGCTGGGACGCCGAAAACTAAATCTCCCAGCACGCCAAAATACTTGGAGATCACCCGAGCATGCTCGAGAAGACTCGAGCAACGATGCTACTTGTCCATCACTAGTAGTAACCAATGAGCTAGTAAGTTCCGAAAAAAATGTAAAAGTCTTAGAAATAGGGATGGTGTTATGATTGAGTCACCGTAGGAGGCAAAAACATAAATGCTAGCTAAGTCCAGAAAACCAGAGAAGTTGGCAGCTATCGGATTGCAGACCCCTGAACCTATCAACACAACTAGCAGTAGCCGTGGGGGGTTCCTACGATGACCTAGACCCCTCGATCACAGCCGGAGAGATACATAGGCCTAAAGAAGGAAAGGGGAAATCTAACTGCCCCAGAGCAGACCCCAAAGCAATAGGCAGCCCCCCACATATAATGACGGTGAAGCAAGATGAAAACACTTACACAGACAGAAAGACAGGCTGAGCAAAGACGGGGCCAAAAACTACCTAGATAGGAACGGATAGGAAGGCTGCTGTCTGCAATCTGCCAAAACCCTATCAGAGACAAAAGCCAACAAGCTGATATAAAAATGGCCCTGAAGCAACTAAGCTTCAAAAGCTAAATCAGCACTCAGGTACTTTCAGAAGACAGAGCTAACGGAACACTGCACACTCCAGCAGGGAGTGGCAGAATCCAAAAAGCAAGAAAAACAAAAACAAATCTTAAATGCAAAAAGGCAAAACAGAAAACTTAGCTTTAGGAGAGCAGGAATCAGACTGGTGTCCAAGAGTCCACAGAGAAATCACCCACAGGGCAGAAAGGGCGTAGGCTGCCTTAAATCCAGTCAGTGACTCCACTCAGCCAATCGTCCTCATTAGTCCCAGGTGCCTGATAATCAGGCTCACTACCTTCCTTCACTAGAATAGGGAGTTCACCAGGCTTCAGTGACGGAGGGGAGAATGAACTCACAACAGGATGGACAGACCTTTGGATGTTCGGGTCCGTCGGGTTCGGCTGAACTTCATAAAAAAGTTCGGTTCAGGCACCAGAACGGAACCCGAATTTGATCCCTAATCTGGGCGCCCAAACATTCGGTGCGGGAAACACTGGCTCTGATCGATGGTAACCTTACTGACGTTACTGGCGGTGAAAAAGTTACTGCTATTACTATAAAGGTTACTACTATTCTCATCAGTGTATGATTGGTCTCAATGATAGCAGCGAGAGCAGGTGTATGCTGATTAGAGTATTCACAAGCCAGCACCTGTGCATAGTGAAAAATATGTCAGTGAGATAATTACAATTGTAATTAAAAGCAAAAAAAATGGTGTACGGTCCTCCTTATTTTTACTAACCAGCCAAGGGAAAGCAGACAGCTGGGGGCTAGTGTTATTTTTCTGGGAAGAGGCCAATATCCATGAAGCTTCCCAGGCTATTAATATCAGCTCACAGCTGTCTGCGTAGCCTTTACTGATTGTTTAAATGGGGGATCTCTCAAAAAAATGACATGTAGCTCTCTCTACAGTATATTTAATTACCAGCAAAGACTAAACAGACAGCTGTGGGATGATCTTAATAGGCTGGGAAGGGGAAATTGATATTGGCCTCCTCCCAGACTAATAACATCAGCCCTTGGCCTCTTAGCCTCAGCTTTTCCCACTTACCCTAGTGTATTGGCAAGTGGGGTAATGGGTTTGGGGTTGATGTAAGCTGTTTTATGTCTGCTAACATCAAGCCCAGTGGTTTGTCAGCAGACACCCTCATTAAAAACCTCGTAGTGAAAAGTAATAAAGACACACACAGAAAAAAGCCCCAACGCTACTATATCTAGCTGCATTGCTGAGTGTAGTAGAGTTGGGGCTTGTCATGGGACACCAGCACTATGCATTAGCCTAAACCTCTCAACAAGCTTTACTTGGGCTGCCGAACCCAAACAGTAACATGGGCTTCCGTGAGAAATCTGTATTCTGAGTCCGTGCACAGACATTAGATTTCCGGTATGGACCCCAAACTTTACCATTCAGGTTCTCCCATCTCTAATTAGAATAGTTAAATGCTCCTGAATACAACCTGGTAGTGGTGAAGAAGGTTACCACTCACAAACTCACCCAGCATAAGATTGTGGGAGATGAAGTAGTTAGCCACCTAGGATGCATTTTAAAAAGCATCTCTGTATATAACTTTCACTTTACATACATCTAAATAGTACATAGCTAGCTGGAATTTTAGATCATATTCTAGAACCAATGTATTGGACCACAAGAGAGCTTGTCCTGATTCTACAGGGTGGGCCATTTATATGGATACACCTAAATAAAATGGGAATGGTTGGTGATATCAACTTCCTGTTTGTGGCACATTAGTATATGGGAGGGTGGAAACTTTTCAAGATGGGTGGTGACCATGGCGGCCATTTTGAAGTTGGCCATTTTGGATCCAAGTTTATTTTTTTCAATGGAAAGAGGGTCATGTGACACATCAAACTTATTGAGAATTTCACAAAAAACAATGGTGTGCTTGGTTTTAACGTAACTTTATTCTTTCATGAATTATTTACAAGTTTATGACTACTTATAAAATGTGTTCAAAGTGCCGCCCATTGTGTTGGATTGTCAATGCAACCCTCTTCTCCCACTCTTGACACACTGATAGCAATACTGCAGAAGAAATGCTAGCACAGGCTTCCAGTGGCATATTAGTATATGGGAGAGGGGAAATTTTTCAAGATGGGTGGTGACCATATACTAATGTGCCACAAACAGGAAGTTGATATCACTAACCATTTCCATTTTATTTAGGTGTATCTATATAAATGGCCCACCCTGTATATAAAAAAGACACAGTTTTAAACAGAGGAGTAACTGTAGTTGGTGCAGGGGTTGTAGTCGCATCAGGGCCAAGTTCGTTTTGGCCAATTTGAAAAGTCCAATTAGATTTAGACTTGTAATAGTTGGAGATTTTGCATCAAAACCCACAAGCATCAATTACGCTACTTTTTCTGAGCATCAATACTTTATTTAGGAGAAGACCCAAGCATTGACAATAACCTTGATCAAGTATTGTGAATGTGTTTAAGGCCTCTTTCACACTTCAGTTTTTTGTGTCAGTTACAATCCGCCAAAAAGGCGGAGAAGCGGATCTGTTATTAACTGATGTGAACGGATGCCACAGGTTCCGTTTTTTGACGGATCCGCAAAATGAGGAAATTTAAAGTAGCCGCTGGCCGGGAAGGGAAGGGAAGGGAAGGTGGGAGAGAGAGAGAGAGAGAGAGAGAATTTTTTTGTTTTTGTCCGGCACCCAGACAGAATTTCGGGTTAAATCAGTGTCTGGAGGATCCGCCATCCAAAAAAACGTTGCAAGCTCCGTTTGGAAATCTTTGAGGATGTTAACGGTCAGCAACATATGGCGGATCCTCACAAAAACGGATGCAACGGACGGCAATCCGTCAAAATCCGGCAATAATGGAAGTCAATGGGGAAAAAAACGGATCCGCAAAAACAAAATGCGGATCCGTTTTTTTCAAAACCTGGCGAATTTTGACTGATTGTAAAAAACGGAAGTGTGAAAGAGACCTAATGATGGCAAGCTTAATGATCCAAAATAACCTTAAGTTACACTAAAGGTTACCCATGTAAATTGCTAATCTACTATCACTATCAACTTAATAGAGTCATATGCTATAGTTTGCAAGAAGTATAAAACCCAATGAATGAGGAATGATAGATGACAAGGTTTATGGGAGAGTGCTGTGTATATTTTCTCTTTCTTGAGCAGAGGTCACTATGCTGGGAGGGCACGGGAGGAGGATGGAAGCTACAGCCTTGAATTATTGTCAGCTTGGCCAATCTGAGAAATAAATGAGCATATATTCTGAGTAAATAAGTAAAATAGTAATAATTTATGTAAATAACACAGGGTACTTAGGTAACACTATTTTGATCATAAAAAGCATAAAAGCCATCCCACCGCGACAAGGTGTACACAATCAGGATGGTCCTATCCTGTCTCTAGCGTTAAAACCTCAGCTTGTGTCAGGTGACCTCAATGTAGTTAAGAAAGAGAGCAGGACAGGGGCCTGAGTGTTCAGACACCTGCCAATGGGAAGCTATATAACTGAAATGCCTAGCTCAAGGTGGTCCTCACCCCTGTTTGAACAAAGTACAAGAAACTAGAGCAAAGCCAAAGAAACGAGCTGGAGCATAAGTTGATATACATGTAATGTCTAAGAGCATGTTCACTCTGTGCCCATTTCACAGACAAAAATAATATGAGCATATACAATGTAGTTAGTATATACAGTACAGGTGCTTCTTACATAATTGGAATATCATCATAAAGTTAAAGGAAATCTGTCAGCCCATTTTTCGAATATGAGCTGCCATCACCGACATCAGGGGCTTATCTACAGCATTCTGTAATGCAGTAGATAAGCCCCGATGTGAAGGCCCCGTCACACACAGCGAGATCGCTGATTTTGTAACGCCACAGCGATCTCGCCAACGATATCGCTGTGTGTGACATGGATCAGCGACCGGTCCCCCTACCGGGTATCGCTGATTGTGCAGGATCATCCTGGGCTGTTTTTTGGTCGTTGGTCTCTCACTAGCCAGCGCGCATCGCTGCGTGTGGCAGAGGGAGAGCAACGATCAGCGACGCTGCACGCTGGTTTCCAATGTAAACGGCGGGTATCTAGGAGCTATCCATCAGACCGGACCACCCCCCCGGGGTGAGTATAATCTAACTTATTTCTTCTCTTTCAGGTAAAGGCCCCGCTACACATAACGATGACCCAGCGATCCTATCAATGATCCGATGTGGATGGGATCGCTGGGACATAGTTAGCTGATCGCTGGTGAGCTGTCACATAGACAGCTCCACCAGCGATCAATCTTGTTTCCAATGTAATGTATTACCTTGGAAACCAGCGTGCACTGTTGTGAATTCTCTTTCTGGCCTCCCTCTAGTTATTACTGAAGGTAGTGAAGCTGGTCAGATTGACAGAGGGGTTGCGAGTTCTCTTTCTGGGCTCCCTCTGGTTATTACTGAAGGTAGTGGAGCTGATCTGATTGACAGAGGCTGGCCACCTGATAATGAGGATGACGATTGGAGATCTGGGGTTTCAGATTGGGATTTAAGAATTTAAGACAGCTGACTCCCTCTATCCCTGCTGATGATTTTCTTCCTGTGCCTTCTGAGGTCTGATGTCTCCTGCTCTGTCCCTGCATGGTTCAGCTAAGTGGTTCATTTGCTCTTCTGTTTGCATTTGCTCTGGTTTTGTCTATCTCTGCTTTGTGCGGGTCAGCCAGCTCCGGCTGGGGCTGTGCTGAATCACCGCCCATATGTTACTGCTTGTGCCAGTTTGTTTTGTCCCCTGTTATATTGGTCTTTTTTTGCTTTGCTTTCAGAATATACCAGAGTGCTGATATAGTGGGGGCGAAGTCGTGTGACTTCAGTGGTTTTTGTGCATCAGACGTGTTGGACTTTTTGCAGGACTTTTTGCGTGATTGCAGACAGTGTCTTTCCTTTCCTGTCCTGTCTAGTCAGTGTGGGCCCATCATTTGCTCAGTCTATTCTCCTGCCTGCGTTTGTGTTTTCATCTTGTCTCACCGACAATATATGTTTAGGGGCTATCTATTCCTTTGGGGTCTGCTCCGGGGTAGTTTAGATTTCCCCTTTCTTGCTTTAGGCTTAGTTAGCTCTCCGGCTGTGCCAAGGCGTCTAGGATCATCGTAGTTATGCTCCACGGCTACTGCTAGCCCTCCGTCAGGCGCAATATAGATTCTCCTCAGTTCATGCGCAATGTGCCTGACAAGCACAGGTCAGAAAACCACCTATAGTAGCTACATATTTCAATTTCAGGACTATAGAAGTAGTCAGTGACCTTCATAGGAATGTGTTAAAAGAGATTACACCAAATCAGATGTAAAAAAACCCATTTATTAACCATAAACTTAATAAAACTAAAAGTACCACTTTTCGGTAGTACCGCCAAATAGGCTCCAGTTATCTTTACTTAACTATTGCTTAAATATAAAATTATGGAAAAAAACTTAAAGGATATTGCACTTAGATGTTACTTAATTATTTTCTACGCATCTTCAGTGGTTTCAATTGCAGCAGAAGCAGCACAGGTACACTTAGAAAAGCAAGGCTGGCAGACGAAAGTTGCATGGGAAAGGCAGATTGATTCTTTACATATTTTGCAGTCATATTTAGAAAGCCTTCTGAAACCAGATACAAATGAGCAGGTAGTACAACTGCGTCTTTTAGAAGGTGGTAGAGTCGGTGTTTGTTCTGGAACGTCCTTGGGACGTCCTTTGTATTTTTATCTTTGCCCAAATAATAAGCTAGATCTGTGTCTGTTTCCTCTGTATCAGTGTCATCACCATCCTGCTCTGTTCCAGAATCAGTGTTACATTCTGCTACCTCATCTTCAGATGAAATGTCACTAGATTCCTCTAAATCCTCAGTTACTGCTGGTTCTTCCTCATCATCTTCTAACAAAAAAATCTTCATTTCTTCTAAATGAAGGGGTTTAGATGAATCATACTGTTTTCTGGCCATTGCAGCAGAAAATCTGAAGCAAGAGAGAAAGAGTATGTGTTAGGGCGCAATGTGCCTTAGAAGCCACCCTCCTTTTGTCTAAGAAAACAGTACTTATGTACACTAACTTAGCATTAATCCTTCTTAAAACAAGCGAAATACACAATCGTGATGAATAAAAAAAGAAAATACTAACCTTTCAATTTGTGTTGAAATCAGGCGCAATGTGCCTGAGAAGCCAAAGTGTTGATATCTGCTCACTAGAAGGTCTGCTGAGTCACTGTGATATCAGGTTTCACAGAGCCTGTAGAGTCAGGAGATAACTATGAGGGGTGGGGTTTTCTGATAAGTGGGCAAGGAGAGAGAAGTGAAACTAATTACTGTGTGCCTGTCAGATCTATTGCGCCTGACGGAGGGCTAGTTGTGTGGATAGGATCAGGGGTCTGCAATCCGCTTAGTTACCAACCTCTCTGGTTTTCTGTGGCTTAGCCCGGGCCTGCTATCCTCCACGGTGACCCTTTCATAACAGTGCACGCTGGTTTCCAAGTTAAACAGCGGGTAACCAAGAGTCGCGTGGCTCTTATATA
This sequence comes from Dendrobates tinctorius, assembly GCF_039654945.1. Classification (NCBI taxonomy): domain Eukaryota; kingdom Metazoa; phylum Chordata; class Amphibia; order Anura; family Dendrobatidae; genus Dendrobates; species Dendrobates tinctorius. Next base: position 14,289,555 of record NW_027361870.1, read on the forward strand.
CCCGCTGTTTACATTGGAAACCAGCTTGCTCGCTGGTCCTGATCGCTGGTGGGGCTGTCTATGTGACAGCTCACCAGTGATCAGCTAACTATGTCCCAGCGATCCCATCCACATCGGATCATTTTTGGGATCGCTGGGACATTGTTATGTGTAACGGGGCCTTTACCTGAAAGAGAAGAAAAAAGAGTTAGATTATACTCACCGGGGAGGGGCGGTCCGGTCCGATGGATATCGCCATCCCGTCCGGCGCCTCCCATCTTCATACAATGATGTCCTCCTCCTTACTTCTCCCTCGGCTCCTGTGCAGTCGGGAGAGGTCCGGCGCCTGCGCACTGCAGTATTCTGCTCTGCCCTCAACAGGGCAGAGCAGTGCTCCTGCGTTGAAGCCACAACAGGAAGGAAAGAAGAGGACAGCATTGTATGAAGATGGGAGGTGCCGGACCGGACCGCTACACCCACTGGACCGGACGCCCCCCCGGGGAGTATAATCTAACTCTTTTTTTCTTATCTTTCAGGTTACATCGGGGGTTTATCTACAGCATTACAGAATGTTGTAGATAAGCCAGTGATGTCGGTGCCGGCAGCTCATATTCGAAAAAAAAGGGTGACGCATTCCCTTTAATTTATTTCAGCTCTCCAATACAAAAAGTGAAACTCATATTATATAGAGTCATTACAAACAGAGTGATCTATTTCAAGTGTTTATTTCTGCTATTGTTGATGATTACGGCTTACAGCCAATGAAAACCCACAAGTCATTATCTCAGTAAATTAGAATACATTATAACACCAGCTTGAAAAATGATTTTAAGGGGGGCGTGGCCTAGCACCTGATGTGAGGGGTCAGCTTCTGGAGCTCCTCCGCTGTGACCCTGCATTTATCCTGAAGATAAGATCTCTCTGGGAGCTGATAACACTTTGTGCGGCTGAGGGAAGACACCGGAGGTCGGCCCCGACGTGTGAAGCTGTGCAGAGCTGCAGAAATGGTCTGGAAAAGGCAGCAGGACGCCAAGGCAGGTGCAGGGATCCGGACCCAAGATGGCGCCGACAGTGTGGAGGCGGCTGAGAGAGCGGACGCTGCAAACGCCTCATATGCAAAGAGGGTAGAAGTGGCTGCCAAGCTGGAAAAGTATGCCTGGGTGGAAGGAGCACGGCAGGAGATAGCTGAAGAGAAGGAGGAACAGGCTGGAGAGAAAATGAATGTGCAAGGAGAAGGCTCTGAAGATGATACGGTACAGGAGGGGCCAGAGGGGGAGGAAGAAAGGCGGGAAGATGATGGTGTGGAGCAAGAGAATGTGGAGGAGCTTATAACAGGGGAACCCACTTTGCGAGACATTTATGAGCTGATCAGGTCATGCAAAATTGCAATAACAACTCTCACTCACAGAGTGGATGGGACTATAGCAGAAGTCAATACAATAAAGGCAGACATGGCCAAAATGGATAAGAGAGTGGGAGAGGTGGAGGAGAGAGTAAGTGTACTGGAAGACCATATCTCTAAAATATAAAGGTCCCACACTCAGTGTTTACAAAAATGTGCTGCTCTGATTAATAAGACTGATGATCTGGAGAATCGTTCACGGAGGCATAATGTGAGATTAGTGGGTATCCCTGAGAAGACTGAAGGAAATGACCCTACAAAATTTATTGAAAAATGGCTCCAGGACAAGATAGGCGCTGATAACCTGTCAAAGTTGTTTGCGGTGGAAAGGGCCCACCGAGTTCCTATGAAACCCCTCCCGACGGGGTCCCCCCCTCGTACCATCCTTGCTAGGATCCTGAACTATAGAGATAGAGATGCCATATTGAGGAGTGCTCGTACAGCTGAGGACATGTGCATTAATGGCCAGAAGATCTCTATTTACCCCGACTACTCGGCTGAGGTACAAAAACAGAGGATGAGCTAAGGAGCGGTTAAAAAGAGATTGAGAGATTTGAAATTGATCTATTCTACTCTCTACCCAGCAAAATTAAGGGTTGTAGCCCTGGGGACGGTTCACTTTTTTCCAACACCAGAAGAAGCCCCTAAGTGGCTGGACTTAAATAAGCAGAAGCTTTCAGCTAACAAAGAAAGAGGGAAGTGAAAGGAAGATTCTGGAGATGAAGATGATGCTGCCTTATTGCTGCCTCTGGACTTTGGTTTAACAGTTTATTGCGGTTTTCGGAGGACTTATTGTCATAATGTTGTTCTATATGCGGAGGGGATAGGGAGGTGTTCTAGTTACAGCGGTTTACAGGTACTGAGGGAGGGGTAGCTAGACGCTGGGCTACCTACTCTCTGATAAGAGAGGTAATTCCTTTTGGATAAAAATTTGGGCTTACTGTGCGCTGCTGAGACCACGATAAAATCACCACATGAGAATCTTTTTAACTCTTTATTCCCAACGCGTTTCAAAGTGAAAAGCCACTTCTTCTTCAGGGGATGACATATAGTGCATAGATCCAGCCTTCTCTGATTAAATACATTCATCATTTGAATTTAGGCGCCAAAAACCACATGGGATAAGGGGACGGGTGTCAAAGTTCAAGGGTTAAATGGAGCGAAAAAACAGTTTCCAATTATTCCTATTGTTTAACAATAAAATTTCTTAATTTCCATTCACAGATAAAATATCGAAATAAAAAAGAAAGAAAAAGAATGTATTCTAAAAAAAAGGGGGTTTATATCGGGGATGGATCGAACTCATGGAAAATATATATATCTCGTAGTCCAGAGTCCACACCACTCGGACAGAGCGGACTTTATTGGAAAAAGGAAGAAAAACAGGGAAGAGTATTAAGATATATTTATAATAAAATGTGATTAAAATTTCTTTTATTAAAAATATGAACGTATTAAAATGTGTATTAAAATGATGTAAAAATTGTATATAATAAAATTGTGTTGGATTAATGATTGTTTAAAAAGAATTTTTTCAATAGGGACTAAGGGATATAATTCTGATGGAGGATGACAGAAATGATTGATTAGTGCAAGGTTAAAAACGGGGACCTACAAAAAGGAATCCAGACATACCCCACAGGTGCAAGTTCTCATCCCAAAGGAAAAAAGACTTAAATATTCAAAACATTTTTTTGTAAGAGAAAAAAGAATTATTAAAATTCAATCAATAAATCAGTAAAAGCGCTCCAATGGAAAGAAGGTTAAATACACACAGAATTCACACCAAATGTACTCCAAAAAATTGTTAGAAGACGAAAATATTTTAAAAGAGGAAAATTAAAGGAAGACTTCTGTAATTTCGTTTAGACCGTTAGGCTTCAGGGTATTTAGTCTATAAATCCAAAAAATCTCCTTACGGTTTAGTTGTCCCATTCTGTCAGGGTGATCACTGGGTATGTGTTCGATAGGGCTAATTTTTAACCCCTTATAGTTTTTCCCATGTTTCAGAGCAAAATGCCTTGATAAACCGTGTTGCATAAAACCTATTTTAATATTATGTCTATGGGAATTAACCCTTCGGTGCAAGGGCTGAGTTGTTCTTCCCACATATTGCTTTTTGCAGTCACACTCTATTACATATATCACGAATCCTGTGGTACAATTTAAAAAACTTTTGATAGGGAAACTTTCTTTGGTGAAAGTGGATTGAAAGGTTTTTTCTTTATGGGAAATGATGCCGCAACATAAGCAATTACTCTTGCCACATTTATATATCCCTATTACTGGATTTAAGGGATGAGAGGATGGTTTTATTCTGAGACAACTTGGAGCAATTAAATTTTTAATGGTTGGTGCTCTACGAAAAGTGATGCCGGGATTTCTCGGAACGATATTACATAAAATTGGATCATTTAAGAGAACATGCCAATTGCGTGTTAGAATTTCTCTAATTTTAATGTTCTCAGCACTGAATTGTGTGATAAAATTACCTGTAAAATTCTTACTATCAGTTGTGGTTCCACTAGTTCCATGAATTAATAAATCCTGGGAGAGGTTTTTACTAATATTATAGGCGTCTTTAACCAAACCCTCAGGGTATTTTTTCGCTTTAAACCTATTCCTCAATATTTCAGCCTGATTTTCAAAATCCTTTATATCAGTGCAGTTTTTTCTGATTCTTTTATATTGGTTTGCGGGTATATTTTTTAACCATTTATTAAAATGACCACTGCTGAAAGGTATATAGCTGTTTCTATCAACATGTTTGAAAAAAGTTTTCGTTAGAATATTATTATTCTCAATAAATATTGTGATATCTAAAAAATTGATGGTAGAAGAATTATATAATGAAGAAAAAGACAAACCCCAGGAGTTCTTGTTCATATCTAGGATAAATTCATCGATATCATTCCTGGAATTATCCCACACAAAAAACAAATCGTCTATGAATCTTTTGTAGGTGATGATGTTATTATAAAACTTGGATTTAAAAATATAGAATTCTTCAAATACCCCCATAAAAATATTTGCGTATGTAGGTGCGACCTGGGACCCCATTGCAGTCCCAAGCCGCTGATGATACAAGCTCCCTTCGAAAGTAAAATAATTATTTTTTAAAATAAATTCCATTCCTTTCAATAAAAACTTTTTTTGCATAGATGATAATCTCCTATCTTTCACTAAAACCTTATTAAAACAAGCCAATCCAAGGTTATGAGGAATATTGGAATATAAAGAGGACACATCCATGGTTAAAAACACATATTGCGGTTTCCATCTAATGGTTTGAAGTATTTGGATGAGATGTGTGGAGTCTTTGATAAAACTATTAAATAAGGGTATATGGGTCACCATGATTCTGTCAATATATTGTGACAGATTACTTGTAATGGAACCAATACTAGATATGATAGGTCGGCCTGGAGGATTATCAATATTTTTATGAATTTTAGGGAGGTGATAAAAAAAGGGGGTACGAGGGTTGGATATGGTTAAAAATTTGAATTCATTTTTATCAAAAATATGATGATTATTTCCTTCCAAAATAAGTTTATCATAATTATTCTGTATTTTTGTAAGTATTTCAAATGTAGTTTTCATATAATATTTTTTATCAGATAAAATTCTCATTGCTTCACCACAATAATTATTATAATCCTGGATGACTATACCTCCTCCTTTGTCTGCTGAACGAATAACAATGTCGGTGCGGGATTTTAGTGTGTTGAGTGCTATTTTTTTCGTTTTTTGATAAATTATTTTTATAATTAATTCTCTTGTCACGGAATAGGTCCTTAAATTCCTTCTGTACCATGTCATTAAATACATTCAAGTGATGTCCTTTACTTTCAATTGGATAAAATTTAGACTTTTTTGGTACTTCCAAATGAAATCCCAGGTTGTCTGTGTCAATTGGATCCTCTGTAACTTTCTCGCAGGTTTTTATTTGGCCACTATTTTGTAGTGCAAAATGCCGCTTGAGAGTTAGTTTTCTTATAAAAATTTGTAAATCTAAAAACAGATTAAAATCATTTGTTCTGAATGTGGGACAAAAAGAAAGCCCTTTGGACAAGACATGGATTTCATCAGGTGTAAGGTTATATGAAGAGAGATTAAAAATATTATTACCATCTTCTATGCCAGACATATCTCTGTTTCTTATATGATTTTCCCTTTCTTTTTTTCTCCCCCCTCTGCTTCCTCTATAGACCCTTTTCTTTTTCCATTTTTTGGTGAGAAAAAATGATTTATATGTACAGGTTTTAGTGCTGACGGTAAAAAAGGAACAGTTGTATTGTCAGTGTTGGAATTATCAATTAAAATAGTGTTAATTTTGGATGTGTCTAATACAGGAAGATCTAAAAGTGATTCTTGTGTTCCTTCTGGAAATTCCATAAGTGCTGGAGAAGAAGTCTCAATAGGAATGGGTGTGATTATTGGATTAGTGTTGAGAACAGGATTGATTGTGTCCATGATATTTTTTCTTTTTCAAAATAATTAATTTTGTCATTATTGAGACGTGTCATTTGATTTTTAATACTCTCTAAGTGTTTCATGGCTTCAATTAGTGGTGCAGTCATCTTAGTAGTTTTTGTCATGGGGGGTTTAGAGAAAATATTGTCTTTTTTTTTGTGATGGCTGAATTGATTGGATTTTATCTGTTGAGATTGTATCAGATGTGTTAGGCAAAGATTTATTGGTTTGATCTATTGTATGTGAGGTATCATTATTTCTGATATTTATTTTACTATTCTCTATTTCTTGCGGTGGTTGTAGTGATTTAATTTTTTCCATTGGTGTTATATCAGATATTTTCGATATAAATTTATTGCTTTGATCAATTTTTCTTCTATAATCTTCCCTATCTCTTTGTAATTTCTTTGATTTTTTAAGAACAGTTTCATGTTCAACCTGCATGACGTGTGTGATTATATTAGAATTGATTTTTTTATATTCTGGATGTTTATGATAAGGGATAAGTTCTTTAGATAGTTCTAAAATTTTAGAAACTGCTGTTTCAGCTAGTTTAGACCTCTTTTTGTACAAAAGTAAAATCATTTTATGCATACAGTTATTGAGATTATTGTCCCATTCTTTAGTAAAGTCCAAGTCCTTATCAAAAGGTGAATCAAAGACCAACCTTAGTCCACGTGGACAGATATTCTCCTCCAAATAAATGGATAGGAACCGAGTGTCCAAACTGTAGTGTAATTCCTTTTTCAGAGCTTCTTTTAAATTCGTAAAGATCCTCCGGAAGGTCTTGGTTTCTTCTTCGCTGAAATTGTTGGAAGTGTCATCATTGGTTACTTCAAATCTAATATTCCCGATGGTTTGTAATATAAGATGTTCTCTTGATGATATTCTATTTTGGAAGTATTCCATGCTGACACAAAGTACCGGACCCTCTGCTGCTGACGGTTTCCTTTATACAGCGGCTGTACTATCCAGGCACAGCCGAAGAGAAGACAGGATAAAAACTGAAAAGGAAGGAGCGCAATAGGGTCTTATCTGGGTGGAAGATAGAATAAATTCAAATGGAATCTACTCACCTTTCCATGAACGAATAAAGGCATGTAAATCAATGTCAGCCTGCTGCACGCCCGAGGTTCACAACCGTGACCGCCAATATAATTCCTTTTGGATAAAAATTTGGGCTTACTGTGCGCTGCTGAGACCACGATAAAATCACCACATGAGAATCTTTTTAACTCTTTATTCCCAACGTGTTTCAAAGCGAAAAGCCACTTCTTCTTCAGGGGATGACATATAGTGCATAGATCCAGCCATCTCTGATTAAATACATTCATCATTTGAATTTAGGCGCCAAAAACCACATGGGATAAGGGGACGGGTGTCAAAGTTCAAGGGTTAAATGGAGCGAAAAAACAGTTTCCAATTATTCCTATTGTTTAACAATAAAATTTCTTAATTTCCATTCACAGATAAAATATCGAAATAAAAAAGAAGAAAGAAAAAAGAAAGAAAAAGAATGTATTCTAAAAAAAAGGGGGTTTATATCGGGGATGGATCGAACTCATGGAAAATATATATATATCTCGTAGTCCAGAGTCCACACCACTCGGACAGAGCGGACTTTATTGGAAAAAGGAAGAAAAACGGGGAAGAGTATTAAGATATATTTATAATAAAATGTGATTAAAATTTCTTTTATTAAAAATATGAACGTATATATGAACGAGATATATATATGTTTTCCATGAGTTCGATCCATCCCCGATATAAACCCCCTTTTTTTTAGAATTGAAAAGTAAAGGACATCACTTGAATGTATTTAATGACATGGTACAGAAGGAATTTAAGGACCTATTCCGTGACAAGAGAATTAATTATAAAAATAATTTATCAAAAAACGAAAAAATAGCACTCAACATGCTAAAATCCCGCACCGACATTGTTATTCGTTCAGCAGACAAAGGAGGAGGTATAGTCATCCAGGATTATAATAATTATTGTGGTGAAGCAATGAGAATTTTATCTGATAAAAAATATTATATGAAAACTACATTTGAAATACTTACAAAAATACAGAATAATTATGATAAACTTATTTTGGAAGGAAATAATCATCATATTTTTGATAAAAATGAATTCAAATTTTTAACCATATCCAACCCTCGTACCCCCTTTTTTTATCACCTCCCTAAAATTCATAAAAATATTGATAATCCTCCAGGCCGACCTATCATATCTAGTATTGGTTCCATTACAAGTAATCTGTCACAATATATTGACAGAATCATGGTGACCCATATACCCTTATTTAATAGTTTTATCAAAGACTCCACACATCTCATCCAAATACTTCAAACCATTAGATGGAAACCGCAATATGTGTTTTTAACCATGGATGTGTCCTCTTTATATTCCAATATTCCTCATAACCTTGGATTGGCTTGTTTTAATAAGGTTTTAGTGAAAGATAGGAGATTATCATCTATGCAAAAAAAGTTTTTATTGAAAGGAATGGAATTTATTTTAAAAAATAATTATTTTACTTTCGAAGGGAGCTTGTATCATCAGCGGCTTGGGACTGCAATGGGGTCCCAGGTCACACCTACATACGCAAATATTTTTATGGGGGTATTTGAAGAATTCTATATTTTTAAATCCAAATTTTATAATAACATCATCACCTACAAAAGATTCATAGACGATTTGTTTTTTGTGTGGGATAATTCCAGGAATGATATCGATGAATTTATCCTAGATATGAACAAGAACTCCTGGGGTTTGTCTTTTTCTTCATTATATAATTCTTCTACCATCAATTTTTTAGATATCACAATATTTATTGAGAATAATAATATTCTAACGAAAACTTTTTTCAAACATGTTGATAGAAACAGCTATATACCTTTCAGCAGTGGTCATTTTAATAAATGGTTAAAAAATATACCCGCAAACCAATATAAAAGAATCAGAAAAAACTGCACTGATATAAAGGATTTTGAAAATCAGGCTGAAATATTGAGGAATAGGTTTAAAGCGAAAAAATACCCTGAGCGTTTGGTTAAAGACGCCTATAATATTAGTAAAAACCTCTCCCAGGATTTATTAATTCATGGAACTAGGGGAACCACAACTGATAGTAAGAATTTTACAGGTAATTTTATCACACAATTCAGTGCTGAGAACATTAAAATTAGAGAAATTCTAACACGCAATTGGCATGTTCTCTTAAATGATCCAATTTTATGTAATATCGTTCCGAGAAATCCCGGCATCACTTTTCGTAGAGCACCAACCATTAAAAATTTAATTGCTCCAAGTTGTCTCAGAATAAAACCATCCTCTCATCCCTTAAATCCAGTAATAGGGATATATAAATGTGGCAAGAGTAATTGCTTATGTTGCGGCATCATTTCCCATAAAGAAAAAACCTTTCAATCCACTTTCACCAAAGAAAGTTTCCCTATCAAAAGTTTTTTAAATTGTACCACAGGATTCGTGATATATGTAATAGAGTGTGACTGCAAAAAGCAATATGTGGGAAGAACAACTCAGCCCTTGCACCGAAGGGTTAATTCCCATAGACATAATATTAAAATAGGTTTTATGCAACACGGTTTATCAAGGCATTTTGCTCTGAAACATGGGAAAAACTATAAGGGGTTAAAAATTAGCCCTATCGAACACATACCCAGTGATCACCCTGACAGAATGGGACAACTAAACCGTAAGGAGATTTTTTGGATTTATAGACTAAATACCCTGAAGCCTAACGGTCTAAACGAAATTACAGAAGTCTTCCTTTAATTTTCCTCTTTTAAAATATTTTCGTCTTCTAACAATTTTTTGGAGTACATTTGGTGTGAATTCTGTGTGTATTTAACCTTCTTTCCATTGGAGCGCTTTTACTGATTTATTGATTGAATTTTAATAATTCTTTTTTCTCTTACAAAAAAATGTTTTGAATATTTAAGTCTTTTTTCCTTTGGGATGAGAACTTGCACCTGTGGGGTATGTCTGGATTCCTTTTTGTAGGTCCCCGTTTTTAACCTTGCACTAATCAATCATTTCTGTCATCCTCCATCAGAATTATATCCCTTAGTCCCTATTGAAAAAATTCTTTTTAAACAATCATTAATCCAACACAATTTTATTATATACAATTTTTACATCATTTTAATACACATTTTAATACGTTCATATTTTTAATAAAAGAAATTTTAATCACATTTTATTATAAATATATCTTAATACTCTTCCCCGTTTTTCTTCCTTTTTCCAATAAAGTCCGCTCTGTCCGAGTGGTGTGGACTCTGGACTACGAGATATATATATATTTTCCATGAGTTCGATCCATCCCCGATATAAACCCCCTTTTTTTTAGAATACATTCTTTTTCTTTCTTTTTTCTTTCTTCTTTTTTATTTTGATATTTTATCTGTGAATGGAAATTAAGAAATTTTATTGTTAAACAATAGGAATAATTGGAAACTGTTTTTTCGCTCCATTTAACCCTTGAACTTTGACATCCGTCCCCTTATCCCATGTGGTTTTTGGCGCCTAAATTCAAATGATGAATGTATTTAATCAGAGATGGCTGGATCTATGCACTATATGTCATCCCCTGAAGAAGAAGTGGCTTTTCACTTTGAAACGCGTTGGGAATAAAGAGTTAAAAAGATTCTCATGTGGTGATTTTATCGTGGTCTCAGCAGCGCACAGTAAGCCCAAATTTTTATCCAAAAGGAATTATATTGGCGGTCACGGTTGTGAACCTCGGGCGTGCAGCAGGCTGACATTGATTTACATGCCTTTATTCGTTCGTGGAAAGGTGAGTAGATTCCATTTGAATTTATTCTATCTTCCACCCAGATAAGACCCTATTGCGCTCCTTCCTTTTCAGTTTTTATCCTGATAAGAGAGGTGAAAGACAACAGCGGATTAGTTATGGGTTACTGTGTTAATGAATATTGGGGGGGAGGAGGTAGGGGAGGGCTGGGGTCTGTTGCTGGGAATTGGGACTTACAGTTTGCTGGGAACAGCGTCCTATTTTACGGGGTCAGGAATTTGTATTTGTGAGGTTTCATGGTGGGAGACACAATTAAAGTTGTTAGCTGGAATATAAGAGGACTGTCGGAGGGGAATCGCAGGACGGCAATTATGGAATATGTGAGAAAACAGGGCCCGGATGTCATTTGTCTCCAGGAGACACATTTACTTGCAGAAAAGGTAGAAGTGTTAAAAAGAAGGTAGATAGGGAGGTCTTATCATTCTACATATTCCTCATATGCTAGGGGGGTCTCGGTGTTGATTGGGACGTCTACGCCCTTTGAAGAAACTGAGAGCCATGTAGACAGAGATGGGCAATATGTTGTGTTATTCTGCAAAATTTATGGGCAGCCATTATGTCTAGCGGCTGTTTACTTCACACCCACATATTCTGGGAAAAAGGTACAAGAAATATTTGAATTGTATAAACGAGGTATGGGGTTACCAATGTTAATCTTTGGGGATGTCAATAATGTGATGGATGAAGGGTGGGACAGACATAGGAAAGATTTAAGCAAAGGCATTAAAAAACTGTCGACGTTTGGGAATTATATGACAGAATTGGGGATAGTGGACGTCTGGAGGGTGAGGAATGAGAACGTAGTTTGCTACTCCTGTTATTCGGCAACTCACGGTTCCCTTTCCATGATTGACCTAGCACTGGGAAATGATTTAATGACGCGCATGATCTGTGGAATAGAATATCTCCCAAGAGTGATTTCAGACCACAAGCCTATGGAGCTCTTGATTGGACGGACAGGTGGAAGGACTGGATGGGGAGGGGGATGGAAATTTCACCCCTGTGGCTTGAACATATTGATATGGATAACATTAAGAAGGAGATCACAGAGTACTGGCAGTTTAATGAGGATAGCACTGGTAGGCGGGTGGTTTGGGACGCAATGAAAGCTTTTCTGAGGGGTCTTCTTTTTAGGGAGATTTCTATATGTAAATCCAGGACTAGGATGGAAGATAAGGAGATCATAGAGGAATTAGAAAGAGCAGAAAGAGATATGGTGTCGGACCCATCAGAGATATCTCAATGTAGACTAAGGGAAGCTCAGGAAGCGGTTAATAAGTTGTATATGAAAAAGGCAGAGAGAAGAGCTTTTCAGAAATTACAGTTTTTTGAGGAAGGGGAAAAAGTGGGGCACTTGCTCTCGGTGGTAGCAGCGGCACAGAAAGAATCATTGTATGTGTACAAACTAAGAACATGGGAAGAGACTGTATTGACAGAAGTAGTGGATATTTTGGGGGAGTTTAAAAGTTTTTATGAACAGTTGTATTCATCTGGGTTGAGGGCTACAGTGGGGGATATTGAAAGCTTCCTTTGGGGGGCAAAACTTCCCAGGATTGGGGACGGCGACAGGAGGAGGTTGGATGAACCTATAACGGAGGAGGAGATTAGACTTGCTATCATGTCAATGACTAACAACAAGGCCCCTGGTGTTGATGGACTCCCGGTTGAGATATATAAGAATTTATTGGATATTTCAGTGGCTAAATTAAAGATAGTTTTTGATGAGGCGCTACGGGAGGGAGAGCTGCCGGCGTCCATGAGAGAGGCGACAATAGTAGTTATTTTAAAGGAAGGAAAGGACCCGGAATTGGCGGAATCCTATAGGCCGGTTTCGTTGTTGACGGCGGATGTTAAGATTTAGGCTAAAGTAGTGGCTGGCCGTTTGGCAAGTGAGGTCCAGAATCTGGTCCATCCTGATCAATCTGGTTTTATGCCGAATAAGTCTACAGCGATAAACTTACATAGATTATTCTTGAACTTGCAGCTGCCGTCGGACAACGAGGGTAATAGAGTTGTGATCTCATTGGATGCGCGTAAAGCATTTGATAGTGTTGAATGGTGCTATCTTTGGGAGGTTTTGAGATCTTTTGGTTTCGGACGGACTTTTATCTCGTGGGTGAGGTTATTGTATTCTTCTCCGACTGCTAGGGTGAGAGTTAATGGAGAGTTATCTGGAAGTTTTGGTTTATATAGGGGGACTAGGCAGGGGTGTCCGCTGTCACCGCTGCTTTTCGCGTTGGCAGTGGAGCCCCTGGCACAGACAATTAGGAACTCGACTTTAGTTAGGGGGTTCCGGTATGGCATGATAGAGGATAAAATAGCCCTATATGCAGATGACATGTTACTCTTTTTAGAAAATTCTGGAGAGGCCTTGGAGGGTGTGATGAACATTCTTAGAACATTCGGTGATATATCGGGTCTTGAAATCAATTGGGCAAAGTCAAATATCTTGATAGTGGATGAAAGGGGTGATGACATCCCGATGCCATTGGAGGGTAGCAGGTTGTCGGTGGTTTAACAGTTCAAATATCTAGGTGTTCAGGTGTCTCTTCCTCTTTCGAGCTACGTCGATTTAAATCTGTCCCCATTGTTGGACAGATTTAGGAAGAAAGTAGGGGTGTGGTGCAAGTTGTGCCTCTCTGTGGTGGGTAGGATAAATATAATCAAAATGATTCTTATGCCCCAATTATTATATATATTGCATAACTCCCCCGTTTGGTTGCCCCAAAAGTGGTTTCATACCATTAACTCTATATTTCGAGACCTTGTTTGGGGGAAGAAACAGCCAAGAATTAGGCTGGAATTTCTGCAGAGGCCTAAAGATGGGGGGACTGGCCCTTCCGAATCCCTGGATTTATTTTTTGGCAGCACAGGGTCAGCAGATGAGAGGTTGGAGAGAGGTGAATGGACTGGGTTCGGCCCAGCGGATTTTGGTTTGGTTGGTGGGAAGGGACCCATTGGTTCAGGGTCTGGAGGCAGGGGGATTTGGGAAGTTTGGTGCGGCCTATCCTACTTTGATACTGGTTCACAAAGTATGGGAGGCAATTAAAAAGACAAGAGAAGTGGGACTATTAACAAATCTCTCCCCAATATGGAACAATGAAGTACTACCTGAATTTATTAAAATGGGGGAATTCAAAAATTGGATATCATTAGGTATTCAATATGTGGATCAGATTCAGGACACACGAGGACTGTTATCCTTTGAGACACTGCAGGGGAGTTATGGGTTGCAGGAGACCTGTAGGTTTCAATATGGGCAGTTGAGACATGCCTATCTGGCGCAGAGTAAAACGATGGATATGGGAATTTGTAGAGATATTCTGGTGGACTATATCTGTGCGACGGGAGGAACGAAAGGGGTAGTCTCAGATATTTATAGGGATTTGTTATATACCTTTCTTAATAGATTCCCTATTAAGGCAAAAGAGAAATGGGAGGAAGAGTTGGGAAGGATAGAGGAGGATAAATGGGAAGATATCATGGAATATATTCCTCAGTTATCATTAAGTGAGCCGGGTAGACTTTCACAGATATATGTGCTTCACAGAGTATATAGATCTCCGGATAGGCTTTATAAGGCAGGGCTGAGACAGACTTCTGAGTGTCCTAGGTGCCAGTCCGAGGGGGCAGGGATTCTGCACATGTTATGGCAATGTACGAGATTGAATGCATATTGGTTGGAGGTGGGAGAAGCAATTGGGAAATCGTATAGCTGTACAATCGCAAGCGATCCTGTGATATATATTTTGGGTTATGTGGAGGAGATCCGAGTTCCAAATCATCATAAACTGGCCATAGCTAGATTATTGTATGTTGCACGTAAGTTGATTGCCAGGCACTGGTTGAGTGGGGAACCGCCGACTCTGCGGGAATTTTATAGACAGTCTGATATGGTTATTAATATGGAAAAGGATATTTATAAAAAAAGGAAAAGTGTGAAAACTTTTGAAACACTTTGGAAACCGTGGATGGACAGAAACTGATTCCAGAGGGATGTTGTTTTATTGTGTAAGCAATGTATGCTAATGTCCCATTCTTGTTTATAGAGGATTTAAGGGAGGGGGGAGATGAGGGGGGGAACTGGGGGATTGTTTTAAAATGTTTGTAAGCATGACTATTCTCCTTTCCTGACACAATTGTGTGTAGTTGTCAATTGGAATATTGTTAATAAAAAATTATCTGATTTAAAAAAAGAAAAATGATTTTAAAATCTGATATGATGGCCTAATGAAATGTATGTTCAGTAAATGCACTCAATACTTGGTCCGGGCTCCTTTTGCATCAATTACTGCATCAGTGCTGCATGGCATGGAGGCGATAAGCCTGTGGCACCGCTGAGGTGTTATGGAAGCCCAGGTTGCTTTGATAGCAGCCTTCAGTTCATCTGTTTTGATGGGTCTGATGTCTCTCATCTTCCTCTTGACAATACCCCATAGATTCTCTATGGGGTTAAGGTCAGGCGAGTTTGCTGGCCAATCAAGCACAGTGATACTGTTGTTTTTAAACCAGGTATTGGTACTTTTGGAATTTAACTCGTGCTTACTAATCCCGCCCAACGTGACCCCATCACAAGATTGTGGGTCACCGATGGGTCGGTATGACAACTAGTGGTCACCAGCAGACCTTTATGGCTGTCATAGCAAGTGAGTGTTTCTGCTACACACAACGGATCTATCAATATATAAAAAAAAATTAACCCGATCACTAAACGGCATAACGAGAAAAAAATTAAAAACGTCAGAATAACATTGTTTTGGTCATCGTTACATTGCAATAAAATGCAATAATGGGTGATCAAAAGATCGTATCTGCACCAAAATGGTATCAATAAAATTGTCAGCACACAAAAAATAAGCCCTCACGCAGAAAAATGGAGACACTACAGGTCTCAGAAAATGGCGCCTTTTATTTATTTTTTTTACTAAACTTTGGATTTTTTTTCACCACTTAAGTAAAAAAGAACCTAGACATGTTTGATGTCTATGAACTCGTAATGACCTGAAGAATCATAATGGCAGGTCAGTTTTAGCATTTAGTGAACATGGTAAAAAAAAAATCCACAACTGTGGGATTGCACTTTTTTTTGCAATTTCACCGCACTTGAAATTTTTCTTCCATTTTTCCAATACAAGATATATTAAAACCAATGGGTGTCGTTCAAAAGTACAACTTGTCCCGCAAAAAAACAAGCCCTCACATGGCCATATTGACTGAAAAATAAAAAAAAGTTATGGCTCTAGGATGAATGGGAGAAATAAACAAAAACGCAAAAATGAAAACACCTCTGGTCGTGAAAGGGCTAAGTAAAGTAAGATTTAACAACATATAATGTTCACATTCATTTATAAGATCATTTTTGGAGGTTTTCAAGAAGAAAGTATAAATTTCACACCAGTATTAAAAATAGAAAAGCATACAGATTTTAAGCAGATGTTACCTTGGCTGTGTTTGAACACCAGGTACTAAAATGATGAGTAGAATATTGATGCTTTATAAAATTGAATAGTAATAATTAGAGTTGAGTGAAATGGGTCGGTCAAATTCTAAAGTCGCCGACTTTAGCTAAAGTCGAAACCCGACCATAGCGTGAGGTCGGCCATGAGGTCGCCGACCCGAGCGCCAAAGTCGCGTTTCAAATAATGCTTCCAGCGCCTTTTCTCAGCCAATGATGGAGGACGCACACTGTGGGCAGCGAGATGACATGGGCAGCGTCCACCACCATCTTAGAGAAGGGCATTGAAGTGATTGGCTGGCTTTGTGTGGCGTCACAGTGGCTATAACAGGCCGTGACCGCCGACCGCAATCTTACTTCTGCCGATCTTAGAATAGGGAGAGGTGCTGCTGCTGATTCTGAATAGGGAGAGCATTAGGCAAGGAAGAAGAAAAAAAAATAGCTTCTGCTGATAGCGCTTTTCACTGTACAGTTAGTGTGCAGTGAAAGGGGAGTATTTTTGTTGTGTGCAGCAGCGCTGGTGGTGATTAGGCTGCCTTTTAAGGCTACCTGATAGCTGCATTGCTGTGTGCACACTACTGTTCAAACTGTTTTTTTCAAAGCACTCCAACTTTTATTTTGTTCTGGTCAGTTACCGAGCGTTCATTTTTTCACACACTGTATAGCGGTGTACGCTCCTCACACACTACCATGTACCGGCTGGTATCACTGACAAATACAAGCTATCTGTGTGTGACTCTGGAAAAACAAACAGAGGAGATTTTCCGTTTTTCCAGACCTACACCGTATAGAGCTGTCCGCTTTTCAAACAGTTTTGTATATCTGCTGTTTGATAACGGTCAAAACTATACAGAGACAGCGTGTGTCAGTTCGTATAAAAATAGATGGAGATTTAAAATTTTCCATACAGACACCGTATAGCGGTGTACGCTCCTCACACACTACCGTGTACCGGCTGGTATCACGGACAAATACAAGCTAGTTGTGTGTGACTCTGGAAAAACAATCCAAGGAGATTTTTCATTTTTCCAGACCTACACCGTATAGAGCTGTCCGCTTTTCAAACAGTTTTGTATATCTGCTGTTTGATAACGGTCAAAACTATACAGGGACAGCGTGTGTCACTCCGTATAAAAATAGACAGAGATTTACAATTTTCCATACAGACACCATATAGAGCTGTCCGATTCTCAAACAGTATTGTATATCTGCTGTTCGCATTACGGTCACATCTATACAGAGTCAGCGTGTGTGTGTGTGTGTGTGACATTACTTAAATACATATACGGACATTCCCATTTCTTCATACACATTATTGAGCTGTCCGATTCTCAAACAGTATTGTATATCTGCTGTTCGCATTACAGTCACATGTATACAGAGTCAACGTGTGTGTGTGACACTCCGTAAATACATATACGGACATTTCCATTTCTCCATACATTGTATTGAGCTGTCTGATTCTCAAACAGTATTGTAAATCTGCTGTTCGCAGTACAGTCACATCTATACAGAGTCAGCGTGTGTGTGTGAGACACTCCGTAAATACATATACGGAGATTATTAGTTAGACAAAAACGTATACAGCTGTACACTTCTGATACAGTACCGTATATCTGCTTGTTGTATTACAGTCAAATACATACTGGAAAAGCGTCTGTGACTAACATAATATATGTGAAGATTTAATTTTTTTAATACACCTTACACAGCTGGACGCTCCTCGTACAGTACCATCTCTCTGCTGGTATTTTTGGTACATTTTCCCAAACATGAGGAAGTATGGTGGAAGAGGCCGGGGACGTGGGCAGGGGGGCGCGGCTGGTACTGATAGTGTTGGTGCATCGGCTGGTTCTGGCAAAAGCACAATAGCAGCTAAGGCAGGAGGTGTTGAGCCTGTGTCATCATCTAGCCCAAGAAGGCCTGTAAGGTTCCCTTTTCTTGGAGTAGAAAAACCACTTTTAAAGCCAGAACATCAGGAACAGGTTTTGGCGTACATTGCCGAAACAGCCACCAGCTCTATTGCCTCCTCTTCTGAACGTTCGAAACCTACAAGCACGGAGTCGTCCGTGCAGTGTTCTGGTCAGGAAAAACACCTTTCCTTGTGTCCTTCACCTCCACCAAAAGTTAAGTATGCGGCAGCCCACACTTCAGATTACTCTATGGAGCTCTTTTCACATACCATGCCTGGGTTATCCAGTCAAATCCTGAATTCCCCAGTCCAAGATGAATCTGACATGGAGTGCACTGATGCACAGCCACTGCTAGATGATTATGCTGGTACATTGACTCAGAGCATTATATTGCCCTCGCAGTCTACTGAGTCACAATCTGACACTGATGAAACTCAGGTGCCCCTTCCTGCATACTATACCACCTTACACGGTGACACAGAGGAAGGTAAAGAGGAAGGTGCAGATGACTTTGAAGAGGAGATGATGGATGACCCAGTTCTTGACCCGGATTGGCATCCATTGGGGGAGGAAGGTGGCTCTGGCAATAGTTCAGATAAGGAGAAGGATCCCGCAGAAGGCATTGACATCGCAGCAGCGGTTACCTGGCAGACCCGTAGCTGTCCAAAAACGTGGACCAAAAACTAAAAGAGTTGCAGGACAGCTTGGCCAGACGGTCAACTTAGCACAGCGTGCAAGGCCAGAAAATGTATACCATAGTAGAAAGAGTGCAGTGTGGCACTTCTTTGTCCAAAATCCTACTGATGAGGCAAAGGTTACCTGTAAGAAGTGTGGAAGGACCTTTAGCCGAGGTAAACAACTCATAAATTTGAATACCAGTTAGACATTTAACCAACATGCACTTG
Organism: Dendrobates tinctorius; assembly: GCF_039654945.1. NCBI lineage: Eukaryota > Metazoa > Chordata > Amphibia > Anura > Dendrobatidae > Dendrobates > Dendrobates tinctorius. The sequence continues at coordinate 14,308,531 of NW_027361870.1, forward strand.
CAAGAGTGGATGGACTACAAAACCTCAGGTAGCACAAGTGTACCAGCTCCGACTGAAGGTAGCCAGCAGCGTTCCATCGCTTCCCCCACTGTAAGACCACCGCCACCGTTAAGCACACCACCAGCACTAAATGTTGAGGTGTCATTGCAAGGCCAAAGCACTCAGGGAATCACAATGGTTTTGCAACACAGCACTGAATCTAGGCCATCACCACCAATACCATCACCAACCCCCTCTCACTCCGTCCGGTCCACCGCTACTTCCCCCATATGCAGCTCTCCAGTCCAGCTCACCCTACCAGACTCTCTGAGTAGGACAAGAAAGTACTCATCCTCTCATCCGCGTACACTCTGTTTGAACGCCTACATTGCCAAACTAATCTCATTAGAGATGATGCCCTACCGTTTGGTTGAAAGCGAAGCTTTCCGCGAGCTCATGGCCTACGCAGTCCCACGCTATGACCTACCAGCCGTTACGTGTCCATCACTGACACTGGGTTAATATGGATGCAGGCTCCACAGGGGACAGCGGCGGTGGATCAGTGCTGCCTTGCCCACAGTATAGGAAACAGTTGGCTGTAGGCTTTCGACCCTCCTCCTCCTCCGTAAGCGAAAGCTTGTCCACAGAGCGCAGTCACATGAGCAATCCATCCGCAGCTGGCAGTGTTGCACATGAGGTGTCCCACTATCGAACAGCTAGTAGTAAGCATCAGCAGGCTTTGTTAAAGATGATGTCTTTGGGTGACAACAGACACACCGCGGAGGTACTGGTCAACTACTTGCAGCGACAAACTGAGTCATCTTGAGCCAGGCAAGGTAGTCAGTGATAACGGCCGCAATTTGGTGGCAGCCATAGCCCTTGCAAAACTCACACACATACCTTGCCTGGCTCACACTTTGAACCTGGTGGTGCAGTGCTTCCTTAATAATTATCTGGAGTTAACATCCCTGCTCCATAAGGTGAGAAGACTGTGCTCACACATCCATTGCTCGGCCGTACACTCCAGTCGTATGCAGAAGCTGCAGCGATTGCTCCACCTCCCCAAGCACCGCCTAATCATAGATGTTGCAACAAGGTGGAACTCCACCCTGCACATGGTTGAGAGGCTGTGCGAACAGAGGCAGGCTGTAATGCATTTGTGGGAGGATACACGGGCAGGCAGTTTGAGGGAAGACATGGAATTATCGGGTGTGCAGTAGTCAAAGCTGAAAGACCTCTGTAAAGTCATTCAGTGTTTTGAGGAATGCTCACGGCTGGTAAGCGCAGACGACACCATCATAAGCATAAGCATCCCACTTATGCGTCTGCTCATGCAAAGTTTGACACATTAAAGATCTGGCTTCTGCAGCAGAGGAGGAGGAACAAGAGGAGGAGGAGGAGGGAAGCCTTGCTGACAGTCAGCCATTGTCTGGTCAGGGAACTGTCCTGGATTAGGTGGAGGAAGAAGAGGAAGAGGAGAAGGAGGAGGATGAGGGGGAAAATTATTTAGGGCAGGAGGATGCTTCTCAGGGGGCAAGAGAAAATGTTTGCGTTCCAAGGTCAGGTACAGGGTTTGTGCGTGACTGTAGGGATGTGGATTTGCCAGAAAGTGCTCCTCCACCCAGCAGTGGCAGTGCATTATTGACACCTGGAACATTGGCCCACATGTGCGATTATGCCTTGCGAATCCTAAAAACGGACCCCGACATTGCCAAAATGATGAAGGATGACGACTATTGGCTGGCCAGCATCCTCGATCCATACTACTAAGGCAAATTACACAATATCATGCCACAGGAGAACCTAGAGAAAATATTGGCTAACAAACAAGCAACTCTAGTAAACCGTTTGTTTGAGGCTTTCCCAGCACACAGCAGTGGTGCAGGTTCTCCCACGAGCCGTAGTGGGCACAATGGAAGAGGTGTTCGTGGTGCACACAGCCGAAGTGGCTTTGGAGACAGGGTTTTCATGACCATGTTGTGGACTGATTTCTCAAGTACCGCTCACACGACTGCTAATACTGCATCGATTAAAAGTGACAGGAGACAGCAGTTGTCAACTATGGTTACAAACTACTTCTCCTCCCATATCGATCTACTCCCTCACAGGTCATTCCACTTTGACTATTGGGCCTCTAAACTGGAGACCTGGCCTGAATTGGCACAATATGCCTTACAGGAGCTCGCTTGCCCTGCTGCTAGTGTGTTATCTGAAATAGTCTTCAGTGCTGCTGGATCAATCCTGACAGAAAAAAGGACCCGTCTGTCGACCCAAAATGTAGCTGATCTAACCTTCATTAAAATGAACCATGCATGGGTTTCAAAGGATTTTGTCCCACCTTCCCCTGATGACACATAGGTTGCCAGAAAACTGCCTCGCTTTGTCCTCCTCTTCCTCGGACTTGCCCAATTCCGCCATTTGCAGCTGCTGAATGTCCAACCTACACATCAACATATGCCATTTTTTAGTCTGGACTGGCTTACTGAGATTGAAATATATACGAAGATTTAAAAGTACCACAACACTGTATACTAGTGTACGCTTCGAATACCTTTCCCTTTTTCTACTTTTTAAATTCTGATGTAAGCCTGTGAGTGTCTGTGTCTGACTCCGGAAGTATAGACGGAAATTTACAATTACCCCTAGACTGGATACACCTGGTATGTGCTGATACAGTACTTTTGTTCAAAATTTTTTATTACGGTATCATCCATAGTGAGTGAGCATGTGTGGTTTATGCCTTCTATATATACGGTGAATCGGAGATACCAATTTTTACCCTATACTCGATACAGCTTGTATCTTGTTATACAGTACCTTTGTTCGACATTTAGTATTACGGTCAAATCCATACTGGGTAAGCGTCTGAGAGTGACTACGGGACTATGTATACGGAGATTTCAATTGTACCCTATAATATATATACATATATATATACTTGCTATCTTGTTATCCAGTACCTTTTTTACAACACTTTTTATTATGGTCAAACCCAGACTGAGTGAGCGTCTGGGGGTGACTCCAGAAATATATACCGAGATTTCAAATTTGGTCAACACTGTATACAGTTGTATGCTTCTGATACAGTAACCTTTTTTGCTAGTTAGATTCTGGTGTAATCCATAATGAGCCTGTGAATGTCTGTCTGGCACTCCGGAAATATATTTGGAGATTTAAGATTACCCCAACACTGTATACAGCTGTATGCTTGTGTTACATTACCCATTTACAGCTTTTCATATTCTTGTGTAATCCATACTGGCCCTGAGAGCGTTTGTGTCTGCCTCCTGAAATATATACAGAGATTCAGAATGTTTACACTATACTTTATATACCTTTTATCTGGTGATACTGTACCTTTTTTCAACTTTTTATTTTATTGTGTAATCCATACTGAGCGTGTGAGCATTTGTGTATGACTCAAGAAATATATACAGAGATTTACTGTTATCCCTAGACTGTATAGAGCTGTACACTTCTGATTCAGTACTGTTATGAATGAGTCACCGAGGAGGAAAAAACAAAAAGCAAGCTAAGCCAAGAAAACCGGAGAGGTTGGTAACTAGCGGATTGCAGACCCCTGATCTTATCAACAACAACTAGCAGTAGCCGTGGAGCGTGCCTACGGTGGTCCTAGACGCCTCGTCATGGCCAGAGAACTAAATAAGCCTAAAGAAAGAAAGGGAAAAATCTAAACTGCCCCAGAGCAGACCCCAAAGCAATAGACAGCCCCCAACATGTATTGTCCGTGAAACAAGATGAAAACACAGACACAGGTAGAAAGATAGGCTGAGCAAACGATGGGGCCCTCGCTAACTAGAAAGGACAGGAAAGAAAAGCTGCTGTCTGCAGTCACGCAAAAAACCCTGCCAAAAAGAATGTCCAACACATCTGATAGAAAAAGGCCTTGAAGTCGCTAGTCTTCAAATCACTATATCAGTACTCAGGTATATTCTGAAGACAGAGCAAAAAAGATCAACTGATCAGAGACAAAATGGGGATTCAGTCCAGTCCAAGCCAGGGCTGGCTGAAAACAAAAACTAAGTAAACCAGACAAAAACTCAAATGAACAATAGCAGAGAAAATTTAGCTTTAGGAAGACAGGAACCAAACTGGAAACCAGGAGCCACAGTCAGGAAAAATCACCGGCAACAAACTAGGGAGTTGGCTGCCTTAAATCCAATCAGAAACTCCTGATGTCCAATTGCAGTCCTCTTCCTCAGGTGGCCAGTCTCTGCCATTTAGATCAGCTTCATTACCTCCCTTCACCAACAGAGAGAGTCCAGATAGAGAGCTCACTACTCCTCTGTCAGCACAGCCAGCTCAATAACCCTCACCAGAAGCCAGAGGTAAACCCGAAAATGAGCTCACAACACAGTACCATATATCTGCTGGTATTTTGGGTCCATTTTCCAAAACATGAGGAAGTATGGTGGAAGAGGACGTGGGCATGGGGGGCCACCTGGTACTGATGGTGGTGTGCATCTGCGGGTAGTGCCAAAAACACAATAGCAGCTAAGGCAGGAGGTGTTGAGCCTGCGTCATGTTCTAGCTCCGGAAGGTCTGTAAGGCTCCCTTTTCTGGGAGTAGGTAGACTGCTTTTAAAGCCGGAGCATCAGGAACTGTTTTTGGCTTACATTGCTGAAACAGCCTCCAGCTCTATCGCCTCCTCTTCTGAAGTTTCAAAAAATGCAAGCACTGAGTCGTCAGTGCAGGCTTCTAGTCAGGAGCAACCCCTTTTCTTGTGTCCTTCATCTACACCAAAAGTGAAGGATGCGGCAGCACACACTTCAGATTACTCCATGGAGCTCTTTTCATGTACCATGCCTGGGTACATTAAAAATGGGGCCCATCATATACTGGAGAATTCCAAATGGGGGACATCAGACACTGGAGCAGCATTTATGGGGCCCATTATACACTGGAGCATTAGAAATGGAGCCCATTTTATATGGAGCATTATTAGGGCCCATCATACACTGGAGCATCATCCATGAGGCCCATCATATACTGGAGCATTCCAAATGGGGGACATCAAACTCTGGAGCACTATTTACGGGGCCCATTATACACTGGAGCATTAGAAATGGAGCCCATTATATGTGGAGCATTATTAGGGCCCATCATACACTGGAGCATCATCCATGAGGCCCATCATATACTGGAGCATTCCAAATGGGGAACATCAGACACTGGAGCAACATTTACAGGGCCCATTATACACTGGAGCATTAGAAATGCAGCCCATTATATATGGAGCATTATTTGGGCCCATAGGACACTGGAGCATCATCCATGGGGCCCATAATATACTGGAGCATTCTAAATGGGGCAGATCAGACACTGGAGCAGCATCTATGGGGCACATTATACACTGGAGCATTAGAAATGGGGCCCATTATATATGGAACATTATTTGGGTGCATAACACACTGGAGCATCGTCCACAGGGACCATCATATACTGTTGCATTATGTGGAGCTCATCATATACTGTATGGAACATTATATGTGACCAATTATTCTGTATGGAGAAATATATGGGGCTCATTATTCTGTATGGCACACAATGTGGTGGCCATAATACTGTATGGAGTAATATACTGACCTTTTTTGAGTTATTGTACAATTTAAAATAGATCAGTCATGTCATGTAAGCAGTGAAATATTTGTCATTGTACTATACCTATATTTCTGTTCCGTATCGGAGCATCATGAGTTGTGGTATGTGTTAAAGGGGCGCCCTGACACTCTTTGGCCTAGGTCACACGAAAACCTGGAGCCAGCCCTACCCCCCCACAACTTTAGCCAAATAACCCCCAGTTTTCAATGCGTAACTATTATTATGAAGTAAATTAAGGTTGACAAGCTCCAGTAATAAGAATTGATGTTTTTGGTATTGAAATGGGCACTGTAGGTGTGCTTACTGTCCTCCACTCCCTGCCGACTTTGCTTCCCCATTGACTTGCATTGGGTTTCGTGTTTCAGTTGGCCTTCGACTTTTCATGATGATCGGCGATTTCATTCGACCCGACTTTTGCGAAAGTCGGGTTTCATGAAACCCGACTGGACCCTAAAAAAGGCAAAGTCGCTCATCTCTAGTAATAATAATGTATATTAGGAAATAAAAAAAAATTTTGTTTTAAAATAAAAGAATATTAAGAAATGACTATGTATACTTTCCATTTCTTCTTTACTTTCCAACAGCAAATTAAGGGTAACCAATGACATTCCGTAAGTGCAGACTATTTACAATCGAAGCATCTTATTATTCCTATAGGAAATAATTGAATGAGAAGTGATTGATGACACAGCTTTGTGACAAAACCCGGTGTCCCCTCTGAGCTGTGCTTGGCAGGTGATTTTCTGCTGGAAAGCTTTGTCTCTGGAATACAGAAGCTAATGTCACCTCCAGGGTTCCCAGCCTGATTGAAGCTGGTCACTTTGTTATTAATCATTAGTATTCTTTTACTCATCTGCCGTTTTCTGAGCTAAAAGTTTTGAAGCTAGTCAGAAAAGTAGCTGTAACATTCTCCTAATCGTACGTATACATTTAAAGACATGATTACGCTGTGTCTCGTTCCACATAAACTCCGTTTTCCTTAATATAAAAGGAACTGTTTCAATATATTTCTAAAAGCGGCATTCAGTTAACAGAGTGGAGTTTAACATTTCGAATCATCATCATCAAAAAAATGGCTCTTCCTCTTTCAATGATTTCAGATAGCACCATATAAAGAGCTCATACTACCAGATTTATGCTGCCCTATCTGAGACAAATTAAAAACAACAAGAGAACACAAAATGACAAATTTGCAAAAATACTCTGCAGTAAAAAACATGACAGTAATCAGCAAGTGCTGTATAACAAATACAGGGTATTTAGTCGATACGTTTTTTGTAAAAAATGTATACCAAGCCGCTTCACCACGTCACGGTAACCCTTCACGAAGCAGTCCCTATCTAATGTATTTAAAACCTGAACATGTGAACAGTGTCTAAATGAACAGGATACAGACAGGAGCCTCCTAGTATATGGGGTGTGGTGTAAGATAGCTCTTTTATGTGCATGTCACACAGGAGAGGGGTGGGGTCTCCCACAAGAGAACACAAAATGACAAATTTGCAAAAATACTCTGCAGTAAAAAACATGACAGTAATCAGCAAGTGCTGTATAACAAATACAGGGTATTTAGTCTAATGTATTTAAAACCTGAACATGTGAACAGTGTCTAAATGAACAGGATACAGACAGGCGCCTCCTAGTATATGGGCTTGTGGTGTAAGACAGCTCATCTATTGATGTGTTTCAGCCATTGGGTGGTGTGAGCATTGTCTGACCGACTTGTTCACACTTGTGCATGTCACATATGTATTTAATCTGTTTTTTCCTTGCTCAGCATGGTTTGGGAGAGCCCACCCCTCTCCTGTGTGACATGCACATAAATGAGCTGTCTTACACCACAAGCCCATATACTAGGAGGCACCTGTCTGTATCCTGTTCATTTAGACACTTCACATGTTCAGGTTTTAAATACATTAGATAGGGACTGCTTCATTAAGGGTTACCGTGACGTGGTGAAGCGGCTTGGTATACATTTTTTGCAGAAAATATATCGACTAATTACCCTGTATTTGTTATACAGCACTTGCTGATTACTGTCATATTTTTTACTGCAGAGTATTTCTGCAAATTTGTCATTTTGTGTTCTCTTGTTGTGTTTCAGCCATTGGGTGGTGTGAGCATTGTCTGACTGACTAGTTCACACTTGTGCATGTCACATATGTTTTTAATCCGTTTTTTCCTTGCTCAGTATGGTTTGGGAGACCCCACCCCTCTCCTGTGTGACATGCGCATAAATGAGCTGTCTTACACCACAAGCCCATATACTAGGAGGCGCCTGTCTGCATCCTGTTCATTTAGACACTGTTCAAATGTTCAGGTTTTAAATACATTAGATAGGGACTGCTTTGTGAAGGGTTACCGTGACGTGGTGAAGCGGCTTGATATACATTTTTTGCAAAAAATTTATCGACTAAATACCCTGTATTTCTTATACAGCACTTGCTGATTACTGTCATGTTTTTTACTGCAGAGTATTTTTGCAAATTTGTCATTTTGTGTTCTCTTGTTGTGTTTCAGCCATTGGGTGATGTGAGCATTGTCTGACCGACTTGTTCACACTTGTGCATGTCACATATGTTTTTAATCTGTTTTTTCCTTGCTCAGCATGGTTTGGGAGGCCCCACCCCTCTCCTGTGTGACATGCACATAAATGAGCTGTCTTACACCACAAGCCCATATACTAGGAGGCGCCTGTCTGTATCCTGTTCATTTAGACACTGTTCACATGCTCAGGTTTTAAATACATTAGATAGGGACTGCTTCGTGAAGAGTTACCATGACGTGGTGAAGCAGCTTGGTATACATTTTTTGCAAAAAACGTATCGACTAAATACCATGTATTTGTTATACAGCACTTGCTGATTACCGTCATGTTTTTACTGCAGAGTATTTTTGCAAATTTGTCATTTTGTGTTCTCTTGTTGCCTATCTGAGACAAGCATAAAGTAAGGTCCAAGACCACAATTGCAGTGATATATCAATTACTCGGTTTCGTTCTGTACTTTTGCTAAACCACTGTTTTATCTGCTGCAGCTATGCTAGTCTTCTCAGTGATGAGTTTCTGCTTCCATAGTCATGAAATCTGGTGAAACTTGTCCCCATTATTAATTGGCAAATTTCTGCATATGCAGTGTAGGGGGAAACCTGGGAATCAATGGAACAGGTGGAGTTACACTGAGCTCATCATTGAGAAGACTAGCTGAAAAAGAGTAATATTTACAAAACTGCAGCAGCGAGCTCCATAAGTGACACAGAGCTGGAATCAGTGTGTCTACCCATATCTTATTCTTCCCTCAGACTGATGGGCATAAACTTGGTTACAAATTTTTTAAGTAGTAAATTTCTCCAGTGATGGTGCTGTGAGGGAAAATGAACTATTGCTGCCAAGTTACAACTGATTGTTTCTGAGCCACAGCAAAATTCCAGATACCTCCTTTAACATAAAGAAATGGTGTGTACATAGCAGGAAAGATAAATAGCAGGTGACAGAAGAGTTGATTGCAATAGAACTGCATTCAGTTATTCCTATATTAGACTAAGTGGTACAAGAGATTGTAACATGATATTGTTTGCTTTATGCACTGTTTTATCATTTGATAATTTCCTATAGATGGAAATAGAAATCAGTTATATCCCCATTGTGCCAAAGTTGCATGCTTTTACAAGTGTGAACTTTTCCATCTACATGGTATTTCAGAACTTTTAGAATTGCTGTGTAAAGAGTAGAATGATATGTATTTTTTTCAGCATGAATGAAATCACAAATTTGGCAAAGCCATAAATTGAGACTAATAGACCAATTGTTAGATTTGTTTTTATGTCAAAGAATTTTTGGACTCTTTCAGGTATTTGGGTCTGAGTGATGCTGCTCCTAGTGACAGTATTGTGCATGCTGGTTGAAAAAGCACTCCTCCTCCCATCAAAGATCATATCCTCTTAGGCTGTGTGCCCACATTGCATTTTTTAAGCATTTCCGCCACGTTTTTGCTGCTGTGGAAACGCATAAAAAATGCATTCCCATGCAATCCTATGGGATTCTTCAGTTGCTGTGCCCATGCTGCGGATTTTTCTGCTGTGGAATCGCATAGCGGTAAAATCCGCAGCATGACCATTAATTCTGCGGAATTGCGGCGATTCCACCGCCATAGGATTGCATTGAAATGCTCACTTTACGCATGTGGCTATGCCCATCATGCGTAAAGTAAGCGCTTCATGTGCGGATAGTACCCAGGGTCTGGAGGAGAGGAGACTCTCCTCCATGCCCTGGGTACCATATTCCTGTAAAAATAGAATTAAAATAAAAAATCGAGATATACTTACCCTCTATTGGCTCCCGGAGTCCCCATTGGCGCTGGCGAAAACTTCCGTTCCCAGGGATGCATTGCGCGAATGACCTCTGATGACGTAGCTTTTTCGCGAGACAATGCATCCCTGGGAATGGAACTTGCCGCCAGCGCCAATGAGGACTGGGAGGACTCTGGGGGCCAACAGAGGGTAAGTATATCTCGATTTTTTTTATTTTTATTATTATTTTTAACATTCTATCTTTTACTATTGATGCTGAATAGGCAGCATCAATAGTAAAAAGATGGTCACACTTGTTAAGCACTAAGCTTGACAAGTGTGACTAACCTGTCAATCACTTTTTCAAGCGATGCTTCAAATCGCTTGGAAAGCGCTAGCATTATGCAAACCAAAAACGCTTGCAAAATGCTTATGTTTTGCAGGAAAATGCATGCGAATTCCACATGTGTTTTACACACGGCGGGGAGTTGTGGAAATGCTGCGGACAATTCCGCAGCATTTCTGCAACGTGGGCACATAGCCTAAATATACTGCAATCCTCATATAGCACTGTGAACTTACAATTGCTCATTTTGCCTTTCTACCCAGCTAATTCTTCTCTTTTCCCTGCTCTATGTAGAAACAGGAAGTCTCTTGTCCCTGCAGAAATCATTCCTCCTGACCCAGCTGCTCCTTCCTCCTCCTGCCATTGACTTTTGCAGTGACTCATGACTCATACAGGGAAAATTGACCCCATGTTTCTACATAGAGTTTAGAAGGATTCAGCTAGCCAGTTTTAAATGACATGATGTCATAGACCTGATGGAAAAGAGAAAAATTAGCTGGGTAGAAGGGCAAAATGAGCAATTTTTAAGTACACAGTGCTATATAATGTGATGACTGCAATATATTAAGAGAATAAAAATTTTGATGAGAGGAGTGCTTCTTTAAGTCTGACTTATCCATTAACTTTGTTTTTTTAAGTAGATGAAGTCAAATTACAAAAGAATATTTTTTTTAGCACATAGCAGTTAATTTTTGTGTACAACTAGGTCAGGTTAAGTAGGGGAAAATGTAATGAAAACTTTCATTGTGCACAAGCCATTAAACAGTGATACCATGAAATGACATGCACAGCTAGCAAACACTGTACAGGCTCAGGCTCACCTTATCTAGACCTTTGCTGATTGGACAAAGGCAATATAATAATGAGTTTTTCAGACTCAGTACACAGGTTCAAATTTACTGTATAATGAAAGTAAATTACTTAGAAAAAGAAGGAAACGCTTAAGTAGGAATCATTCTAGCGTATGAAAGTTTCAATAAATGCAAATTGGTTTTTCACATTCATTGCTGCTTTAAATTATGTAATTAGTGCTTAATTGTTCATTTTTATTTGAAAATGATCAGGAATCATCACTACATTTGTTAAAATATTTACTGAGATTTCTTTTTACTCATTTTTTACCAAAAGATTGAGAGATAAAGGTGACTTTAATTATTGTTTTTTTCAAAGAATGTTCAGACCTAGGGAATATACTGTATACAAATGGGATAAAGTTGTTAAGTTTGAGCAAATCAATTCTAAATTAATCAAACTTGCTTAGAACTTGTCAAAATTCGAATTAATCAGATTTTTGGGGAAATTCGATTTGCGCAAATTCAGCAAAATGGCGGCCAGCTGGCCACCATTTTTCTGGTTCATAAGCAGAAAGTGGTTAAAAACACAATAAAAATCTTATTCAGCTAGCCCTTCACGTGACCCTGCTGCTGCAGCTCCCCACTGGTTATTTGTTGTGTTCCAAGGCCTTCTGTCCACCCCAGCACCAGCCTTCTATTAGCACTTGGCTTACACATTCACTAGATGAGCATGCTGATTTCATGACTCATAAGCTAAAGTTTGGATAAAATACTATTCATCTGCTGCAGGTCTGCTAGCCTGCTCAATGATAAGCTCCGTTGATGTAGTCTACTTGCAACATCTGTCTGAGACCACATGCTCAAAAGGTTACCTCAGACTTGGCACAAGCCACTCCATCTGGTAGATTCCAGAGAAATCCCAATACCCATTAACCTGTACAGAGATCTGGTTTTACAACAAGATCCATTGGAATGCTATCATAGAAGGGCTGCCATTCAGAGGCAGGAATGATCACCAAGCAGGGTCAAAGCCAAGAGATCACATCAAAGACAAAATCAGAATCCATAAGCTGGGGTCAAAACATGAATACACAAAACCAAACAGGAGCAGAAGGCACACACCTAATCCGGAAGAATAAAACTGGGGATAAAGAGGATCTGTCAAGTCTGGTGATGTGTCTATTTTAGCAATAGAGAAAGCCGATTCCCCGGTGAAGCGCGTGTCAGAGACGTAACCCTGAGTTGTAATGATCTCAGAGTAATATTGGCACACCGTAACTAATCGCAACCCGCTACTCCTGTTCCTGCATGATTTCTGAATGAGAAGTGGGCAGTGATTCTTAGGAGTTAGCATGTCAGCCTAATCCCCATATGACTCCTAATCCATGAGACACAGGGAGTCTCCTTAGGGAGTCAGTGTGCTTGCTTTCAGCGTGCTGTCTCTACCTTGACATGCATGTTAGGCCTGTTTCACACTTCAGTTGTTTGATGTCAGTCAGAATCCGTCAAAGTGTGAAAAAACGGATCCGTTTCCGCTTTGCAACAAACGGATGCACCGGATCTGTTTTTTATTATGGATCCATTGCAGCCGCGAATGTCTGAAATTTAAAGCAACACGACTCTGGAAAAGGAGAGAGAGAGATATTTATGGTGCCAGAACGGGTTTGGGCTTAAATTACATTATTGGAGGTTTTTCCGGGCATGCTCAGCCTAAAAAAGCGGAATTCATTGGCGGATTCCGTCAATTAGCGGTTCCAAATGGATCCGTCGCCCATAGGCGTCCATTATATCACATGGAGGACAGCGATGGATCCGTTGCTCTCCGCCATTTCGACGCAGGCAAAAAACGTTTCATTGTCCGTCCACTCAAGAGAGCGGACGCCAAAATTTTAATGGATCCGTCAAAAAACGGTTGCAACGGATGACTATCCGTCGCAATCCGTCACTAATGTAAGTCTATGGGCAAAAAAAGGATCCGCCAAAAAAATGTTGGATCCGTTTTGTTTTAAAAACGGCGGATTTTGACTGACGTCAAACATCTGAAGTGTGAAACAGGCCTTAATTGGGTGGCAGTATTCATTCATTCAGCCACTCTGGCTCTTAGCTGCATACTTGGCATAGCGGTGGAGCTTCAGTGCCAACGATCCCCGCAGTGAATACCGGAGAAGTCTGGACTGGGTATCATCGGTACTACTGTCATTCAATTTGACTGTATCTCTAGCAGCTCGATAATATACTTTAACATGCACAACCTTTAACCTACACTGCCTGTCAGGCAATGACTGATATTACTAACTGAACCAGCTTACTCCATGCTACAGATCTAATAGGGTTCGTAAGTCGTAGCTCATGTTAATCAGGTTAAAATTTAATTTGTAGGTTATAACTTATCATAGGGTTTTCATACACTGTAACTCTTGTTTATCTGATTGCAAGCTTGTAATATCCTACAGGGATTTAGACACATGGTGTGATAGTACAATACCAATGGTTCTGTAAGCACCAGACGATTTACAACAATTTAGAGAGCCTTATAGTGAAATTGGAATCCAACCCCTAATTCTAGGGACAGTGGTTTGGACTCCATTTCACTTTAATTCATTACAACTCTGAGCTCTAATCACTCGGAATCTAGTGGATCACAGTGGTTTTTATAACATAACCAGTCACACACTGTGATCTAAAATACATCTTTCAGCTGTATGGTAATTGATCTCACAATTTGATGCTAATTATTTTATTTAACAATTTATAATAGAGGTAATTTTTTAATTCACATTTCCTTCTTCCCTCCCTATTCTATTTTAGCAAATACTTGTATTCCCTAAAAGAAGAGATTTCCGGAGCATCTTGTCTTATAACTCTGCAATTTTCTTTTATTCCTTCTCATAATTTTTGATTGAAGGTAAAACTTGGTGTGACTAGTTGCTGGTGAATGCTTAGGCCAGATTCACACATGATGCACAGACCAGCTGTAGGTCTCCTGACTTCTGACCGGTATTCAACAGTTTCCTTTTTGCCTATGAGGCTGTTGAATTCAGGTCAACAGACCTGCAGCCAATCCAGGTATCGTGATCTATATTCAGACTGTGAAACTTGTGTATGTGCATCTGGTCTTACACACTCTGACTTTGCTTGTCACAATTTAGTGCTGATAGTGCCACACTTGGCCAGCAAATTTTTTTTACAGAGAGGAAGAAGACTTGCACGCTAGCGCCACCTATCGGAAATAGCAATCCTAAAAGTCAATACTGACCCATTAATGATCTCTGTCACTTGACTTAGGATAAAAGCCAAACCAAAATCTTAGTTTGCAGACACATGTTTCGGGATGTTACCCCTCCTCAGTGCAAAGCATGAGATCTAATCTTGATAAGGAGCAACGTTACCCAGTAGATTTTGTATGGTCACGCTCCTTTGACAAGGGGAAAGGTAATACTTAATTGTAAGCTTATTTATAATTTTCCAGGAGCAATAACAGATAAATTGCACAATACAAAATACTCCAAACAAATGTTACACAATAATTAAATGAAGAAAGCTAAAGGAGACATGTCAGGGGAGATGACGGATTCTATTTTAAGATGTTTTGCATAAATAGCTCTGCTGCATAGGTTCACCAGTTTGGCCATAGGGGTCATTTGATGACTTCATGCTTTAAAATGTATTGCAAGTTCACAGAGAAATTCCAGAAATGGAATAGAAGGATCACATTTATGTTCTAGGCAAGAGCAAGGCAATAATATGAGAATGACAGGTGTCAAGAGGATAAAAAAGAATAAAAATCTCCAGGGGTACTTAAGCTAAGTGGGTAGAGAGCCTAAATAATGTAAGGGAAGGGAACGAGAACAAAAAAAGAAGTAAAACATGAGAGGATGCTACAGAGAGACAAGTATAATGAGGGACGCCGCTATATATTTAATTTGAATGAAATGAAAGGTATTCATAGACTCAGCTTAGGCATGGGGAGAGTTCTGCTAAGAAAATGGAGCTTTATTTCTTTCTATACGATTGAAACATAATGTACCATGTCTTTTTTTAAAGAATGCTCATTGGCAAAATCCAACAGTGTAACAATTTCTTTTTATGTCATTTCGATTTAGTCTCAAATAATGTGATAAGGTATATAAAGCTCTGATTCACTGCCATATGATTTCTTCTTTTATGTAGCCAGATGACTGGCATTAAATCTTTATGTGAAGTTAAGATAAGGAACAATGTTAGCGTTGCTTCAGTTTCAGATGAATTAAGTATGGAACACGTCACCAATTTTCTAAGTAAATATATTTCTAAAGGAGCTCTTGACATGAAATTCTCACCAGATGCCAGTAACAACCTTATCCAATCCACACAGGCACAGAAATCAAACCATAGTTGTCCATAAATTAAGTTATGTGTAATAATGACAAATGAAAAAGGGAAAAAGTATTGAACACATCAAGAAAGGGAGGTAAAATAAGCCATGGAAAGACATGACACCGGCTAAAATCTAACAGTAATTAGAGAGCACTCCTGCCACTATAAACAATACTATTGATTGATTTCCATGCCTATGTAGATTGGATGGGTTGTTACCAACACCTGGTGAGAATTTAATGTCAATACCAACTTTAGGCCACATTCACATGTTCAGTATTTGGTCAGTATTCTACATAAGTATTTATAAGCCAAAACCAGGAGTGGAACAATCAGAGGAAAAGTATAATAGAAACACGTCACCACCTCTGGATTTATCACCCACTCCAGGTTTTGGCTTATAAATACTGATAAACCACCTGTATTCACAATCCATGTAGTAAGGCTTATATGCACTATTTATCAGAAACACCAAAAAGCCGAAACAAATGCAAACCAATAAAATCACCGAATCTTTATTGATGACATATAAAACCCAGAATGAAAAAATATATATGAAACCAAATAGAATAGAGCACTAAAGGTAATCAACAATTGCAGAAATCACCCTTACAACAGTAGGACCGTAGTAGAAACGTTGCTGGACCAATCCAAAGAAATGAAGCTTATTGCACTAAGATAATAGATACAGTTGTGGCCAAAAGTATTGACACCCCTGCAATTCTGTCAGATAATACTCAGTTTCGTCCTGAAAATGATTGAAAACACAAATTCTTTGTTATTATCTTCATTTAATTTGTCTTAAATGAAAAAACACAAAAAGAATTGTCCTAAAGCCAAATTGGATATAATTCCACACCAAACATAAAAAAGAGGGTGGACAAAAGTATTGGCACTGTTCGAAAAATCATGTGATGCTTCTCTAGTTTGTGTAATTAACAGAACCTGTAACTTACCTGTGGCACCTAACAGGTGTTGGCAATAACTAAATCATACTTGCAGCCAGTTGACATGGATTAAAGTTGACTCAACCTCTGTCCTGTGTCCTTGTGTGTACCACATTGAGCATGGAGAAAAGAAAGAAGACCAAAGAACTGTCTGAGGACTTGAGAAACCAAATTGTGAGGAAGCATGAGCAATCTCAAGGCTACAAGTCCATCTCCAAAGACCTGAATGTTCCTGTGTCTACCGTGCGCAGTGTCATCAAGAAGTTTAAAGCCCATGGCACTGTGGCTAACCTCCCTAGATGTGGACGGAATTGAAAAATTGACAAGAGATTTCAACGCAAGATTGTGCGGATGTTGGATAAAGAACCTCGACTAACATCCAAACAAGTTCAAGCTGCCCTGCAGTTCGAGGGTACAATAGTGTCAACCTGTACTATCCGTCGGCGTCTGAATGAAAAGGGACTGTATGGTAGGAGACCCAGGAAGACCCCACTTCTTACCCCAAGACATAAAAAAGCCAGGCTGGAGTTTGCCAAAACTTAACTGAAAAAGCCTAAAACGTTTTTGAAGAATGTTCTCTGGTCAGATGAGACAAAAGTAGAGCTTTTTGGGCAAAGGCATCAACATAGAGTTAACAGGAGAAAAAAGAGGCATTCAAAGAAAAAAACACGGTCCCTATAGTCAAACATGGCGGAGGTTCCCTGATGTTTTGGGGTTGCTTTGCTGCCTCTGGCACTGGACTGCTTGACCGTGTGCATGGCATTATGAAGTCTGAAGACTACCAACAAATTTTGCAGCATAATGTAGGGCCCAGTGTGAGAAAGCTGGGTCTCCCTCAGAGGTCATGGGTCTTCCAGCAGGACAATGACCCAAAACACACTTCAAAAAGCACTAGAAAATGGTTTGAGAAAAAGCACTGGAGACTTCTAAGGTGGCCAGCAATGAATCCAGACCTGAATCCCATAGAACACCTGTGGAGAGATCTAAAAATGGCAGTTTGGAGAAGGCACCCTTCTAATATCAGGGACCTGGAGCAGTTTGCCAAAGAAGAATGGTCTAAAATTCCAGCAGAGCACTGTAAGAAACTCATTGATGGTTACTGGAAGCGGTTGGTCACAGTTATTTTGGCTAAAGGTTGTGCAACCAAGTATTAGGCTGAGGGTGCCAATAATTTTGTCTGGCCCATTTTTGGAGTTCTGTGTGAAATGATCAATGTTTTGCTTTTTGCTTCATTCTCTTTTGTGTTTTTTCATTTAAGACAAATTAAATGAAGATAATAATACCAAAGAATTTGTGATTGCAATCATTTTCAGGAAGAAACTGAGTATTATCTGACAAAATTGCAGGGGTGTCAATACTTTTGGCCACAACTGTATAGTAAAATAAATACAAGGTAATGGTATAGGTAGTTATAGTAACGGTATGTAAAGCAAGTTGCCTACATAACAGTGAAAATTAGTGAGAGGCTATATAGTAATAGCAATAGCATAATATGCCCACATTATACAGGAGGTACAAACCACAAGGTAGATGGTGAAATTCCACCACACCCGATGCAAATTTTGCAGAAACTGCTTCATCCAGTGGTGGACGGTGGTGTGTTATAGAAATACAGGATATTTAAATGGGAATCATTCAATGAGAAGCAACAATTACTTAACCAACACTTGTGTACTTAAGCATTAACACCTACTTCAGTGTATTCAGCCAATAAATACTCACACAGGTATCAGATGCAGGAACGACCAATGTATGTGTCACATGCCAACCGTGGAGGAAGGGGCAGGCCGGTGCAGTAAAATCCGCGTATAGGAAGTAGGTATGCAAAATTAGCATAAGCGCATCACCAAACACAATAGCAGATACGTCACCAACCTCGTGACCAAACATGATCACGTGGTAGTAAGTGTGTTGCCGATCACGTGACCCAATATGGTCACATGATAACTGTCTTGTGCAGAGGAAAGTGAACGACGCTGTATGTTGCGATGGTAACAATTAACAAAAAGGGCAGGATGCAACAATGTCCCCACAGATCATCATTACCCATGTGACTTAGGTTCAATCCTGTGACCAACCATCAAAGGCATAATTAAGCTATAAAATTGAACCACTTAGCACAATCCCATTAATCTAATAGCACGTATAAGCCAAAAACATTAAGTCTATGTGCGCATGTTGCGGATTTGCTTGTGTAAAAGTCTGCAAGGTTAAATAAAGCTAAATAAAGATATATTATTAAAAAAAAGAATTGTGATGTCGTTTCCTTATTCAATACCAAGCCCAAGGTTTAGTAATGAATAGGTGTCAGCCAGATACCCTCATTAATAAGATGGTACATAAAGAGTTAAACAAAGACACTCACACACACACAATCTGTGTGAAATGCAATATCTGTTTATTTTTCAAAACATTTTTTTTTTAAATTGCATGAGCTCCTTATAAAATCGAACCAGCAAAGGCTAGGCAGACAGCTGTGGGCTGATATTAATAGCCTGGGAAGGGGCCATGGATATTGGTACCACCAGGCTAAAAAAAAAAGCTCTCAGCCACCCCTGAAATGGCGCATCTTATAGATGCACCAATTCTGGCACTTAGAAACCAGGAAAAAAAAGAAAAAAAGGGGCATACCAAGGATCACTCATGAATGTAAAAACAGTAAATCTTTATTGACATACATGAACACTCCAATTATAAAAACATTAAAAAGCCTTTACAGGCATAATAACACATAAGCCCATAATAGAGCTATAAATCATCTCCCCCGGACAAGGCAACATTCCCTAGCCTATTCCAGTAATATAAATGCAAAGAACAAAAATTAGATTGCAAACGGCTCCTTAGTTAAATGGTACTTGGAACCACTGCCTAATACTAACAAAAAACAAGTAGTATAAGTGTAAAGCCTAATAGCTACACTAATGCATGCAAATAAAGAAAGATAGAAGGCAGTATGGCACTTAACGTCGCTCTTCCCACTTGCCCTATAGCGGTGGCAAGTGGGGTTCAAATTTGAGGGGTTGATATCACCTTTGTATGACATCAAAGTGACATCAAACCCACTGTTTAGTAATGGAGAGGTGTCAATAAGACACCTATCCATTACTAATCCTATAGTTATATGGTAAATAAAGACACAGCCAGAATAAAGTCCTTTATTTGAAATAATCACACAGACTCCTTTATTGAATCTTAATTTACCATACTTACTGAACTCCTAATCCCCAACTACCTCGTCTCCTGCAACAAAAATAAAATAATAAACCAACATATAATACTCCCTGTCTGACATAGTCCATTTACTGAGTGTCCCACGACGAACTCATGTGTAGAACAGTCACATCAGGAATTGTGACTGCTCTACCCAGCCTCTGGTGATACACTGACAGGAGGTAATCCCTCCCGCAGTGTATAAATGCACTGCCATGAGAGTTCACTGGAGTTCATCAGCTCCAGTGCTCTCACTTATGGCACTACCGCTGCGTGAGAACTTTCCTATGCAGTGGTGCTGCAAATGAGAGCACTGGAGCTGATCAGCTGATACACTGTGGAACCGATTAGTTCCTGCCACTATATAGCCGGCAGCCAGGTAGAGCAGTCTCATATCCCGATGTGACTGTTCTATTTGTGAGATTGTCGTGGAACACTCTGGATTACATGTACTTCGGCGGACAGGGAGTATATGTTGGTTTATTATTTTACATTATTTCTAAGAGACGAGGGCATCTGTGATTTGGTGTGAGGTGAGTATGATAGGTTTTTATTTTTATGTGAATATGTATGTAATTTTATTTTTTTTTTAAACTGTGAGCACAGGCTCTGGCAGATGATGCTACTCTCCCATCAGCGGCACCCACTGTCACTGTTGTCAGTTACAGCAGACATAGCCCGATTGGAGCAGTAGTCTCATCCGCCCACCCCTGCTTTTTTCCGCAGGTCACCGCTGCAGGTCACAGTCAGCTGCGGGATCACGCTGACATCAGACAGCATGATCCCGCAGCGCTGTGACCGACAGTACCGGCGTTAGCGTTACTGCGGGTGACAGTCACAGCTGTGGGATCACGCTGACATGTGACAGCATGATCCCGCAGCGCTGTGACCGACAGTACCGGTGGTAGCGTTACCGCACACAGCCACATACACCCACACGCAGCCGCAGACACCCACACACAGCCGCACACGCACGCAGACACAGTCACAGACATCCGCAGACAGACACGCACATATTCTCCGCTCACACACATTGTCCCCCCACACACATATTCTCCGCCCACACGCTCTTCCTCCTTCTGAATAATAATAATAATAATAATCTTTATATAGCACCAACATATTCCGCAGCGCTTCTGACATAATTTCCTTTCTGCAGCGTTTTTGCCATGCAACTCCGCAGCAAATCCACAAACCTTTCTGCACCTGCGGTTTTGCTGTGGACTTGACTTACTTAATGGATGTCAATGGGTGCAGAAACGCTGCAGATCCGCAAAAAGAATTGACATGCTGCGGAAAATAAAATGCTGCAAATAAGGACGGAAATTTCCGCATGTGCACAACAATTCAGGAATGCCATTGATTAACATTGCTGTAATAATCCATTGCAGATTTACAGCATTTCCTTGCGGAAAAAAACACCGCAGAAAAAAACGCTGCAGAAATGCAACAAATCCGCAACATGTGCACATGGCCTAATTCAAGAAAATGCAATACAAAAACATAAAATATTAGAAATATAAAAGAACTGGTAAAATTGGCACAACCAATTATGTTAGGCCTGTTTCATACCTCCGTCGTTGGTGGTCAGTTGAAATCTGCCAAAGGTTGAAACGAACTGATCCGTGACGGTCGGATGTCAGCGGAGGACGCTGTATGAAGGATCCGTGGGAGAAGCGAAGAGGCGTAATTTAAAGTGACCGCGGCAGCCGCGATTTGGAGCGAGATAGCGGGGCCACGAGAATATCGGGCGGTCGCGATATGGAGCGAGATCTCGGGGCAACGAGAATATCGGGCAGCCACGATTTGGGGCTGCGATTTGGAAGATCAGGCGGCCGCGGGTCGGAGCGAGATCGTGAGTCGGAGCCAGGAGAGAGAGAGATTTTAGCGACTCCCGGGACAGCATTTATGGGTTAATGCTCAAAATGGACCGTCAAAGCAAAAAAGTTGCATGGTCCGTCTCATCCGCCCAGGAGCCGCTAAAATCTCGGCGGATCTGTAAAAAAACGGGTGAAACGGACGCCCATCAGTCAAGATCCGCCAATAATGTAAGTCTATGGGGGAAAAAAAACGGATCCGACCCTTTTTTGGGGGATCCATTTTTTAAAAAACTTGCCGGATTTTGACTGACGGGAAAGTACGGAAGTGTGAAACAGGCCTTAGAAATAATAATACCGGACATTAAAACCAAAATTAACTATATATAGTGTAAGAATAAGACTAGATGAATTTATACACCGATCATATGTAAGCCATGTATGGATGCATAAAAAGGAACCTGTCACATTAAAAAAATGCTATTTATCTGCAGATATAAGGTTACTCTGCAGGATATTAGCATTCTGAACCTGACTGGCGCCCGCACTTAAACCCCCACTGAAGTTTATTCTTCCCGGTAGTGTTTGGCTTTCACCATGGGAATGGCGCCTGATTCGGTCATCGCTCTGTGCATAGAGAGCAGTAGCTGTAACCGATTCTCTGGCACTGACTATCAGCACCGGACATGCAGTTACAGCCGGCACTCTCTATTCATAGCGCGGTGACTGAACCCGGGCCGACCCCACCCTCATGACTGAAACGCCAACGCTACCGAGAGGAATAAAGTTTATTTTCTCCCGGCAGCAGGGGTCTAAGTACCGGCTCCGGGCAGATTCAAAATGCTATTAACCTACAGAATAACCCTATATCTGCAGGTTAATAACGTTCTTTTTCACGTGACAGGTTCCCTTCAGTTTGTGCAGGTATGTATTTCCTATTAGAAGCCAGAATAAGGAAGAAGTGAAGGGCCTGTTGGGCACAAAATTGCTGTTGTCCGTAGTTTGCCATATTCCACTGGCTACAACGTTGTACTCTTGAAAATTTGAAATAAAGTCTATCAATATTTTTATTCAGGTGAGTGCCACAGTTTCTCTTCTCTAATTTGTTCATACTGTTTAGAAAGCAAAGCAGCTTGCACTTTCCTATATAAAGGGACATTGCAAACTAAAAATTAAAAGATGCGGAATATATATTTTTGCAATAAGTCTCTATGATGTTCGGATGCCAAGGTATGTATCTTGACTGTGGCCACTATCGGGCGCATACATCCTGAGCATATGCACCTGACACCTAACAATGGGCACAGATTCAGTGTGCACTTAGCCTAACAATTGCTCCAGTTACAATAAAATTGTTCCTTTTAAAATGTAAAAAAAAGGCTTTTGCATTTACACAGATTTCTACTCATTTTACTAACTGTTCAGGCATTAAAATGATCTGTCGAACCAATACCATTTTCCTGAGGTTATGATTATTTTATTATTATTTTATACTCTAGAATATTTATTGTTAATTTTTTTCTTTTTGGTTGAATGTATTACAAATTATTTTTGTCTTCTGACTACCTGAGCTTCCATTTCCTGCAGTTACCGCTCATTAATCCGTAAATGTATTTTATGTTGCCGTGCTATTAGTAGGATTTAGTTACATCTTGAGCAAGGATTGCTCGCTCTTGAAATGCAATTACTAAAGGAATAAACAAGGGGAAAATGAGGTCAAACATACGTACACGAAAAGAGATTCGGTTAAACAGCAAAGTCCCCATAGAATTGTGCGGTAACACAATAGAAGGAGAATGTTATCAGCAGCTCCGAACATTTCTAGAATGATTTCATGAAGATAATGAAGGTGAATGATAGAATGAAAAAAAAAAAATCTTTCCAGTGCATTAAATAAATTGCTTAAAGTAGGAGCCACAATCCTCTTGAACAATGGAGGGTTCAGCTTAGTGAATGAGTGATGCTTATCTGGTAAGGCTGAGTTTTTAGTTGTGAAACCAGAAAATGTAGCGGTATAAGAATCTCTGTGCTAAAAACAGACAAACCACAACACTAACCTGCATTAGTGAACTGAGCTGTCTAGATGAAAGGTCATGGACCTCTTATAAACCACTAGAGACATAATCCACTTCAAAGAGAATATATCTGTCCTAGGTTTTAATTTTTTAAAATAATTTATCATATTTTTTTTACATAAAATGTGTATTTTTATATTGCAACAAAACATTACAATCACACATTAACCAAATAAAGAAAAGTATAACAAAAAAGAAAACCAGGTAACAGCAGTCTTATGGGAAGACATGTTACTACAACATTGGATAACATAACGTCTATGGAATCAAGTTATTATTGTAAGTTGAATTATGAAGTTAATTTTGATTACCAAGAAGCAGAGTAGCTCAATGTCAGGCAGCAGCTGCAAAAGCAAACACAATTTTTATGGTGTATCCTGTAATCCAAATGTATTGTTACCTCTCTATAAATCACTAGTAAGGCAACCTATGGAATAAGGGATCCAGTTTTGGGTTCCTCATTTTAAAAAGGATATTTAAAAGTTAGAGACATTACAAAGATGGCAAAGAGATAATTACATGAGCTGGAAGGCCTCGTCTATGATGAAAAGTTGGAAAAGTTTGGCTTCTTTAGCTTAGAAATAAGACATCTCAGAGGGGGTCTCATTCATATAAGTAAAAACATGTGTGGCCAATACAAGGGACTGGCACATGACTTATTCCTTCCAAAGTCCTTACAAAGTACTCAAGATAATCCATTACGTGTGGAGGAAAGGCCATTCTGGTATCTAAATAGGAAAAGGTTCTTCACAATTAGAGCAGTTTGATAATAACAGTTTAAAAACAGTTTAAAAAAATAATTAGGAGCTTTTCCTACAACAAATGGCATTGTGGGTTATAAAGAACCTAGCAATAGAGAATATAAAGCTGGTGGAGAAAGGTTGAACTTGATGGACCTGTTTCTTTTTTCCAGCCTATATAACTAGGTATCTATGAATTAATGCATTCCAGTTTTCAAAAAGTTTGCAGTTCTATTGATACAGAAAGTAATCATTTTTTCCTGATAAACTAAATGAACATAAATTACTTATTATTTCTGCCAAGATTGGAGATTGTGTGTTTCTCCAGTGCTCAGCAATTTTAGATCTAGTAGCTATAATCATATGCAATATAAATGTCTAATGATCATATGAGAAAACATTCAGATCCATCATTAACCCCTTAACCCCAAAGGGTGGTTTGCACGTTCATGACCGGGCCAATTTTTACAATTCTGACCACTGTCCCTTTATGAGGTAATAACTCTGAAACGCTTCCATGGATCCTGGTGATTCAGACATTGCTTTCTCATGACATATTGTACTTCATGGTAGTGGTAAAATTTCATTCAAATAACTTGCGTTTATTTGTGAAAAAAACGGAAATTTGGCAAAAATTTTTAAAATTTCGCAATGTTCCAGTTTAAATTTTTATGCCCTTAAATCACAGAGATATGGCACAAAAAAAACTTAATAAGTAACATTTCCCACATGTTTACTTTACATCAGCACAATTTTGGAACCAACATTTTTTTTTGTTAGGAAGTTATAAGGGGTAAAAGTTGACCAGCGATTTCTCATTTTTGCAACACCATTCTATTTTTATGGACCACATCACATTTGAAGCCACTTTGAGGGGTCTATATGATAGAAAATACTCAAAAGTGACACCATTCTAAAAACTTCACCCGTTAAGGTGCTCAAAACCACATTCAAGAAGTTTATTAACCCTTCAGATGCGTCACAGGAATTTTTTGAATATTTAAAAAAAAAGAACGCTTAACTTTTTCACAAAAAAAAATACTTCAGGTTCAATTTTTTTATTTTTTTTATTTTACCAAGGGTAAAAGGAGAAATTGGACTGCAAAAGTTATTGTGCAGTTGGTCCTGAGTACGCTGATACCTGATATGTGGGGGGAACCACTGTTTCAGTGCATGGCAGAGTTCAGAAGGGAAGCAGCGCCATTTGACTTTTTTGGCTGGAACTGAGATCGGACACCTTGTCGCAATTGGAAAACCCCTGATGTACCAAAACAGTGGAAACACCCCACAAATGACACCATTTTGGAAACTAGACCCCCCAAGGAACTTATCTAGATGTGTGGTGAGAACTTTGAACCCCCCCAAGGGCTTCACAGAAGTTTATAATGTACAGCCGTACATTTAAAAAATATTTTTTCAACAAAAATGATTTTTTCACCCTCAATTCTTATTTTTCCAAGGGTAACAGGACCCTAAAAGTTATTGTGCAATTTGTCCTGAGTATGCTGATACCCCACATGTGGGGGGTAAACCACTATATGGGCACATGGCAGAGCTCGGAAGGGAAGCAGCGCCATTTGACGTTTTTGGCTGGAATTGAGATCGGACACCATGTCGCGTTTGGAAAGCCTCTGATGTACCAAAATAGTGAAAACCCCCCACAAATGACACCATTTTGGAAACTAGACCCACCAAGGAACTTATCTAGATGTGTGGTGAGCACTTTGATCCCCCCATTGCTTCACAGAACTTTATAACGCCCGGGTGTGAAAATGAAAAAATCGTATTTTTTCCAAAAACGTGATCTTTTAGGCACCAATTTTTTTATTTTCCCAAGGGTACCAGGAGAAATTGGACCCCAAAAGTTGTTGTCCAATTTGTCCTGAGTACGCTGATACCCCATATGTGGGAGAAAACTACTGTATGGGCACACGTCGGGGCTCGGAAGGGAAGTAGTGACGTTTTGGAATGCAGACTTTGATGGAATGCTCTGCGGGTGTCATGTTGCCTTTGGAGAGCCCCTAATGTTCTTAAACAGTGGAAACCCCCCACAAATGACACCATTTTTGAAACTAGACCCCCTAAGGAACTTATTTAGATGTGTTGTGAGCACTTTTGAACCCCCAAGGGCTTCACAGAAGTTTATAATGCACGGGCATGAAAATAAAAAAATCGTAATTTTTCCACAAACATGATCATTTAGTCCCCAATTTTTTTATTTTCCCAAGGGTACCAGGAGAAAATGGACCCCAAAAGTGTTTTGCAATTTGTCCTGAGTAGGCTGATACCCTATATGTGGGGGTAAAACACAGTTTGGGCGCATGGCAGAGCTTGGAAGGGAAGGAGCACCATTTGACTTTTTCAATGCAGAATTGGCTGGAATTGAGATCAGACGCCATGTTGCATTTGGAGAGCACCTGATGTGCCCAAACAGTGGAAACCCCCCAATTATAACTCCAACCCTAACCCCAACACACCCCTAACCCTAATCTCAGCCCTAACCCTAGCCCCAACCCTAGCCCTAGCCCTAACCCTAATGGGAAAATGGAAATAAATACATTTTCTTTTAATTTTATTATTTTTCCCTAACTAAGAGCATGATAAAGGGGGGTTTGATTTACTATTTATGGCGGGTTTTTATGTTTGGCAGCTGTCATATGCTAAAAGACGCTTTTTATTGTAAAAAATAGTTTTTGCATCACCACATATTGAGAGCTATAATTTTTCCATATTTTGACCCACTGAGTCATGTGAGGTCTTATTTTTTGCGGGATGAGTTGACGTTTTTATTATTATCATGTTCGGACACATGACATCTTTTGATCTCTTTTTATTCCGATTTTTGGAACGCAGAATGAACAAAAACCGACGTTTCATGAATTTCTTTTGGGGGGTGCGTTTACACCGTTCCGCCTGTGGTAAAATTGATAAAGCGGTTTTATTCTTCGGGTCAGTACGGTTAAAGCGATACCTCATTTATGTCGTTTTTATGTTTTGGCACTTTTATGCAATGAAAACAATTTTATATAAAAAATAATTATTTTTGCATCGCTTTATTCTGCGAGCTATAACTTTTTTATTGATTTGCTGATGATGCTGTATGGTGGCTCGTTTTTTGTGGGACAAGATGACGTTTTCAGTGGTACCATGGATATTTATATGTGTCTTTTTGATCGCGCGTTATTGCACTTTTTGTTTAGCGGTATGATAATAAATTATTATTTTTTGCTTCGTTTTTTAATTTTATTTTTTAAGGGGTTCGCTAACGGGGTTAACTAATGGGACAGTTTTATAGGGCAGGTCGTTAAGGACGTGACAATACCAAATATGTGTACTTTTATTGTTTTTCTTTTTTATTTCCAAAAAATTTATTTATTAGGGAATATATATATATTTTTTAAAATTTTTTAGCGATTTTATTAAAATTATTTTTACACTTTTTTTTAACTTTATTACATTGTCCCAGGGGGGACATAACTGTCATGTGACAGATTGCTGATCTGTCACATCACAGATCACTGTGACAGATCAGTGATCTGTCACAGGCACTGCACAAGGCTTCCTCGTGCCTGCTCTTTGCAGGCACTGAGGAAGCCGGCTCCCTGCAGGCCCCCGAAGGTCCCCGTCGCCATCTTGGATTCGGGGACCTGCAGGGATGGAGCTCCCCGCAGCAGCGCTGCCGTGGGGGGCTCAGGGAAGCACGGAGGGAGCCCCTTCCCTGCCGATGCTTCCCTTTAACCCCCGGTACACCGCGATCGTGTTTGATCGCGGTGTGCAAGGGGTTAACGTGTCAGGGCGGTCCGTGACCGCCCCTGACACATTGTGCTGGGTGTCAGCTGTGATAATCAGCTGACACCCAACCACGATCAGCGGCGCTCACCACGTGGGCGCTGTTGATCGCCGTGACGTACTATCCCGTCCCTGGGAATTAAGTCCCAGGGCACATGGACGGGATAGTACGTCACATGGCAGAAAGGGGTTAAAAAGCTATAGTAGACATCAGCATTCTTTGAGCTCCATCTCCAAGACATAGAAGAGGAACCAGGGAACATGAGAACAATTTTGCATGGTGTGTAGTACCACTTGTATAAGATTCTTTTTAAGTTTTCCAGATGGTTTCTACACCTTGAAACTCCCCCAATAGATGACAGTTAATAAAACCATTATATCTCTATATTGAAATCTCCTGCCCATTCTTTGTAAATGAGGACATTTCAAACATTCAATAATTTCAATAAGGAATTGGTGGCTCAAAAATAGACCTTTTATTTTGTGTAATGATTTGCTAAGCAATATGATCATTAGAGAAGACTGACTGGAAATTTTAATATTTAATATGTAAAAAAATCTCTGGTATCCGAATGTAGTGACTAAAATTATCTTTTGGGATATTATATGGATTCGTTATCTAACAGAAGGATAGAAAGGTATTATTATCATAAAAATTGCTAATATTTTGGATTCCTCTACTGTACCACAGATGTGGATTTATGTTTGAAATGCAGAGTCCTACAGAAGTGAAATTTGGAGAAAATTCCAATTGTTTTTTTTAACCAGTATAAAACAATTGTCCAATGTAGCTTTTAATATGGGAGGTTGATTTTTAAGCATCATTTCTTTTCTTTTTTTTTATATATCAGTAATACAAAAGGAATATATTACAAAATAACACTACCTAAGATAAAAAAAAACTAACACTCAGTTTTTTGGATTTTTGGCACTCATACTGTGCGTTGTAACTGTCTGTAGCTCACTCTAGATACGACCTTACAGGCAAAATTGCCATGTTGCTCCAGCCTTAAAGGATTTGTTCAGGCTTAAGCTATAAGTCTGCAGTCACTCAATGTGACTGCAGATTTGTGAATTCTCAGATCACACGCATTGTTATCTGTGAGGAATCTCCATGCTGCAATTATGCAATTTGCATACTCCTGGCTAGAGATGGGCGGACACCTGGATGTTCTGGTCTGGTGGTTTCATCCGAACAGTTACAAAAAGTTTGGGTTCAGGTGCAAGAACAGTACCCAGACCCGAACCTCACTTGAATGGGGGGCCCGAACATCCAGTGTTTGCTGCGCTGTAATGTGCATGAAAACGCAGCAAGCACCACAGTTCAGCCAGGCTAGGAACAGAGCCTCAGTGACCGGTGACCGGATGTAACCTCAATGAAGTCACCGCTGGTCTCTGAGGCTGCGCTTGTAGCAGTTCCGTCACCAGTGGTTCTCAGCCTGGACAGTCGCATCTTGGCTCCGTCCAGGTTGAAAACTGTTTATCCCCCAGACATGGATTACGGCATGGGACAGAACGACGGACAGGTATGCTGTATTGCACAGAGATAGGGCTTGCTTAGGACATAAGTCACACAGGAAAGTGTGATGCATAGTGTCTGGATAGCAGTCTATTTATAATGCCTTTAATGGAAGGCGAACTGTTCAGCACTATATATGCAGGTATGGTATATTGGTTTTTTTTATATTTTACTTTTATTACTGAAGAGCGAAAGGCTTTGCAGTAATTAGGCGTTTTATTAAAAATAGAAAACCGTGTTTAGTCTTATTTCAAATAAAGGACTTTATTCTGGCTGTGTCTTTACTTACCATACAACTATAGGATGAGTAAGGGAGAGGTGTCTTATAGACACCTCTCCATTACTAAGCCGTGGGCTAGATGTGCCTTTTCTGGGGAGCTGAGGGCTACTATTTTTAGGCTGGGGGGGCCAATATCCATGGCTCCTTACCAGCCTGAGAATACCAGCCCCCAGCTCTCTGCTTTAGCAAGGTTGGTTGTCAAAAATGTGGGGGACCTCATGCCGTTTTTTAAAATTATTTATTTAAATAATTGAAAAAACAGCATGGGGACCCCTCTACTCTTGGTAACTAGCCTTGCTGAAGCTGATAGCTGAGGGTTGCAGCCCCCAGCTGTGAGTTTTGTCTGGCTGGTTAGCAAAATTATAGGGGAACCGACGCTGTTTTTTTAAAAAATTATTTATTTACAGCGCAGGAGTGGATGATGAATACTTCCATCCGCTGCTCCTGCTCTCACTGTAATTAGTGGCAGCAGGTGTTGGATGATGGGATCAGTAGTCTCAATAGCTGACACCAGTGACAGAGGTAAACTTTATATCTCCGATTACAGCTAAGCGCTTATGCTGTCTTTTGACAGCGTGGGAACCACGGCAGGGACGATTTCACCGCTGATCAGCAGCTGTGCTTACCGTGCTGCCATGCACATGACAGCGCAACAAACATCCAGTGTTTGGGCAGCCGAATCTGAACAGTAACACGGAATTCCTGGTGAAGTCAGTGTTCAGCTTCATTAAAATCATTCCAAAACCCGACATGAAATGACACATGATTTACATACAGTAAAGCATTTCATTTCATGTTTTTTTATATGTCTTTCACTAGTAATTAGATGAGAGTTTGTGTGTAAAATTTTGTAGGTGTAGGTGTTAATTTAAGGGGTTAATTTGTTGTAAAAAATTGCGTGGGCTCCCGTGGTAATTTGTCAACCAGAGAGGTAAAGCATGGTTTTATTTTGGAATAGCAGAGTAATAAAAATTGGTAAAAAACTTGGTGTATTTATTTCATTAAAAGTCTTTTCAATTAATGTCTGTGTGTGCTTTTTAACCCTTTCATAGTCTAGGGTTAATAAAGGATCGGTGTCTTCCAATCGAATGGTGACATTAACCCTTTGTTATTAACCCATTCGCCACCGCTGCAGGGCAATGGGAATAGAGTGGATAAGTGCCAGAAAAGGCACATCTTATAGATGCGCCTTTTCTGGGGTGTCTGGGGGGCAGATTATTGTAGCAGGGGGGGGGCAAAAACAATGGTCCCTCTCAAGGTTATTAAAATCTGCCCTCACTCACCTGCTTTACCTCTCTGGTTACGATTTTACTGCGGGAGCCCACGCATTTTTTTCCAACAAATTAACCCCTTAATTTAGCACCTAGACGTCCCAAATTTGACACACAAACCCTAATTTAATTATTAGTCAGGGACATATAAGAAAATATATGAAATGTATTGGGGAATGATTTTACAGAAGCCGACAATTGAATTAACAGCTATTCTGCTATGTAGAACTCCTCGAAATGTAAATATATATATATATATGTGTGTGTGTGTCTCCATGACATGTGGATATATATATATATATATGTATTTTATGTACCGTATTTTTCGCTTTATAAGACGCTCTGGATTATAAGACGCACCACAATTTTTGAGGAGAAAAATAAGAAAAAAATATTTTTTAATAAAATGGTGGTGCCTCTTATAATCCTTGCATCTTATTGCTTACCGGGGTTGGTGGCTGCGGTGTAGAGGGGTCCCAGGCTCGCTGCTGGAGGAGGCAGGCGTGGAGTGATGCTGCAGGCCGCATTCAGGGGGGGCTCCGATGTGTGCTGTTGCTGCTGCAGAGTCTTGTGCTGGTGTCAGGTTTCTCCACTTGTCCGGAGGTTGGAGGCCGGTGCTGCGGGTGCTCCGGTGCGGCGTTGTGTGCCCATCGATGCCCGGGTCTCTGCCGACATTGTTTGACAGACCAGAGCCCCAGCATTTCCTTGGTTCCCTGTATATGTGCGCTGAAGTGCCGGTAAAAAAAAAATGGCCGCCGGCGCGTGCGCAGATGGGATCTCGGGACCAGTTCTCGAGAGATGAGATCTGAAATCTCATCTCTCGAGAGCTGGGTCCCGAGATCCCATCTGCGCACGCGCGGCGGCCATTTTTTTGCAGGCACCACCGCGCGCACACAGGGAACCCAGGGAAAATGGCCGCCGGCGCGTGCGCAGATGGGATCTCGGGACCCACCTCTCGAGAGATGAGATTTCAAATCTCATCTCTCGAGAACTGGGTCCCGAGATCCCATCTGCGCACGCGCCGGCGGCCATCTTTTTACCGGCACACAGGGAACTGAGGAAATGCAGGGGCTCTGGCCTGTCGCACAATGTTGGCAGAGCCCCGGGCATCGACGGGCACACAACGCGGCACCGGACACACCCGCAGCAGCGGCCAGCAACCGCCGGACGCCCCCGATCACAGCCTAGGTAAGGCATGTCCGCTTTGTAAGACGCACCCCTGTTTTCCCCCCAAATTTTGGGGAAAAAAAGTGCGTCTTACAAAGCGGAAAATACGGTATATATATCTATTCTTTCGTTTGGGTTTCCTGCGAGAAAATCTCGGCATACGGATGCTTACATGCGCAAAATACGCGACCACACCTTCATTACGGATGACATACGGAGCACTATTTAGGGGACATTTCTCCGTATTTTCAATTTTTTATTTTAGGATATTTGTGTTTTTGTTTTCTCTGTGTAATGGTCATGTGTTAATATGCACTTACATGGTGCATACACATTAACTTACTTTCTCAGTTCAGACTCCAGTTTTTGATCCAGTTTTTGATCCGTATTACGCATGTAAAATACGGACCGTATTTCTCGTCGGTTAGTGTGACTCCAGCCTAAATCAGTATCTACCTTCTCCACTAAGCATGGAGCACCAAGGACATATGTTTCATATCATTTTCGCAGTCACTGTGTGTCCTCTATGTTAGACAAAAAAAGGACACTTGGGTTGGCAGAAAAATATAGGATAGTATCATAGTGGGTATTGTTGTTGCCATGGGGAGCATTATTACTATAGAAGGGGGCACAGTATATTGTGAAAACATTAGAAAAAACATATATTTCATTGTTGGAAGAAAATCATCATTTTAGCTTGGACCAGAGTAAAGCTGGGGTTGGTCAGCAATTATAATTTCATCTGTGGGTAAATCTGATCAGTACAGTATTTATTTCTCCAATCGATGAAGGAAATACTTGGTAACGGGACAGTGATATGATTATATTATTTTCATTTAGGGAATAAGTGTAAAGGCCCCGTCACACACAGCGAGATTGCTAGCGAGGTCTCTGATTTTGTGATGCAACAGCGATCTTGCCAGCGATCTCGCTGTGTGTGACACGCATCAGCAACCGGCCCCCCCACCGGATATCGCTGATCGTGCACAAATGTCCTGGGCCGTTTTTTGATCATTAGTCTCCCGCTGGCCAGCACGCATCGCTGTGTGTGGCAGCGGGAGAGCAACGATCAGCGAGCTCCCAGCGCTGTAAGCAGATGCTGGTAGCTGGTATCCAAGGTAAATATCGGGTAACTAAGCATGCACAGCGCTTAGTTACCCGCTGTGTACCTTGGATACCTGCATGCTGGCGCTGGGAGCTGGTATCCAAGGTAAATATCGGGTAACTAAGTGACGCGTGCGCTTAGGTACCCGATATTTTCCTTAGATACCAGCGTCCTAGCGCGAGCACGCAGGTATCTAAGGTACACAGCGGGTAATAATAATAATACATTTTATTTCTATAGCGCCGACATATTCCGCAGCACTTTACATTTCAGAGGGGACTTGTACAGACAGTAGACATTACAGCATAACAATAATCACATAGATTATAACAAATACCAAGATGAATGAGGGCCCTGCTCGCAAGCTTACAGTCTATGAGGAAAGAGGTAGACACGAAAGGTGGGTGGTAACAGTTGCCCTGATTGTATGGACCAGCCATAATGTTAAGTGTGTAACAGTACAAACACAGAGAGCTAATGGATGCATAAAGCATGTGGGAACATGATGCATGGAACCTGGTTATGGTAAAACTTTTGGCTGTGCCACACAGGGATAGATTTGGTTAATGTGTTGAGGCGATAGGCCAGTCTGAATAAATGCGTTTTCGGGGCACGCTTAAAATTGTGGGGATTGGGGACTAATCGTATTGACCTGGGAAGTGCATTCCAAAGAATTGGCGCAGTACGTGTAAAGTCTTGGAGACGGGAGTGGGAGGGTCTGACTATTGAGGATGCTAACCTCAGGTCATCAGCAGAACGGAGGGCGCGGGTAGGGTGGTATACTGAGGGAGGAGATGTAGGGTGGTGCTGAGCTATGGAGGGCTTTGTGGGTGAGGGTAATAAGTTTATACTGAATTCTGGAGTGGATGGGTGGCCAGTGTAATGACTGGCACAAGGTAGAGGCATCGGTGTAACGATTGGTGAGGAATATGATCCTGGTTGCAGCATTCAAGACAGATTGGAGAGGGGAGAGTTTGGTAAGAGGGAGACCGATTAGAAGAGAGTTACAATAGTCGAGACGAGAATGAATAAGAGAAACAGTAAGAGTTTTTGCAGAGTCAAAAGTAAGAAAAGGTCGAATTCTAGAAATGTTTTTGAGGTGCAGATGACAAGAGCGAGCCAGTGATCAAATGTGGGGGGCAAAGGAAAGCTCGGAATCAAGTGTGACCCCAAGACAGCGGGCCTGTTGCTGGGCAGTAATAGTGGAACCACACACAGAAATGGCAATGTTGGGTATAGGTACATTAGTAGCGGGAGGAAACACAAGGAGTTCAGTCTTTGACAGGTTCAGTTTCAGATATAGTGAGGACATGATATTAGACACAGCGTTTAGACAATCGCCGGTGTTTTCTAGAAAGGCTGGCGTGATGTCAGGAGAAGAAGCGTATAATTGGGTGTCATCAGCATAGAGATGGTACTGGAAACCAAATCTACTGATTGTTTGACCAATAGGGGCAGTGTACAAGGAGAAGAGGAGGGGGCCTAGAACCGATCCTTGAGGAACCCCAACAGTAAGGGGAAGGTGAGAGGAGGAGGAACCGGCGCGCGCTTAGTACCCGATATTTACCTTAGATACCAGCGTCCTTGCTTGTGCTGATCACTGGTGAAGCTGCCTGTTTGGCAGCTCACCAGTGATCATGTAGCGAGGCGCCAGCCATCCTGACAAGGTCGTAACGTTGTCGGGATTGCTGGTGTATCGTTTAGTGTGATGGGACCTTAATGTTTGTAGCCGGACAAACTTTAACACTAACGGCATCTTCCAAACCTGATAAATGAGATGCCTCATGACGCCCCATTTGTGATTGGCATCTAGTCTCTGGTATCTACCAATAGAATAAAAATATCAACCTTTTTTCATCATATCTGTAGTGAATGGAAGCTACAAAATTCACTATAATCAGGACAACAGGAAACAGCAATGTATTTTGCTGAACATTATTAGAAAGGTTCTTATGGAGCCCTTAGGTGAGAAATGCAGATGACACTTATCCCACAGACATTGTCAGTGCTAAATCAGGTACAGTAGGTCTGTAATACAAAATTCTCTAATCTAAACGAAACAATAGTGTGACCTTCAAAATGTTTCAGTAAAGCCTTACTGAACTCACTAAAGAGTAGCTTTTTACAAATAAATCATAATGTATTTGGAAAATGTAGGCTGCACATATACTAAGATCCACAGAATGAGAAATAATTGACAAAGTTACAATTGGAGTGCAAATATATATTAAAAATTGTTTTATGTTGAATAACTAGAGAAAGTTTTTTGTATGCGAGAGTGCAAGCTCAACTATTTGACATTTTGTTGGATAACTGTAGAATCGGGGATAACATGCAAGCTCTATGCTGATCAGAATGGTATTACATTTTTTACCCTGATGTGACGTCACTTCTTGGTAAAGATTAACATTATGGGGCTTTGGAGCAAATTCTACAGTGGACTATCCACTTACCACAATCTCTTGATTTTACAAATGACCTCTTGGAAAGCAAAATTCCAGTGATGTGCTCCATTTATTATTTTTCCTTCTCGAAGGGCTCATGTGCATGATCATTTATATCGTATGGATGGTTTTCATGGATAGCACTCGTTCTCACGTTATTCTATGGGGCTGTGCACATCTCCGATTTTTTCCTAGGACAAAGCGGTCCAAGGTTAAAAAAAAAAAAAAAATCGGTGATGTGTCCAATTTTGATTCAAGTGTTGGATAAAAATAGGCAATGATGTTTATAGGTCCACGGAAAACATCATACAACACTTGAATGACTTCCCAGACTGAATGAATTGAGAAGGTGCCTTTTGTTTTTTCTTTCTACTTCTAAGAAAAACTGACCCCACTCTGATCAAACACTTATCAGAATAATTGTTTTTTCTTGGATGGAGAGAAAAATGGTGGTTTGCACTTCCTCAAACAGTGGTGTTTCTACCTAGTTGCAGACCACATGATTGCTATTTGCAGGGTCAGGATGAGGGGAGATATGAAAGTAATTCACCTCTTAAGGGGGTTTTACACATAGCGATATCGCTAGCAATATTGCTAAAGCATCACCGATTTAGTGACGCAGCAGTGATATCGCTTTGTGTGATACTTACCTCCGACCGGCTCCACCGCTGTCTGTCGCTGATCGCGCAAGATCACACAGCTCCATTTCTCGTGGGGCGCTTCCAGCTGGGCTTCCTGCTGGCGCCGATGAGCGACACGTGGACGCGGGCGGGAGGATGTCAGGATCGCCTTGTCTGAAAGGTAAGTAATGACCGCTGTATCGCTGCTGCATCGCTGTGAGATCTGCCTGTGTGGCAGCTCACTAGCGACCATTTAGCGATGCACCAGTGATCCTGACCGGGTCGTATCGTGGTCGGGATCGCTGGTGCATCGCTAAATGTAAAGAGGCCTTTAGAGGGCAGAAGGAAGGTGCAATTTTCTTAAAAAAAAACAAAACCGTTGAAGTGCATAGTCAGAGGCTAGTTTACTTATTGGCTTACAGTAGAGTGCCGGTTCTGTGTTCATGGACATAGTAGTCTAACCTTTGACAAGAACTCTGTACCCACTACCAAATCCACAAGGATGGAAATGAGGCTGATTCCTATGCTCCCAACAGTCACTAATATCACCACTCCCTCTACCCCTCCATGCCACATAATGCCTCCCGAGGACCACTGCGATTACAACACAGAACCTACCTAATGAGATGACATTCTCTGCAACATTCTGGCATACCCCAACTCAGGACAGGATGGACAAAGAAAACATCAAAGGACAGCACATAAGAAAGAACACAAATCAATAATAAATGTAAGTCCAGGTATGTCCGGTGGATGGCAGAGGCAGGAAACTACTACTAAATGCAGCTGAAATCCCACTGCATCAGCCAGCCATTTAACCTGAAAAACAGATAATGCTGCATCTAAGCAGTTAGAGAGAGAAAAAGGACATCCTCTGCCACTCCATCAGTGCCTTGCACATCAATCATACAATGTCAATGGATTGCCATGGCAACTAGAGAACCTAAAATATTGCTGGCCAGCATACTAAGGTTTTGGTATACTGAGCATAAGTTAAAGGGAAGCTGCCATCAGGATGTTATACCCCAATCTAATGACATACATGTAAATGCGCTGTATTGCTAAATAAATCCTTATTTTACTTGTAGAAATACTTTTGTCTGTTTGAGAAAAATCCATCACTGAAACCTCATGCAAATGAATCGCAAGTGCATCGGGGTGGGACAACATGCTGTCCTCTCTCCCTATTCCTCACCTACTGCCTGTCTCTGACTGATAGGTCACTCTTCTTTCAGTGACCTGCTTTACCCTCTTGCGCAAGTGCCGTCATTGCCATGGGCAGAGCATTCGCAATAAGGTACTGATGAAGCTGTGAGAGCCAGACTATCAATCTGCGCATGTGCAGCCTCAGATAATGACAGCGCTGGTGAAAGATCTTGCTAGGGAGAGCAGGTCATTGAAAGACATGCCACCTATAAGGCATTAAAACAGGATTTAGTTTTTATATCATTTATGCACTTAAAAAAGCACTCCTCCTCCCATCAAAGTTTTTATCCTCTTAATAAATTGCAATCCTCATATTATATAGCACTGTGTACTTACAATTGCTCATTTTGCCTTTCTATCCAGCAAATTCTTCTCTTTTCCATTAGGTCTATGACATCACAAGATTAAAAAGCAGAGTAGCTGAATCCTTCTATGCTCTATGTATAAACAGGAGGTCAATCTTCTATGTATGATTCCTGAGTCACTGCAAAAGTCCCTGGCAAGGAAAGGATGGAGCAGCTGGGTCAGGAGTTGAATAGCGGAATTATAAATGCAGGGAAAAGAGGCTTCCTGTTTCTATATAGAGCAGAGAAAAGAGAATTAGCTGGGTAGAAAGGCAAAAAGAGCAATTGTAAAGTACACAGTGCTGTATAATATGATTGCCATATATGAAGAGGATAAAAACTTTGATGGGAGGAGGAGTGCTTCTTTAAGTCCCCATTCACACTTTCAGTGTTTTGTCAGTATTTTGTATCAGTATTTGTAAGTCAAAACCAGGAGTGGGTGATAAATCCAGAAGTGGTGACGTGTTTCTATTATACTTTTCCTCTGATTGTTACATTCCTGGTTTTGGCTTATTAATACTGATGTAAAATACTGACCAAATACTGAAGGTGTAACCGTGTCCCAAGACTGAGTATTAGAAATTCTCTGCACATCCCACTTATGCTCATAATAAAGCGTCTGCCTATATCTCATCTGCAACAGAAACCGGAGGGCATGAAGGCTTCTGTTACCAAAATGAGCACTGGCCTTGTTCACATAAGTCATATTCACGTAAATGTGACTGATCTCAAATGTAAGCCCTTTGACAAGAGTGACACTGTTTTTGTAAGAAAGCAGCCATGTTTTCTCTTACCTTACACAATGCTTTAAAATCCTTCGCTTCATGTTTGCAAACTTAATTCCCTACGTATTGGCACATCCAGGAAACCTGCCTGAATGCCTCTTAATAGTTAACTGTTGTATGCATTTTTTTTTAGCCAATAAATGTTTAAATGAAATGTCAGTGAACTGAAACTTAATTACAGATATTATACTGTGAAATCAGTAAATTAAACCGACACAAGCTCCAAATCCTTCGCAATAAGCCTGTTAAACCTCTGTAATACATCAGTCACAGATTAGTGGATAGAAACATTTGCATTTCTTTTAAAACTAATTTATTTTTATGCCATGCTGTACAAAAGGAACAAATCTAAAATAAAAAGTGTGATTCTATGTCCTATGCATCCAACGTTATTTTAGTGCCTATTCATCTGGAATTAATAACTGTACATTCCTATCCGTTTCTATTAAAAGATTTATTTTGGGTTTTAACTATATTGGCACTCGGTAAGCTAAAAAAAAAAGGAGTATTTGATGATGTGTAGAAAGCATCCGAAAATGATAGACACATCTATTCTTCGCATATGTTTACTGCAAAAGAAAGATATTTTAAAGAGTAAGCAGCTCGTCTAGTAAAAGCCATGCTTGGCTCATGTGAATATTCTGAAATATCTGAGATAATTTCAAAAATATTTCCCTTCCTGATAAATATACCATTTCGATAAACGCAGTTTATTTGTGTGTATTATTCTGTTCCGAATAGTGATGATAAAGTTTAACAACTTGGTTATTATATTCCAGAGCATACTTATACAGCCCCAATCCAAATTATTAAACACCCATCTCATCTTGTAAGAAAAAAACACTCTCTTGGTTGCCAATGTATAAAACTTTTTCATTTTTCCGTTCAAGAACCTATATGAGGGCTTTTTTTCTGAAAGCTGAACTATAGTTTTATTGATACCATTTTTATGTCTTTTTTGCGGTTTTTGTGTGGCGACTTGGGATGAGCGAGCAATGAAGTGCTCGGGTGCGCGTTGCTCAAACCAAGCAATTCCTAATACTCGAATACTTCTTTCGAGTAACAAGTATAATGGGAGTCAATGGGAAAGACAAAATTTTTTCTGACGGACCCTACAAAGAGGTCCAGGGGGTAGTGAAAATGTTCAAATGGGTGGGAAAAGTGTTGGATATAAGGAGAACAGCATGGGGAAGACCCCTGGAAGCCTCTCTGACTCCCAGATCGCTTTTGAGAACAATGGTGTCACACTTTTGTTTTCCAAACAATTTTATTAACATTTTATAACAGAGCATACATAAATGCAATATCGTGAGGCACTCATGACACATGAAAGAAAAAAATAAAAAACAACCAGACTATAAATAATAATAATAAGAACTCATGGAAACATTTCCAGCCAGCGAGACCTTTTCTTTATAAAGGAAGGAAGACAGCCATTCAGCAATTTTTGCTCATATGACTTATGTAAAGTCAGCTTTGCAATGATATCGAGTGAAGTGGGCACTCGAGTGGATTTCCAATAAAACGCAATTTCATTTTTAGAAACCAAAAGTAAATGAATAACCAGTTTCCTAACAGAAGGATTCAAACGACTTGCATCCAACGAGAGCAGGGCGAACTGAGGAGTCAGTGAAAAATCTGATTGATTTAAAATCTGAGAAATAAGACAGGAGATGTCGTCCCAAAAATGCCGAAGACGTGGCCAAAACCAAAATAAATGGGAAAGGCTACCATGACGCCCGCAATCCCTCCAACAGAGAGGGGAGGTGGAAGGATTGATAAAAGCTAGACGAGATGGCGAATAGTACCATCTCGATATGATTTTAAAGTAGGACTCATGGAGAGCCATAGACATGGTAGCAGAATAGGTTAGAGACATGGTCAGATCCCAAACCTCTGGAGTAACAGAAAAATTCAAAACCGATTCCCATTTTTTCATATATGGGGATTTTATAAATGCAGAATCGTTGTTGAACCACTGGTAGATATAACGAGTGGACCAAAAAATATTATGGCCTGAGTTGCATAAAATATTGACCGCTGGCTCCGATAGCGGAGGGCAGCGAGTCACCAGTGGAGTCAAAAATTCTTTCAACATAGTAAAGTGTAGAAAAGCAGAGGAGGGAACCCCAAACCTACTCTTATGATGAGAAAAAGATACAAATTTATGACCATCAAAGATGTCATTTAATTTAGAAATACCCCAGTCAGCCCAAGTAGAATGCAAATCGAATGAATAAACAGAGGCCAGAAAAGAGAGAGGAAGCCTCAACAGGAGTTGAGTCCTAGAAAAAACACTCTTAAATTTAAAAAACTTCCTCCAAGCCACAATAGCAGCCATAAAAATTGGATGATTAGACTGAGATAAATGCTTAGATGTCAATAGATTCAAAATAAGAGAACAAGGAGGGGAATTTTTATTAAAATAAAATTCCAAGTCCGCCCATGAAGGTATATGGCCAGTTGACCACCAACATAGACTTTGTTTAATAAGATTAGAGTAATAATAAGCTGAGATGTTAGGCAGTCCCGTACCTCCACTTAACTTATCTTTGTATAACTGATTTGAAGCAATACAGGCCTTTTTATTTCCCCAAATAAATAAATTAAGGTGTGTCAATGGTGTCACACTTTTACTCCACTTTAAGGAGTGAGAATAAAACATTCAAAATTGATGAGAAATTGCAGGAAGCAAGAACTGCCAAAAATTAGGGACTCACCCTGTATTAGACATAAAGGAGGGCCTCATATACATTCGGTTCAAATTTTCATGTATTGGTCCTAGACTCATAAAGGCTATGGACTTTTGAGAGTTATATACCAAGGGAATGTATTCCAGACCATGGAATAGCGTATGGGTGAGCAATATAATATTACTGATAAGGGTATGTGCACATGTTGAGTAAAATTTCTGCATCTCTTGACATGTAAAACTCAGCTGCAAAAACATGCGTTTTGGTGCGCCTTTTATTGAATTGAGATTATTCCTATTATTTTCTGCACCAATTCTGCAAGTCAAAAATACTTATCTGACACATCAGGTTTCTCATTCACTTTGCTGCCATCAGGTTTTGTGACAAATCTGCGCTAAAAAAAGGACAAAAACACACTAAATCTGCAACATCTGCACACAGTCTAAAATTTTGAACAATTTTTTTTAGGCTTTTATATTAGCGAAATGTACTCAAGAAGATGTAATACCCTATGGATGAGCAATATAATAAAAAAACTTTGAACAAGTTTTTTTGAGGGTTGTATACCAAAAAAATGTTCTCCAAACCACGGAATAGTCTAAGGGTGAGCAATAAAATACTGATACACTTTTGAACATGTTTTTTGATGGGTCTATAACCATGAAATGTATCCCAGAAGATGGAATAGTGCATGGATGAGAAAGTTAACACAGCAAAAAATTGTAATGCTTTTTGGAGTGTTGTATATCATACTGTACAATGTACCTCAGAACATGGAATAAAGTTTTGGTGGAAAATGTAATCCAGATACATTTTTACACTTTTTGGAAGTGTTCTATATCATAGAAATGTACCCAAGACCACATAAAACTCTATGGCAGCAAAATTTAACGCAGTGAAATTTGTTCACGCTTTTTTCGAGTGTTACATATGACAAAAATGAATAAAGTGTGAAGCTAGGAAAAAATTATAAGAAGGGTCATCCATAGACCCCAGAAAGGAAACAACAGGTGGGCCTCATTCAAATATTTTTAGTGTAGTTGCTGTACTCCTACACTCATAACAGCTTTGTACAAAGTGCAAAGCCAGAATAAAATTATAAGGAGAGTAATACAATAATCCTCTTCAGATGTCTGCTTCTTCTTTTTCCTCAGGAGGCTGGGGGGATTGCCTCTATCTGCTTCCTGGAGCCTGATTCCCAGGTACTTTTGCTGTGAGTTATCCAGCTTTGGGTAATGCCGGAACCTCCAACATGTAGAAAGGGGCGACAGCCCCCTGTGTCACCTGCACCATCGCCTGCTGTCTGATAGTCTGATAGGAGGTGGGGATCTCCAAAGACTGTCCAATCTCTCTGGTGTGGTTGTAGCCCATCTATAGCACACCACCAGGAGCCTCTCCCAGGCCCATTCATTACTCAAGAAGGATTCATCCTGCTTCCTTACTTCTTTGGTCATAGCCACCTCATACCAGAGATGTTGCTCCTATATTTTGAGGAATGTGACCCTGGTTCCAGCCATTAGCTCTGGCAGCCTATAAGGCAAGTTTTCCATCTTTACTGCCTGCTGGTTGAATGAAATGTGATGTCAAGCTTCAAACTCTTCTATGGACCCCATCTCCACTGCCAGTCATACATAATA
Source organism: Dendrobates tinctorius (assembly GCF_039654945.1). Lineage (NCBI taxonomy): Eukaryota > Metazoa > Chordata > Amphibia > Anura > Dendrobatidae > Dendrobates > Dendrobates tinctorius. The sequence goes on from NW_027361870.1 coordinate 14,351,564, forward strand.
GCCTCCCCCCGGATGCAAACTGTTGGTACCTTGTAGCTAGCAGCTATAAGGCCTGCTAGCATTTTACAAGTCCTGGAGCTCACTCACCTCTTTGTCCTTTCCGACCAGCCTAGGTTCCGCAGTCCACCAGTTACTGGAACCTGGCTCTCCCTTCCACAGTATGCAAGAACCCCAGCCGTGAAGGCTGCAGCCAGGGTTCGGGCCTTGGTGGTTCTTGGAAAGTGTCCGGTTCCAGACCACAGACTCCTGCCATCTCCACTGTTGCGCCAGCACCTTCTAACTTCAATATTCCTCTGGTCACCCCCTAAGAGATTCTCGAGTGATTCTGCCATGTTTGTCTCCAACAGAGGACATAATAGTATATGGACGAGTAATTGAATCCGGAAAAATGTTTCAATGCTTTTTTGGAGTGTTATATGTCATCAAAATGTACCACAGAACATGTAATAGTATTTGGATGAGTAACTGAATACAGAAACATTTTACAACTCTTTTGACTGTTGTATAACACAGAAATGTACCTCAGAACATGTGATAGTATATGGATGAGTAATTGATTACAGAAAATTGTTTCAAAGCTTGTTTGGAATGTTATATAACACCTAAATGTACCTAAATGGACTGCAAAGTATGTAATACTCTATGGGTGAGTAGTTTAGTCCAGAAAAAAAATAAAGCTTTTTTGGAGTGTTATATAACACAGAAATGTACCACAAAGCACCTAATACTCTATGGATGATAATATAGTAATTTTTTTCACCCAGAAAATAAAAATGGACCTTTTTAACCCTTGATTATGTTACCTGGCCAACTAATCACAGTAATGCCACTACAAGATGGCTATGGGATTACAGTAACTCGCAGGCAATCCCCGCCTGCTTATTCCTTGTGTAACAGGTGCCAAGCATGCAGGGTGGGGATTCAAGTTTGAAATTGAGCACCGGCTAATGCTCACTGAGTGCTGAGCACATCTGAGCACCCAGATACTCGAGTGATATCTGAGTATCACCGAATACGTTCACTCATCCCTACCAGTATAACAACAGCCAAAGCTTTTCCACTGAGATCAAGGCAGTATGCCAAGCTCCAGGGTTTTCTATCTTACCCTCATTTAGATCTGTTCTTCTGAACATACAAGTCACCAACTAGAGATGTACTCTTAATAGCAGTTTGTTATACTTGGCGCTAATGCACCGAGCTGGCAGACAGCCGCGAGCCACACATCACGGGTCCTCAAGCCACATGTGGCACTCGAACTATACTTTAAAAAAGAGTGATAGTCCAGCAAGACAAACATAGTAAAATTAAAGAAAAACTTTATTAGTCAAAATTAAAATATTTTGATGGTAGAACCAAGCCTTAGTCACTTTAGTGACCCCTGTCCTATAGAGAGGTAAAAATCCTCTTTTGGATTAAATATGAGTTTTAGCTATAAAAATGTATTGAAAAACTGAAGACAAATCTCACTGTGTAAACCTGGCACACAATGTTCCAAGAGTAATGGAAACAGTGTTGAAACGAACACCAGATACTGAGTTAAAAAAAGCTAGCATCCTAAGGATCCTAGTTTGATATTTGTTGTGAGACCCCTTCCTACACTGTTGCTAGCACAACATGTGCCAATTGACCATAACCATTACTAAATGGCTCATATATTAGGAGGTACAGCATATATTACATACTGTATATACCGTTTTTTCGGACTATAAGACGCACCTTTTTTCCTCAAAATTTGGGAGGAAAGTGTGTGGTGCGACTTATGGTCAGAAAGTAACATATGGAGAGTGGCAGCGGTGGACTGGGATTGCACTCACAGGAGGCAGGAAAATGTCTCCACTAAAGGAATCTGGCACTGGGAAAACCACATGGTCCCGATGCTTAAAGTGAATGAATATTCATTAGCCGCTTTACCCGTCCACCTGTCAGCACCAAGCAGTGGGTGGGGAGCAGCAAATTAATATTCCTTCACTTAAACAGCGGACCCATTGTTAGGAATGGCGGAATGCACTAAATAAATAAATAATAGAGTGCGTTCGCCACTCGGGGTCCACCATGCAGTAGGTGTTAAACCGCTGCTAGATAATGGCAGACACGCTATGTGGCGGTATATTGCACACGGGTTAGACGTCACCCGGTGTGTGCTGGGCGTACTCTGTTAACTTCACAGAGACGCCTAAGACAATAACATAAATGTGGAGCCTGTTGGACTCACAGGTCTCACAGAAGTGCACGCACGGTATATGGTCACAGGAGCTGGGCCCTAGGCAGAGGGTCAGAGACCATCTAGACCTACTGTGCGTGCGGCGTCGCAACTGCGGACTCCAAGAGGAGCTGCAGACTGCAGCGCGGCGAGAGACACTGCCGCTAATCAACAATGACCGATAGCAGGCACACTGTCGGACGCTAGCACTGTGGAGGATGCTGATGTGGCTTGTAGCTTGCCACTGGCTGGCGCAGACTCTAAAGCTAAGTCCCTATACACACTCATAATATCAGAGGAAGGGGATCTTAATGAGTCATTCGCAGGTTCATGCATCCATTATCATTCACACAGTAGCAACTAGAGACTATACTAGCGCATGGCCAAGCGGCCATGCAGACCTTTTATAGCCGTGTGCTTCCGGGACCTTCCAGATTTCTGATAGAGAGGCACATGCCTGAATGTATTTTTTAGTGTCCCGAGCCCTGTGCGGCCACCAGTAAGACCTTGCCAGGAGTTTTGTGGTCCGCTTGTAACCAAAGTGACCACCCATCCTGGACGTGTGTGCCCACGCGAGAACCTTGGACTGCAGGTGAGGCGGGACAAAGGTCTTGGCCGATGGCACTGATTCAAGGGCGGCCGTAACCGTGGACCTCAGATTCCCAGTGGAAGGCGTGGAAAGACCCGCGGGCACCTCTGCAGAGGCTACTTGGACACTGCCCCCATGCACCTTCCCACACAGTCCTTGCTCCAGCCCAGTATACTCCCCAAGGACCAATCTATATGAAGGGAATGGCAGCGGAGGCAGAGTAGTCTGAGAACCACCTGGTCGATGCCCTTTGGCATAATGAGCAGGGACAACGTCTCGTGATGAGACGGGGAGATTGAGAACCCCAGGGGTGCTGTCTGGTGGGTAATCTGAGATGGTAAGGTAGATCCATTGACCACCTTGAAGATCACAGGGTGAGGAAGTGGCACCAGTGGAATAGCGTGCTTTTGGGCGAAGGCCGAAGACATAAAATTCCCTTCTGCCCCAGAATCCACCGTGACCTCTACCTCCCAGGTGGAAGCTCCACTGTCTAACGTTCCTCGGAATACCGGTTTGGAGGAGAAAGTTTTCATATTAGGTAGGTCCTCACTGACTACTACTGGAGGCGAACATTTTTTCAATCGCTGCGGACACCTGTTAGCCAGGTGGCCAGACTGTCGACACAGGTAACAGCATGTGGAACCCTGTGCCAGACGCTGTTTGGGACCGGTACGAGACACATCCATGGACTCAGGAGGCATAAATTCCAGATCAGGAGGTTCAAGCAATTCAGAGAAGTCAGGAGCCTACCCAAGCTTCTGTCTGGATTGAGAACGCTCCAGCCCACGCTCCGTAAAACGGAGGTCAATACGGGTGGAAATCACAATCACCTCCTCTAGGCTTACGGGAACCTCCCCGGTAGATAAAGCATCTTTAACATGCTCAGCCAACCCTCTCCAGAACACTGGGATGAGTGTTTTATCAGGCCACTCCAGCTCGGAAGCCAGTGTCCAGAAACGGACGGCGTACTGACAGACCGACAGGGATCCCTGTGTTAATGCAAGTAACTGGAGAGAGGTGTCGTGAGGACCCGGGGCCCTAAAAAGACCTGCTTCAGTGATTTCAGAAACTGAGCAGCGCTCAGTACCACAGGGTCATCACGCTCCCATAGTGGCATATCCCATTCCAACGCCCTGCCTAACAGGAGGGAGACGATAAGCCCCACCTTAGCCCGCTCTGTAGGGAATCGCGTGGCCAGTAACTCGAGCTGGATAGAGCACTGGCTCACGAAACCCCTACAGGTGGCTTTGTCACCAGAAAATTTATCGAGCAACGGGAGGCGGGAAATTGTCGGTGTGGGCGTGGACATGGACGCACGGGAGACAACCTCTGCAATTGTCTGAGCAGTGACCGCAGCAGCATCCGCAGCCGAGGTGGAACTCTCGAGGGCTGCCAACCTGCCCTCCAGCTGCCGAATGTACCGCTGTAGCTGCTGCTGATCCGCCATTATTAGCCAGACCTGGCGCTAGTATAATGTTATGAATGGCGTAACGCACTAAATAAATAAATAATAAAGTGCGTTCACCACTCGGGGTCCACCGTGCAGTAGGTGTTAAACCGCTGCTAGATAATGGCAGACACGCTATGTGGCGGTATATTGCATGCGGGTTAGATGTCAGCCGGTGTGCGCTGGGCGTACTCTGTTAACTTCACAGAAATGCCTAAGACAATAGCATAAATGTGGAGCCTGTTGGACTCACAGGTCTCATAGAAGTGCACGCATGGTATATGGTCACAGGAGCTGGGCCCTGTCATGGTTTACTGAAGTTTCAGGCTAGGTGGTGTAAGAGTTAATATGGAAAGCCTCTCTATGGATCTGGGGAGGGTTCTTATAGCCTCATGGTGGAGCTATTCCCTGTTGTCTATACTCTTAGCTGAGTGTGCTTGACCCTGTTCTGTCTGTGCTTCATGCCTATTGTTGTATGTCTGCTTGGTGCTTGATCCGGTCCCGTCACGGCCATAGACTCTTCCCCCTCACCCATTCAGGGATTCTATATGTTTCTGAAAGTTTTTCTCTGCAAATTGGTTCTTCTCATTGGGAAGAAATAAAATGTTTTGTGATGGACAAATTGCTCGCGGGGCAGCTACTGGGGATGCCGTGACTTCAACGGCACAATCCAGTGATTGATTGGGAAGAAAGGGAAATTGTCAAATGGGGGTCCAAATGTATTGACTGTTGCTATAAATCTGTTCTTTGTGTGACACCCGCAAAATCTGTCTACAAGTCTTCTGTCAGTCTGGAGGGTATTCCGGAGTACCTTAAGGACTTTGAGGACGTGTTTTCTGAAAGCGAGGCCGAGGCATTACCCCCCCATAGGCCATTTGATTGCACTATTGATCTGATTCCTGGGGCCAAATTGCCCAAAGTCCGGTTATTCAGTTTGTCAGGCCCTGAACGCCTCGCTATGAAAGAATACATCACTGAAAGTCTCCGTAAAGGGCATATAAGACCTTCAGTTTCCCCAGTAGCAGCAGGTTTTTTCTTTGTTAAAAAGAAAGATGGTGGCCTACGTCCCTGCCTCGACTTTCAAGAACTTAACAAAATTACCATCCGGAACACATACCCCTTACCCCTGATTCCAGATTTGTGTAATCAGCTCTCTGGGGCTAAGTGGTTTTCCAAATTGGACCTTACAGGGGCCTATAACCTGATAAGAATAAGGGAAGGAGATGAATGGAAGACAGCTTTTCTTACGTCAGAGGGATTATTTGAAAATTTAGTAATGCCGTTTGGTCATACCAATGCACCAGCTGTCTTCCAAAACTTCATCAATGTGGTATTTGCGGACCTCATTGGCCGCTTTGTGATTGTCTACATAGATGATATCCTCATATATTCTGCTGACAAGGATTCTCATTTATTGCATGTTAAAACTGTACTTCAAAGACTTAGGGAAAATCACCTATTCGTCAAGCTTGAGAAATGTACATTTTTTGTCCAGGAATTAACATTTTTGAGGCTCATAATTTCACCACAGGGGTTTCGGATGGATCCCAAGAAGGTGCAAACCATTGTGGAGTGGGTCCAACCTCAGGACCTTAAAGGACTCCAGCGCTTTTTGGGATTCGCGAACTATTCATCAAAGGCTTCTCACAGATAGTTAAGCCTCTTACTGATCTCACGTGTAAAGGGGCTGATATTAGGAAT